>NC_136061.1:1869554091-1869894091 GCF_964261635.1 Lissotriton helveticus
TTTCATAAACATTAGGTATGAACCATATATTGATTTTTGTTGGACTAACGAGGAAAATGGTGGAGCCATTCACGCATTTCATAAACATTACATTCCTTGGTCCAGCTATCTGAGCCCAGAGAAACGTCACGGGCAGATAGTATACATATTTACTAAACACCACGAGAATGTTGCTTCAGTGACTATCGCATAATCAAACAACTGAACCGCTGTGTGTGTGGATACGTGTAGGCATGCATGTATATGCGAGCCTATCTGTGTATATGTGAGCATGTTTTAGTGTGTGTGTGTAAGTATGTACGCGCATTTGTGTGTGCGTATGTATTTTGTGTGGTGGCGTTTGTGTGTAGGGGTTTATGTGTATTTGGTTGTTTGTGAATGTTTGTGTGCGTGGGTGTAATCTATGCTTATTTGTGTGGTTGCGTCTGTGCGCGTGGGTATATTTGCTAATGTACGTATGTCTGTGTGCGTATTTATGTGGTTGTGCAGGTAGGTGTGTATATGGAAGCTTATGAATGTGTGCGAATATGTATTTGCGTAGCTGCGTCTGTGCGTTTGGATATATTTGCACGGGTACCAAGTGTATTGTTGTGGTTGCGTTTGCGTGTTTCTCAGAGTAGGTGTATTTATGTGGTTGTTTGTGTCTGTGAGGCGTCTGGTGTATTTGCTTGCCCAGATACGTGTATTTGAGTAGTTGTGTCTGGGTGTGTAACTGTGTATGTATATTTGGGTAGTTGCATGTGCGTTTGTTTGTGTGGTTGGTTGTTTAGGTGTGTGTGTGTGCATTTTTACGTGGTAGATATGTATCTGAAATGTTGCACGTGGGAGCATTTGTTCATGTGCGTTCATGTGCATTCATGTGGCTGATTTGTTTGTACGTGTGTGTACACAGACAGAAGACAACTGTGGCGCACTGAAACCAAACAAAAGAGGGCATGTATTCATGAAAGGGCAAAGGCAGAAAGGCAAAGCCGGCAATTATCCCAGTCTTCCCGAGGTACAATCCTCGCAGGTTTAAATGCATTATGTTGTAGCTTACAGTGGGTTTTTCAAGTAAATTCCAACTTCTATTGAATCGTCTGTTTCAGAACACACCTTTCAGTCACTTGAGAAGCAGCGGGGGAGATAACGACAGTAAAGAGGGTGAGAAAGAGAACAAACAAGAGAAAAGGCAAGAGACCGGAGAAGACGCGACAATACGAAGAGAGAGCCAAAGAGAGGCAGGAAGGATAGAAGGGGAAGGGAGATGAGAGAGAAAGAAGGAGGATCAGAGGGAGAATACAGGGGAAGTAAGAAAGAATAGTGTGGAGAGAGAAAGAAACAAAGTGTGAGGTAGCGAGAGAAAACGATAGGGGTGAGAGAAGTAAACATAGAAAAGAAGCAGACGAGAAAAGAAAGAAAGGGGTGAGAGAAAGAAGAAATAAAGAAGGGGTGAGGGACAGAGATTTGGAAAAGTCAGTCCTAAGAAGTCAGCCTTAGGGTCCTGGCAGGGGTGAATTAGGGGGGAGGAGAAGTGAGGCTGAGCGCGCGCTTGGGAAGCTTCACGCTTGAATGCCTGAGGCCGAGCGCACACTGGGGAAGCTTCAGATGCCTGTGGGAGGGAGGCTGATGGCTTTGATGTCGACGCGCGTTCCGCACGAGTGCACCACATGAACTGGAAGCAATCCACAATGGTTTCAGAGCTTGGTTTGCCCTCTATACTCTCGTCTATTTATCCCTTACGGGATAGAATAGTCGAGACCTAAACAAGATTTTAAAAAAGGCGCACATCCTCCCAAAGCAGACATAATGATGGGGATGAATAATGAATAACTCATTCAACATTGAGTGTTCCGTGAAGTATGTGGATCGATTACAATTTTGAAATTTGGAGAAATAGAGTCAGTCAGGCTGAGTTATGTAACTTTAGCAGTCTAGTGCGGAGCAATAAAATACTGTTGTATTCCGCTAACAATCCCCAAACTGGACTTTGTAAGGAAAAAAAAGATAAATCCTTATTACGGCAGCAACAGCACCTCTGTATTGAATTTCTTCTGAATAAACGGTCTAAAAGCGAAAAATTCATAACCTATGCATGCTACATAAATCAGGGCACAAGTACTATGATTTTTTGTAAAATAAAAAAAGTGTGTGTTCATCTGATAAGTGACGAGAGAGATGAAGATGAAGAGAGACATTCTGCGCTCTCATCTAGTGGGCGTTGTGGACTTAAGAATTGCGAGATTTAGGATTTGGGACCAAAATCCTTGTTGTTTTTGAGCAGCGGTGAACCGTGTACCGCACTGAGTGTAATATGTTTATTTCGATTTTGATGCAAAAAAGCATTTTTTTCAATGAAATGTGCAGTTTTTGTTTAAAATAAAGTTGTAAATGTTGTCTTCCGACCTGAACTCCACCTGTACTGTTTTTCTTTTGCTGAAGCTCCCAAACGTGTTAAATACGAAAACTGTGCATGCTGAAGAATAACACGTGAAAAATTCCTTTTATTTTTCACAGTCGAAAAAGGTGTGTTTTCCTTTGTGAAGTGTTTTTTTTCGCTTGTCACATACACGTTTGTGTGCGCTTATTGTTGCCATCCTAAAGAATTAAATTGAAAAAGGTAAACATTGTCCCATGACGGCCGCAATAATGGAAGTTTAAACTGTGAAAGGAGATCCACACTGATCAAATCAAGCAAAACTTGTTCAGTTGTGGGAAGTGCTTAAAACACACAGTCAACCAAAAAGAAAACAGATGAAAACAACAGAAAGCCACGTCTCCTCCCAATGCTGCAGCAATGATGGAATAAAAGCAGCCTTCGTTAAAGCATGTTCAGCGTTTGTTCACAATTTGAAACCCAACAACCAGCAAGCAGTCCGATTTCCCGAGGAGTCATTTCGAAAGAAAAACAGCATTTCTTGGAGAGAGGATGTGGCATAACAAAGAACTGGGGAACCTGGTTCGAGTCTAGCGTTAATTGTCCTATGCCTACCAAAGAAACGAACCAAAGAAAAACGGAAAAAGAAGTGCAACCAAACAAACAGAAATAGATAAAGGGGTAATGATGCATGTAACAGGGTCAGTCGCCATGGGCAAGAACCACGCACGGAGAGGAGGGACAAATGAGATCAATTAGCCATAGAGGAAAGGAATTTTGAAAAGCACACACAGGAACAAAAAATGGCAACTGAGGGGCATGCTGCACGCCCCTCAGAGGAGATGCACCCTAAACTATATCTCGATGCAGCGCATGTGCTGGTTAGACAAGATGTAAATATATCAAGGTTGAACTGTTTATAACTCAGGAAGGAGTTATACTACGAGGCTCGAGAATTCTGATTCCAGAGAGTCTGCAACAGAAAAGAATTGAAGTGGCCCAAGAGGGACATTGTGGAATCATTGGTACAAAGCGAGAACTCCAAGACCTGAGTCTGGTTTCATTAGCTTGATGATAGGGTTAAAAAGGAATGGATTTGTCGGAGTAGAGTGTCGTAGAGTTGAGTAAAGTAGAGGGAAGTAGAATTCAGTGTGGTTCAGCAGCAGAGAGCGTCGTAGAGTGCAGTGTAAAAGAATGCAGTGTCGTACAGTGGAGTGGCATAGAGTGGAATGCCATAGAGTGCAGTGGAGTGGGTGGAAATCGGATGGAGTGGGTTAGATTGGATTGAGGTAGTGGGGTGGATTGGATTGGGGTAGATTGGGGTGGATTGGATTGGGGTAGAGTGGGTTGGATTCAGGGCCGGACTGAGAACCAAAACCGGCCCTGGCAAAGTGTTCGGCCGACCCCCTGGGGGTGCGACCGAGCTCTTTGTTGGGCCGGTTTTCGGACGATTTTGTTACAGGGCCGCTTTTGTAAAAGCGGCCCTGTAACAAAAACGGCCCCCTGGGCCCAAAACCGGCCCCCACCCTTGCGGCGCACCGGGGGATTGCCCGGTGCCCGCAATGGCCAGTCCAGGCCTGGTTGGATTGAGTGGAGTGGGGAGAATTGGAGAGGGTGAATTGGATTTGAGTGGGATGGATTGAATAGGGTGAGGTGGATTTGATTGTGGGATTAGAGGGGTGGATTCATTTGAGGAGGATTGGATTGAATTGGATTGGATTAGAGTAGGGTGAATTAGAGTGGACTGGAGGGGGTAGAGTGGACTGGAGGAGGTGAGGTGGATTGGATTGGTATGTGATGAATTGGACTGGAATGGGGTGCACTGGAGTGTGGTGGGCTGGATTGATTGGATTTAGTGGTATGGACTGAACTGGGGTGAGGTGGATTGGATTGGGTGGGGTGATTGGAGTAGCATGTGGTAAACAGAACTTCAGTGAAGGGGGGTGGATTGGAGTGGGGAACTGGATGGGGTGGATTAGATTGGAGTGTGGTGGATTGGGGTGGGGTGGATTGGATTGATGTGGGGTGGATTGGAGTGGATTAGGATGGACTAGAGAGGGGTGGACTGGAATGGAGTGGGGTGGACTGGAATGGAATGGAGTGGGGTGGAATGGAATGGAATGGAGTGGGATTGATTGGCGTGGGTTGGGATGGATTGGATTAGAGTAGATTGGATTGCAGTGGGGTGGATTGGATTGGAGTGAGGTGGATCAAATTGAGTGGGGTGGACTGGATTGGGTGGATTGGGGTGGGATGAATTGGGGTTGGGTGGACTGGATTTGGGTGGGGGAATTAGAGCGGGTGGTGTGGATTGAAGTGGGGTGAAATGGATTTGGCTGGATTGGGGCAGATTGGATTGGGGTGGTGTGGAGTGGAGAGGATGGAATTGCGGTGAGGTGAATTGAATTGGGGTGAGGTGAGGTGGATTAGAGTGGGATGTATTGGAGTGGGGCAGTTTGGAGTTGGGCTAATTGTTTTTGATTGGAGAGGGGCAGATTGTTTTGGACTGGAGTGGGGCAGACTGGAGTGGTGCAGATTGGGGTGGGGCAGATTGTTTTGAATTGGATTGGGGTGGAATGGATTGGTCTGAGGTGGATTGGATTGGAGTTGGGTGGAGTGCGGTAGATTTGATTGGGTTGGATTGGATTGGATTAGTGTGGGGTGGGTTGCATTGGAGTGGGGTGAATTGGGATTTAGAGGATGGGTTTGGGTCAATCAATTAGGGGGCCTTTTAGAGTGTGGCTACTCACCCTTAACGGTCTCAAGGCACTGGGGAGGGAAGCTGCTAGACAGACTGGGTGGAGGATCATTCGACGAGCCAGGTCTTGAGATCCTTCCTGAATTGGGTGAGACGGATTGGATTGGGAGTGGGGCAGATTGGAGTGGGGCAGATTGTTTTGGATTGGAATGGGGCAGGTTGTTTTGGATTGTGTGACAGATTGTTTTGGATTGGAGTGGGGCAGATTGTTTCGGGTTAAAATGGGGCAGATTGGAGTGAGGCAGATTAAAGTGGGGCAGATTGTTTTAGATTGGAGTGAGGCAGATTGTTTTGGACTGGAATGGGGCAGACTAGAGTGGTGCAGATTGGAGTGGGGCTGATTGTTTTGGATTGTGGTGGGGTGGATTGAATTGGGCTGAGGTGGATTGGATTGGTGTGGGGTAGATTGGATTGGGCTGGATTGGATTGCTGTGGGGTGGATTGGATTAGAGTGGGGTGGATTGTGGTGGATTGGAGTGGGGTGAATTGGGATGGAGTGTGTGGATTTGGGTGAGGTGGACTGGATTGGAGTGGGGCAAAATGGACTGGGGTGGAATGGAATGGAATGAATTGGATTGGTGTGGGGTGAGGTGAGGTGGATTGGAGTGGAGTAGTTTGAAATGCAGTGAGGTGAATTGGATTGAGTGAGGTGGGCGGGATTGGATTGGTGTGAACTGGATTGGAGTAGGGCAGATTGCAATGGGACAGATTGGAGTGGGACTAATTGTTTAGGATTAGAATGGGATTGGAGTGGGGCAGATTGTTTTAGAGTGGACTGGGGCATACTGCTTTTTATTGGAGTGGGGCAGATTGTTTTGAATTTGAGTGGGGCAGATTCTTTTGGACTGGAGTGGACCAGATTGGAGTGGGGTAGATTGTTTTGGAGTGGGGCAGATTGTTTTGGATTGAAGTGGGGCAAATTGGAGTCGGCCAGATTGGAGTGGAGTAGTTTGGGAGGATTCAAGTGTGGTGGACTGAATTGGATTGGGGTGAATGGTTTGGATTGGAGTGGGGTTGATTAGATTGTTCTGAGGTGGATTGGATTGAATGGGGCGGTTTGGAGGGGGGTGTACTGCATGATTACGTGTTGAAGCAAGATTCCAGAACTTACACATAAGAAAGAAACAATGTCGGTTGGCAATAAAATAATCTTCATCTTTTGAAAACAGTGCCCACGACCAAAAACAAAAGAAAACATGAGTGCAAAGTGAGAAAGGAAGACTTGGCAAAATAAAAGAACTTAACTATAGAAAAAAATCTCTGCAAAATTGTTTGTCCTGCTGGGCTCGTTTTTGCCAGTCACATGCCTTCTGTTGGCAGGGCACCAAAAGTTCAACAGAACAAAATAGCATCTCAATCACAGTCAGGAGCAGTAGACGGACACTGATTAAGTTAAATCAATCAGTGCTTGGTTCCTGCTCCATAGAGAGGAACAAAAATTATGTTAAGCCTGCCTTGACGAACCACGCAAGCCATCAAATAGTAAGCAACAGGTGGGGTCCAATCAATCAATCAATAAATCAATCAATCATTGCATTTATAGAGCACGCTACTCACCCATGAGGGGCTCAAGGCGTTTAGAGAGGGGGGGGAGTGCTGCTACTGATTGAACAGCCAGGTCTTGAGAAGTCTTCTGAAGGTCAGCAGGTCCTGGGTCTGCCCAGGTGGGTGGGGAGGGTGTTCCATGTCTTGGCAGCAAGGTGGGAGAATGATCTGCCGCTGGTGGTTGTTCGGTGGATACCTCGAATGGTGGGGAGGAGGGCGAGGTAAGCGGAGCAAAGCTGGCGGTTCGGGGTGTAGAAGGTGAGTTGTTTGTTGAGGTATGCTGGTCCGGTGTTCCGGTGTTGGGGAGTGCTTTGTGAGCGTGGATGAGGAGCTTGAAGGTGATCCTCTTGTTGATGGGGAGCCAGTGCAGGTCTCTCAGATGGGCAGTGATGTGGCGGGGATGTCGAGGATGAGGCGTGCGGAAGCATTCTGTATGCGTTGAAGTCTATTCTGGAGTTTGGCCGTGGTTCCCGCATAGAGGGCGTTGCTGTAGTCCAGGTTGCTGCTGACGAGGGCCTGGGGTATCGTCCTTCTGGTTCCGGTGGGGATCAATCTGTAGATCATGCGAAGCATGCGGAGGGTGTTGATGCAGGAGGAGGAGACCGCATTAACTTGCTGGGTAATGGAGAGTGTTGAGTCCAGGATGAACCCCAGGTTGCGTGCGTGGTTGGTGGGTGTCGGTGCAGCTCCCAGCGTGGTCAGCCACCAAGAGTTGTCCCAGACGTAGGGGGTGGAGCCGAGGATGAGGACCTCCATCTTCTCAGAGTTCAGTTTCAGGCGCCTGGACTTCATCCATTCTGCGACGGCCTTCATTCCTTCGTGGAGGTTGGTTTTGGCAGTGGTGAGGGAGAGGATCAGCTGGGTGTCGTCGGCGTACAAGATGATGTTGAGGTCATGCGATCGGACGATGTTGGCGAGCGGTGCCATGTAGACGTTGAAAATGGTCGTGTTGAGGGATGATCCTTGGGGTACGCCGCAGGTGATTTTGGTGGCTTCAGAACCGAATGGGGGGAGGCGGACTCTATGGGTTCTGCCGGTATGGAAGGAGGTGATCCAGTCTAGGGTTTTGACATGGATTCCTGCGTCGTGGAGGCGTGTGCGTAGGGTGTGTTGGCAGACGATGTCGAAGGCGGCTTAGAGGTCCAGGAGGATGAGGGCCGCGGTTTTGCCATTGTCCAGCAGGGCCCTTATGTTGTCGGTGGCAGCAATGAGGGCGGTTTCGGTGCTGTGGTTGCTGCGGAAACCGGATTGGGACGAGTTCAGGATGTTGTTCTCCTTTAGGAAGTGGGTCAGGTTTCTGTTGACTGTCTTCTCAATGACTTTCGCCAGGAGATGGACCGGAAGTTCTTGAGGTCCTTTGGGTCCGCCTTGGGTTTCTTTAGGAGGGCGTTGATCTTGGTGTGTTTACAGCTCTCCGGGAAGGTGACGGTCTCGTAGGAGCTGTTAATGATCTTCCAGGGTTGGGGTTCGATGATGGAGCATGCTTTGTTGAAGATGTGGTGGGGGCAGGGGTCGGATGGTGAGCCAGAGTGGATGGTGTTCATGATTTTGATAGTGTTGTCGTTGTTCAGGTAGTCCCAGGAGAGCTCTTTTATGCATACAACAGTGTCTCGCAAGCAAGACTCATGCACTAACGCATGCTCTTGCAGGCTCAACCCTAAAAATAAGGAATGGAAGACCTGAATTATGCGTGAACGCAGCAGAAAAGAAACTGTGGGTGAATGGGTAAGGGAATAAGTGGACATGGACCGCATGTGAACAAGCTGGGGACAAATGTCTGTGAACAGGGTTGGAGAACTGAGTGCTGAAACAGGGCTAAACCGGATAAAGACTGCTGGTTGATTGAATGTGACGAGATATTGGCACAGAGCTGGAACTCACATTTAAAGTCAGTGGAAACGGGTGATATGTAAGAGTGTAGAGACTTTAGAATAAATGGCAATTCTTTAAACTGGGCACAAACAAACAAGAAGTATTTATACCGGGGTGTAACTCCATAGGGCAGAGTGGGCACAGAGCATCCCAAGTCAATAGCATGGTGTGCTTTAAACTCAATGGATATGATCTGTGAGGCTAAGTCCAAAAATGGCACTGTATCTTCTGTCATCCAGGCGCCCCCTAGGCTGGTGGATTATACTAGAGCGAGAGAGAGCACGAAAGAGTTGCCCAGTCTGTTAACTTTCAATTTAAATGCAACCGACAACCCAAAGATATCAAAAGGCAGTCTGTACGAATTACGGATATCTTACCTGAAGCCAGGTGCAGGGAGTGAAGGTGATGCTTTAAATCTTACATAAACGCTTTTAAATTCTGTAGTTAGGGGTGAACCCCTTAAAGTAGCTATCCAGTGAATGGTGCCACTGTAGCTCTCAAACCCCAAGCAGACATCATCAAGCAATCTAGAATGTCTATTGTTGGTTAAGGATCCAGGACTGGTTAATGAGAACTGCTTATTCTCTACACTGGACGGCCCGTTAACATTGTGGTGCCAGCTGCAGTGGTGCCTGCCTGAATGGCTGCTTCGCGATATGAGCCACTGCCCTAGCAATCAAGAGATCGATTCTGGTTTTTAATATATAATCATTGGCAAAAAAAATGCTTGCAACCATGATTAGGATGCAAAATCAAATCAAATCAAAATAAACTTTTTTTCGATTGAATTTACAATCATAAAAGCACATTATAGAAAATTTGCAACAGTTTAAAAGTTTTTCCACAAAGACAATTTTAGCTGATAGATACAAAAAACATAGATTAAATCTTTAAAAAAGATGTCTGTGCAATGTTATCCTGTACGACAGTGGAATGAAAAATTATTCACATAGTAAAACAAGAGAGTTTATGGTGCTGGAACAGTTAATTGGAAGCGAATTTTCAGGCAAGCCTTTAAAAAGCAAGCTATAGTTTTGGCAACAAAAGGAGTATCTAAAAACTGTAGTGCCAAAAGAGCAGGTCTGCATCTTCTCAGTCCGAGTTGTCGGAGAAGTGGGATCAACTAGCGTTTACGCGGGGTCTCGTAAAAGCTACAGAATAATGTTACATGCAAAGTAGACTGAGTAGAACAGTCGTCACAGGGACATCTGATTAGTTCACGAGTCCAGTCTAAGGGCTTAGGGAACGAGACAAGACGGTAAAAGGAATCAAACCGAAATCTAGTTAAAACATATCTATCATAGTTTGACAAATAAAAAGACAAATATGATTGTACACCATTAGAGGATTGTATCATCATTAAATGGGTATTTGAATGTTTGCCGATTTCAGAACACATGCGTAATTCTCTTAAATGGATAGCACATAAGTTCTTCAAAGTCTTTCTAGGTATGGCCGTTAGTGAGACGGGGTTAGTGAAAAATGCTGGGCAATTCAAGTCATTCAGAAAATTAAAAACGTAAGAAAGCCAGGGAATCTTTTTCCAATGGGTCAATGTCAGGCAATCGGTTATTAACGACCGAGTAAGATGGCATTCCTCCTTAGTCCAGATACGATGCCAGAGGAGGATCGGTTGGTATCTAATGGTGTCAGATAGATAATCCCAACCGAGCTCAATATGGCTACCGTAGTTGGGGGCACTACGGGGAAGAGCTAATACATATTTCAAGAAATCGTTTTCAATTACTTGAAGCTCAGTAGCAGGAGCATAGCCCCATACACCCGCTCCGTAAGTCGCCACGCTCAAGCACTTGGCTTGATAGATTTTCATTAGCACAGCAGGAGCGGGCTTGCCCAATTTCCTTGAAAAAGAGGTCAGCGCCGTTGTCGTGCGCTGAAACTGCAATTTCTTACTGGAGGTGGCAGGTTTCCAGGACATATGGTCGTCCATAAGGGTCCCTAAGTATGGATACTTTCTAGCGTTGTCTAGCCTGGTATTGTCAATATAGAGAGGTTTGCATTTCTGAGCTTTCTTTCCAATATGCATGACAAAGGTCTTGGATTTATTTACCTTTAAGCCAAGAGAAAGCATATATTGACAATACTTGTCCAATTGGAGCTGAAGTTGAATTGGTGTTCTCGCTAGAATGACGGAATCGTCAGCATACAATAATGCGGGAATTGGCCGGGTGTTTATACAGGGAAGATCCTTATTGCCTACCAGCATCGCTTGCTCCAATCCATTTGTATAAATATTAAATAGAAATGGAGCAAGGACGCACCCCTGTCTGACGCCTTTTGTAATGCTGAAAGATTCCGATAGCTCGCCATTGATGCCATACCTCACACATGCTTTGGCATCCGAGTAGAGCTCTCGAAGGAATTTCATGAGTGGAGGGTCGATGCCCAAGTTATTCAGAATCTCCCATAATTTAGAGTGGATTACGCAGTCGAAAGCGGAGCTTAAGTCCACGTAGACCAGATAAAGATTACCACCTTTAGCCCAAGCATATTTACCCATGAGAAGTGTCAAGTTAAGGGCCTGTTCGACAGTACCCAATCCCTCTTGGAACCCGAACTGAAAGTCGGTTAAAATCTTCTTCTCTTTAGCCCAGTCCTGGAGACGTTCCAGGAGTAGTCTCCCAGCGACCTTACCCAGCGAGTCCAAGAGGGAAATGTGTCTGTAACAGGCTGGGTTGTCGCGTTCTCCCTTTTTAAAAATGGGTAGGAGCACAGATGAGGACCAGGAATCGATAAGGCCGACTTGAGATGCTGCGGACATGACTTGCGTGACAATTGGAGCCCATAGGTCTAGGTTGCTCACGAAGATGTCAAGAGGGACTCCGTCCGGGCCAGGAGCTTTCCCAGTCTTTGAGGAGGTCAGTGCAGCGGTCACCTCCGCAAGATCGAAGTGGAGGTCGATAGGGTAGATGTTATCCCTTGTAAGGTCTGCCTCCTCGGTTCTGGTAGCTTCAGTTGTTGAAGGGGAGACCCCAAAGATTTCTGAGTAGTGGGTTACCCATTTTTCGGGGGGGACTGCCACATCTAGGTGACGGACAGCAGTATCATCCGCTAAAAAGGGGGACTTGACTGTTCGCCAGAACAGCGTGGTGTCCTTGTTTCTTGTGCTCTCATGCAGTTGGGCCCAGAGGTTGTTTTTTAGGTCTCGGGACCTATAAGCTGCGAAGTAGCTTCCGGTCCGGAGAATTAATGTCAGTTAGTAGGGCAGTTAAGACCCGCCTCTCAGCTCCGTTCGCTTCCATTGGCTGGCTTCCTAAACAGAGGCCAGCCATGGGAAGAGAAGTGAGTCACTCCAAACAAGCCCCGTCTTTTTCGGATTCGGGGGCGTCATTTTTGCTGTTCTTTAGCTCGTGACGTCGTCCGTCACTCAGGACAGCAAAACACGCCCCCGAATTCGAAAAATTCCGGAAGCTTGAGGCCGCCATTTTTTTTTATCGTCTGCAGGTGAGGATCGTCTTGTTTCCTTGTTCTACCCATCCAGCTCGGAAGAGCGTGTCTTAGACCGATTGTTAATCTAGGATACCGAGCTCGTAACTATTCCCTTAACTAGCGTTAATGCGGCGAGCGAGCATGGCTGAAATCCCTTCTAAATGGGGGAACATAGCTTCTATGAGCTCCTCGCCTGGAACATGTAGAAATATGACATTCTCAGCCTTGGAAAGGTTCGTTCGGTCCGTCTCTGAGCTCAATCAATGCTGCTCTGTCAGCCGATGCTCGCGGTGGTGAGGGCGGTCAGTGCACCAGAGTGCACTAGTGCAAGGCGGCGCCCTCGCGAAAAGAGCTCTTGGTGAAATTAAACACGGGCCGCCCTCCTGATCTCGAGAAAAAACCCTAACTCAGGAGAACTCTAGCAGCCGGGGAAAGCCCCTCCGGGCTACGAGGGGGGCTGAAACTAGTTTTCCTTGCGACTAACCCCACTGACGCATATTCAGCGCGAGTTCGCTTTGGTAAGGGAGACGGAGTGTGAGTAGGCTTTACCGTCGCTTGACTCCCAGTGTGGCAGTCTGCTAGCAATATTCATTTCTTTCTCCGTGGTTTGGGTTATTGCAGCTGTTTAGCCTTAG
Source organism: Lissotriton helveticus (assembly GCF_964261635.1). NCBI lineage: Eukaryota > Metazoa > Chordata > Amphibia > Caudata > Salamandridae > Lissotriton > Lissotriton helveticus. The sequence goes on from NC_136061.1 coordinate 1,869,566,708, forward strand.
ATTATATCAGGCTTTCCTGTGATAATGAGTCTGTGAAGCGGCGCCTTTGCTTGGAGTGCAAGCCCTCGCACCTCTCCAATACACACACGTACACGGACAGGCAAGTATTCTCTTGCATCACCCCTGTGGCAGGAAGCCCACCCGAAGTCTCTTAACTAAAATGCAGGCATAAAAGGAATCTTTAAAAGAGGAAACAAAAGGCGTGCTTTTTCTTTACTTTTGTGTCGTAGAGGCGCACGTTTTAAACGTTTTCCTCGCCATACACAAACTAGCAAACAAAGTGGCGTTTTGGTGACACACGTGAATCTCGGCCTTTTCTATCAGTGTTCTGCTTCTGAACTGTTTGGCAGAAGCTGAGGTCCTCGTCTGTCGTGTTTAATTACGGGTCCTTTGTGGGAACCATCACATGCTCGGAAAGCAGCAGCTCTGAGGGAAGAACACAGCAAAAGAGAATGTCTTTGTTTCTGTATCTACATCTCAATTGCTGTTCTTAACCAGGGCTGCATACTTCGTTACATTTAATGAGGGCTGATGATGTGGTGCTTTTTTCAATGTTCGTTGTTTGGCTTGAGACTACCATTACTAGCCGCATGCAGTTTAGGGTAGTTGGCAGCCATTGCAGTGCTCCGTTAGTATAACTGTGGTTGAGGTATTGTTGCCAGGGCCAGTGGCGTACCAAGGATTCCTTAGACCCTAGTGAAGCATGCAAAGTGGACCACTCGAATAAACGTGTTGGCTAGTAAAATCGCCAATAATTGTGGTGCAATGGGCCCCATATTATACTGGAACTTGGTGCCACTGCGCTGATCACTTTCACCTGAGTGCAAAAAATTGTCATAGACAATAAGGAACATGTATACAGAAATGTCTGTGAAAGTTTTCCTTTTTGCAACATAAATGGGCACAATTGTGATGGAATGCATAACACGTCACTCCCTCCCCCTGCCTCGGCCTGCAGCCCCCTCAATAAGGTCAGCGCTGTCCGGGTTGCCATGGGGACGGCCCCCACAGGTCCTAATTTGGTCAGGAGCAGCGGCCGGCAATGTCCCACCATCGCCTTAACCCCGAGGGCGCCAGCGGGGGGTGCGCTTCTGGGGAGGGCGATGGTCTGCGCCCCCCTTAGCTGTCGCAAAACATGCCAGCGCCGTGTCGTGATTCTGCGCCTGAGGGGCCAGGAGTCCTCACCCCACTGCCGAGGAGCACACAACACCTCACGTTTCCGCACATAACTAAACCCTGCTCTGAACCCGTCATCTCTGCCATGGAAGTGTTTGTTATTCCTCTCTCTGCCCAGATATTGCTTCAGCCACGGCCAGGGGTTCGTCAAACACGCCTGTTCGTCTGCGGGCGCGCCGGGAGCGCTAACACGATAAAGGTACCTCTGCAGGCCGAGTGAGAATGTTCGAGCAAAGAAAGGGTGGTCTGTCTCAGGAGGAAGGGCAGAGGGACACTGGGGCATTGTCTGGGAGGGGGTGGCAGGCCGGGGGGACCATGGAGCCCGGGGGGCTGACTGGGCAGCCAAGTCCAGGTGGGCGCTCAAGGGGCCGTTTAAAGGGCAAACTCTGGGCCCAAGGATTCCTGTGTTTGCTCTGTCACTTCGGAGTCTCAAGTGAATGTTAAACATGGGCCAAAGACCCGTGTTCAGCTGCATGGGGGTCTTCAAGGCGCTGCAATGATGATGCATTCTGCGTCTGCAGCGTTTGCCGAATAACTAAGGAATTGCCACATTTACCCCATAATCTATCATCCATGGATGTCATTTTGTGCTCCAGGCGTTGCCTCTTGCAACACCTGGCACTCCCTTTGTGACCCCTGGCCTCAGAGAATGCAAAATCAATGGCAGCCACACATAGGCAGGTCGTCTATATGGACGCCCCGTGGTTAGGGCTCCCATGACCTTTTCCTGTCAATTGATTATTACACTAATAAATGCATAATGATACATGAATAATGAAACACTATTCACTATTAGTGTAATAAAGAATGAGGTAAACATTAGCTGGAATATGACATCCCTGCCCCCAGCAGCTGAGGGAAGTTAAAAATGCTTTTAAATGTATGGGTTTTTTCCAGGAGTGTCATATAGCGCAAACTTGGCTCAAAGGTAGCAGAGCTCTTTATATGAACACCATGAGCTTTACATACGGACACATACATTTTTGTAAGGCATGGGGGAGTAATTGATTTGCCCAGAATCACAGGATGGTGAGCATCGTTGCAGAGACTCGAGCCTGGTTCTCCAGGTTTTAAGTTGAACAGCCCTAGCTGTTAGGCCACATGTTATGTGCGTGCTTGTGAGAAAGAGTGTGTTTATATGAGAGAGAGTGTGCGTGCGTGCGTATGTGTGTGTAAGTAAAGGTCAAATGGTATGTGATATAACTTCCGCTGCCCTTGGAATTTAGGTGAATTGACGCCCATGAAATCATCTGCAACATAATGAGCCGTTTAAAAAAAAAAAAAAGGTTCTAGCTCAAACGGATTAAAAGATGTTAAAAATGCAGCAGCATTTGCTTGTGTAAAGTGCAAATTGTTCTTTGAGAAGGAGGAAAAGTCAATTTTCAGTAGGCAAATGCTGTACTTCAGTGTTAAATTGGTACTAATGAGGGGAAAAAGTCGCCGTGATAACTGGAAGACAGTTGAGCTGTATTCTTTTCAAGTGCGACGGAAAACGAGGAGGGGGGAGAAAAGGAGCGCGTTTGATTTTTGTTTTTGTCCCCTCAGTTCAGATTGTGGACTATTTCAAATAACCTTATGCTCGGCGCCGGGTGGTGTTCCATTTCCCAGTATCCCTAGTCAGGGCATAGAAAAATGACCTTTCTTCTTACTTGCCAAGGTACTTTCCTGCCCATGCCTACTTCCACTGGTGAAGCAGTGCACCTATCAGTCCATTCTGATCTGTGCCCCTGCATATGTTTGCCCCTGGCTGGTGTGCCCTGTGCTACATGCTTCTCCCTGGCGCCTCTGCCACCATGCTACAGTACACCCACCTATGTCCCAAATTCACTGTGTCACCATGGCACTGCCCATCCTCTATGCCTCCTATACCCTCTATGCCACCATGGCCCTGCACTCTCTTGCTTCTTCATAGGCCTTCACTACACCTTATTTGATTAATGTTTCCTCTGCGCCACCTTGACACAGCGCTTGCTGCTTGCTGTCCCTTTGCAACACTGCCCAGCCTCTCTGCCTGCCACATGCCACCTGTCCACTTTGTCACCATGCCCCTTCCTGCCCTGATTCCCCCGTGCCACCAAGCACACCCTGCTCCTGACAATTTTCTCCTGCCATTTCATTTCACGCCTGTGTCCCCCCACGCAGCAGTCTGCCTCTTTTCGCCCTCTGTGCCACCACTGGAAGTCTCTGCCACTCGCCCTGTGCCACTGTGCTTCTGCAAATCTCCTTACCTCTGATCCCACTGTGCCAGCTGGGCACTGCCCACCCTCCCTGACGCCCTCCCTCCTATGCTAGTCCCCTTCAACTCTCCTAGCAGTAGGGCACCGCCCACCTCCTGACATCAGCGTCTCATGTGCTGGCATGGAGGTTACCCTGGCTGCACCCGGCAGGCTGGCAGTGCCACGCTCTCTGCGTCGATGTGTGCGTCGTCCTGCAGACAAAGGTTTCCCAAATCTGCTTTACAAGTCTGGTGGGCTGTGTTAATTTTATCACTGCAGGGTGGCCAGGCGATTAGCCGGGGCAGTCCGGGTTTTTAACCTTGGATGTTTTATGTAATTATAGGCTACAAACGTCTGAGTTTTCAAAGAAAATTCACTAAGCACGTGGAGAGGATTATCTTGTGGATTTATCTAGCCCCCTTGTAAGAGAGTAATTTATGTAACGCAGATCACGCTGCTCACAAACTTGCATTTTACGCCCCCTTAGACTTAGCTTCCCTGTTGCATATGTTCCATGGTTGCGAGTGCATTGGCACCACTCATGTTCCTTTCCGCATTCGACGTAAAGCACTTTTGTGAAAGCGCTACACAAATAACAGATTTTATTTTAATAAAAACAAAAGGTGCGGTGTGCAACACCTGCCTGTTTTATGGTCATGGGAAGCAGGTGCTCAGTGTGTGTGTGGGACTCTGTGTGTGTGTGTGTGTGGGACTCTGTGTGTGTGTGTCTGTGTGTGGGGGTGGCTGTGTGTGTGGGGGGTGGCTCTGTGTGTGTGGGGCTCTGTGTGTGTCTCTGTGAGTGTGGGGGGCTCTGTGTGCGGGGCTCTGTCTGTCTGTGTGTGCGGGGCTCTGTCTGTGTGTGCAGGGCTCTGTCTGTCTGTGTGTGCGGGGCTCTTTCTGTCTGTGTGTGCGGGGCTCTGTCTGTCTGTGTGTGTGCGGGGCTCTGTGTGTGTGCGGGGCTCTGTGTGTGTGCGTGGCTCTGTCTGTGTGTGCGTGGCTCTGTCTGTCTGTGTGCGTGGCTCTGTCTGTCTGTGTGTGTGTGTGTGCGTGGCTCTGTGTGTGTGCGTGGCTCTGTGTGTGTGAGTGGCTCTGTCTGTCTGTCTGTCTGTCTGTGTGCGCGGCTCTGTGTGTGCTCTGTGTCCGCGAATACTCTCTAATGCTCACCTATTGCCATTGTAAATGACAATACCATTTATTTATGTTTAAAAAAAAAAAAAGAAAAAAAATGTCATGAGCAATGCCAATAGCTCTACCTTTAATAATGCCGAGACCATTGCATTGTAAATGCTTGTTAGTTCCTGAGTTTTTTGGGCCAGCTTGTAATTCTTTCTTAGTGAGGCTATTACGGCCGTGTCCCTATCTTGGCTATGTAAAGCTCGTTTTAGTGCACTAAGGGCTTTGCGGCAATGGGAATCAAACCACCCCCGGGAATCTTTATCATGTGTCTTATGTTGGCGAGTGAGCTCCTGCCGAATAGCTTCTAAGATATTAACGAAGCTAGAGAGAATCAACTGGGGGGAAGAGGTCTCCTCCAGGCAATTAGCTATTAAGGGAAGGGTTTTTTGGATAATCCTGCTAGTAACCTCGTTGGGATTGATCTTTGACCATTTTACTGTAAAACCGTTGATTTTATCCATCTCCAGAGAATGCTGCGTTAAAAGACTGGTCTTGGAGTGGATAGAGAGAGCTGAATTAAATATAATAGTGATACTGTTAGAAAAATTATCACTGGAAGGATCAGTACCGGTTATAAAGTTTTTTAATCGATTTTTTAAAGTTTGCGAACAAAGAACGTAATCAATGGTAGAGGAGAGACCTCTGCCGTGGAAGGTCGGCTTGAACACGACAGCAGGACACACTGATTCGTTCGCAAATTCAAGATCTAGTGCAAAGAGACAGTTGTTTAAACCGGTCCCAATACTTGAATGAGTAAAGTGAGTAATGGGGAGGTCATGCTCGTCTTGGAGCCCGCAGATACCATTTTTATAATCGCTGCATAAATAAACGTTAAAATCCCCACCCCACACAACATAACATTGTAACTGTGAGTTCTTAGCTTTCTGGTCATGCAAGTATGTGGTAATTTCTGTCAAAGACTTTACACAGTCGGTGGGGGTGGAGTTATTATACATATTAATAAAATAATAGATGGAGCTTTTGTCGGGGGCAAGCTTAAGGATTTGGAAAGTTGGAGACACCGATGGTACTTCATTTGTCGTAAATGAAATTTGGTTAGAAATGTAAATAGCTAAGCCGCCCTTAGATCTTCCATGTATAGACGGGCTGGCAGGAAAATGAAAGGTTTTATAACCCTGGATGTGAATTGGGTCAATAGCCCAGGTTTCCTGGAGGCAGACTATTTTATGCTTATTAATCACGTCAATCCAGGACTGGAGGTGTATCTTGGATCTAAGCCCCGCAACGTTCCAGTAGATGACTGGAAGATCCCGGGTTGGTGGTGGAGTAGAATTTGTGACTTGTGAATAAGCAGGGGAAGGTGGATCACGAGACTGAGTGATTGGAATAGAAGTGGAGGAAGTGAGTTTAGTAACACAGGGGATAGAAGTGGTGTGTTGTTGTCTTGTGTCTATCTCCTCAGGAAGGATTGGATGAACATGGCTGGGAACTGGGACCCGAGGAGTTGTCGATTGGAGAAGTGGATTTAACAAGGGGGTACAAGGCGTAATATGAGAGCCAGACGGAAGTGTCAGGATGAATCCCGATGGCGGTGTTTTTCTGGAAATATGATTAAAATGACTCTGGGTGTTGATAAAGGATTTGGTAATTATGGAGGGGACTGGTGGTCAGTCGACCATATCCAAGCATTCATATCTGTTGGATAACAATGGACCTCGCCAGTTGGTAAAATGACTAGGGGCTGGATTGCTAAATCCATGGCCTGGCCAATGGCCACGATCTCTATTCCCATCCCAGTTCCCCACTCTTGTCCAGCTCCAAGAGGGGCCAGGATTATGTCGTGGAGTTGGGGGGTAGAAATATGACAGGTTGTGGGTAGCTATTCCTTCAGTGGAAATGTGGTCTCCCCAGGAGCAGATATGTTCAACTGTATTAGGATCGACAAGGTTCACTATGACGCAGTCACCCTGAATGGTCTTAGGCTCGGTACCTAGCCAGGGTACTCTGCGCACTGTAGTGACTCTGTTGTCCAAAAAGTTTGGCAGAGGTCTGTTATTGGACAACCAATATATAACTTTATTTTTTAGTGACCAGACCGATTCGTTCTTATTAGGGGGGAGTTCCGGGACACCTGTCATAATGACTACATAGGGAGATGCCTCAGGCGGAAGATGGATAGGATGGCCCCTCCTCTTACGATTTCTCGGGATGGTGTTAAATCCAGCAGAGTTTTTGGGGAGGGTAGGGGCCGGGATAGAAAGAGCGGGTGGAGGTTTTGGTTGGATAGACGACTGTGGCTTGGGGGTGATTAAAGGTTGAGTCGGTAAAGGGTTGGGTGGATTGGGTGGTACTTGGGGCTTGATAGTAATTGGACGTGGCAGTTTTTGTAAGAGTTTCTGCGGAGCCTTTTGGTTAGTAATAGAGGGATTAGATACGGTCAAACAGGGATTAGATGTTTCCGTGTTATGAGTAAGGGGTCTCCCATGAACTGAATTGGGATCTTTGATGGTACCCTTACTTGGATTCAGAGCTAAGGACAGTTGGGTTAGTTGGGATTGGACCTGGTTCAATGTCTTTTCTATAGGCTTTTGATAGTACTTAATTAGATCTCCAATTTTGCTAAGCAGTAGGTTATCGTTACTACAGGTGTTAGTAGTTAGATTACCGTTGTCAGCCGTACTATCCTCATCATCATAGCTACTAGAGCTGGTGGAGCTGATGTTTAGATTATCTGTAGTAGGATTCGTTACGGTTGCTAATGAAGGGAGGGGTCATTGGTGGGGAGTCAGAGCAAGATTGATAGTTTGTGAGGGGGGATGAGAAGTGGACAGGGTTGTGAGGTTGAGAATGGGGAGGGAATTAATGGTATGATGAGACTTACTAGTTTTCCTCTTCTTTTTTTTGGGAATTGCGCCTTCGCGTATACCCCTATCTATAGTTGGGGAAGGGGCGACAGCGGTTTGGCTAACAAAAATAACAGGGTTTTTTTCGAGTGACAAATGTGAGTCAGAAAGATCTAGGGATGCAGACAGGTCCACAGTGCGGGGGACCGTATGCAATTCTGGGTGCACTAACAGTGGCGGGGGTAGCTCTACAGGACGCTGGGGTGTTTTAGCAGTAGCCAGTAAGCCCATGGAGGAGCGTCTGGCAATAACCAGGTCCTGTGAGACTCTCCGTTCCAGTAGGGTAATACCCTGTTCGATGGCCTCGTTGGCTTTGGTTATGAATTGATCTATCGGCCCGATTACCTCAGCAGCAGTCTGGGCCTGTTTTTTGACGGTGTTCCTAGTGGTTCTAGGGGACATGGTGCAATGTAATACGTTACAAGATAGGAGTACTGTAGGTACTATGTGCGAACTGAAAACAGGTTAGTTAGCAATATGTAAGTGTCAGCATCAATAGGGGAAAAGAAAACAAACGTAAATAAGGTGGCCCAGTCCAGTCCTGCCCGGTCTTGAACGGGCTTAAACGGGCCCGCCCTTGGCCCGGGCTTCGCCCCGCGCTTCGTCCCGCGCGCGTCCTGCGTTGCGGGTAGGGCTAATCAAGTTAATGGGTTCGTGCAAGTGGGCGTGCCCACCGGGGGAAGAGGCACCAGCTGAGAGGTGTAAAGGCTGCTGGTCCTCGCAGTCCCCCGGTGAAGGCAGCTGGCAGTTCAAGATCAAGCGCACGCTAGGAGCATTCAGGCAGACCGCCGAATGCGGAGAAGCTCCCACCAGCGGCGCGACCTCCCAATTGGTCCTCCACTAAGATAATGCAACCTCCGTGTGCAGCGGGAAACCCTCGACGGTAATGGCAAGAGCAAGTGAGCGGCACCCGCAGAGCGGGTGTCGCGAAAGGTAAATAGCGGCTGATGGTGGGCGTGCCCGCCGGGGGAAGAGGCACCAGCTGAGAGGTGTAAAGGCTGCTGGTCCTCGCAGTCCCCCGGTGAAGGCAGCTGGCAGTTCAAGATCAAGCGCACGCTAGGAGCATTCAGGCAGACCGCCGAATGCGGAGAAGCTCCCACCAGCGGCGCGACCTCCCAATTGGTCCTCCACTAAGATAATGCACCCTCCGTGTGCAGCGGGAAACCCTCGACGGTAATGGCAAGAGCAAGTGAGCGGCACCCGCGGAGCGGGTGTCGCGAAAGGTAAATAGCGGCTGATGGTGGGCGTGCCCGCCGGGGGAAGAGGCACCAGCTGAGAGGTGTAAAGGCTGCTGGTCCTCGCAGTCCCCCGGTGAAGGCAGCTGGCAGTTCAAGATCAAGCGCACGCTAGGAGCATTCAGGCAGACCGCCGAATGCGGAGAAGCTCCCACCAGCGGCGCGACCTCCCAATTGGTCCTCCACTAAGATAATGCACCCTCCGTGTGCAGCGGGAAACCCTCGACGGTAATGGCAAGAGCAAGTGATGCAAAGAACTGACCTATCATCAGCTTATGCCTCTTTGATGTTTCTTGCCTGGTCATCCAAATCTATTGTTGACTGTAAAATAAATGAACATTGGCAAAGCCAATAGGTCACGCCTTTGTGACCTATTGAGTTTGCCAATGGTTTTTAGCGATGCTATGTAGTACCGCCAATGCTGTGCGGTATGGCTAAAGAGGAAACCAAAAAGAAGGAGCTATAACAGGCCCATATCATTGGGTGCCTACAAAATGATATATCGTTTCAATTTACTGACCTGAGTTGGATCTGTAAATTAAAAAAGAAGTAGAATGACTGCATTGTTACTTTTCAAAAGTAGATGGGGAGAAGCAACATGGTGAGTGGAGGTGTAAACAACAAAGAGGGTGCAGGAAGCAACAAGTAGGCGAGGACAGAAGCACACCAGGGGGTTGCTCTCTCATGTACTGCTTAATCAAAAAGAAAAAAGTAGTGCGTGAAAAGTAAGCAGTAAAATAGCATAAGTAATGAGGCTGGTTTGCAGGGGAGGGAAGCACGCACAAGCCAACAAACAGAAATCATATAAAAGAGAGTGACAATAATTCCAACCAATGGTGAGTAATGCGTGAAAGGGGTCAATATTTACAAGGCCATTATAAGCCACGCAGGGTGGCTGTGCATGGCCTTGTAAATATTACCCATCACACCGCGCCAACAGAGCGTCAAATGTAGTAACGCTCAAGTGGCAGAAAGGGCTGGTAAATAAGCCCCACAGTCTCCTTTGCAACATCCTTAATCTGTGGCGAGTCCAGAGTGTACTGACACCTGGCTGGTATGCTGGTCACATATTACTCTAATGGGTTTTGTTAAATATCAGAGAGTTTTAAACTATTCAGTTTTCAAGTTAATGCCACGGGTCTTCCTCTCCACCTTGTTTGCATCAAAATTACTCTCTAGAGCTAAACATGCAGTAGCTTGTGTTTATAGAAAATTGACTTTAATGAGCTCAAACCGTAGGGGTTAAAATGACGCAGACTCTAGCAGGAGGAACTGCACTGGCAAATATGCAACACTTTGAAGAGGGAAAGAGGGAAGGCTTAAAAAACAAATCAGGGTCTTAATGGGAAAAAAACTGCAGATACCCTGTACCAGGGTACCGGTTTGTTTCAAAGAAGTGCTGGTACTCTCCAATTAACGTTATAACGTCTCTCTTGAAAAGTGCAGGTACTCTCCTCGGTTGTGTTGGCATGTATGCCCCCGCTAATCTCGGAGTGTAGCCAATGGATTTAATTAAGGAAGTGATTAATCTGAAATGACAATCTGCTGCAAAAGCATATTCCCGGCTGGCCCGACGATCAGAAAACAGGCATTCCGGGTATAAAGAAGCTGAGATTTAAAAAAAAAAAACGATTTTGCCTTTCACCACGCGTCGAAAACGCGCTGCTGCAGTTAATGTTGCTCTTTAGATCGAGCCTGGGCAGCCCAGGTGCTGCTCGACGAGGCATGCTGTATTTGAGTATGAAATTGAAGCCCCGGCCAGTCTCTGCCCATATCTTTCATTGGCTTATGTCATTGTCCTTTGTAAATGCTTGTAAGCACAACATGCTTTCTTGCAACATTCAGCGCACCATGCGCTCTTTCACTATCCAAGCGGCCCGGGACAATGGCGGCCACTTCTTTGAAATTAAATAGGTCTCTCAGTTTAAAGAGTTTGAGCTATTGGCATTGTAAATGACAATGCCTTTTATTTATGTGTTAATTATCAAAACAGATACATAAAAGATATTGTCATTTTCAATGCCAATATCTTAAACTCTCGCAAATGCGTGACCTATTGCATTGCAAATGCTTGTTGGTAACAATGTCTGCAGGAATTATTAATTGATTGCCACAGTGCCTTGCAGCCTATAGGCTGTCTGCTTATCAAATAAAAATTAAATCTGCAGGCAGGTTCCTCTGGTAGTTCAGCTACTCCAATGGTGCAGTTACCCACAATAGACCACTATCTACTCCTACACCACCTACTCGAAAAAGGTACTGATGCTTCTCTGACACTATAACTCACTTGCAGAAAAGTTCACACAAAATCAGACTCCACAAGGTCGGCATAGCAGACTCAGACAAATGCTGGAACTGTCTGAAAGAGGAAGGGACCCTCGAACACCTTGTCTTCACCTGCGTGAAAGTTAAGAAGTTCTGGGCACAAATCAACACCTTCCTGAACGATATGCTCAAAACAAATCTGGAGATCAGCTTCGTCAGCCTGGCGACTGAGCACCTAACAGCGGACCTAAAAAGTAAAGAAGAAAGAGAACTCTTAGACCTACTCCTCACAGCAGCCCTCAAAATGATCCTAACGAACTGGAAAAACACAGCCAAAGCAAACTTTAAAACATGGATCAACTGGATTACCTTCCTGAGGGGGGCTGACAACATCACAGGCACGTTCTCGAAAGAACACAAAGCCAAGCTGCACATGTGGGACCCGCTTGATGAGCTCCTGAGAACGACCCAATAAAGGACAATCAACCCTCTCCAGTGGAGGGAGAACAATAGACAATGGATATATATGATCGACGCCTGTGTACCTCTATCTGTACTGTATATATATATTTTTGTACGACCTTCTTTGTATATCAATAAAAATTTCTAATAAAAAAAAAAAAAAAAAAACAAAATCACTAAGTTGAGTTTTTATATGTCATGAAAAACCCGTCATGGTATGAATGGCATAACTCGAACTATGTATGAGCACCTGCAGTCCGGTGCAGTTGGTTCTGGAGTTGATTGGGCCTCTTTGAAAGGCATCAACACTTCGGAGGAGATTTACTAAGATGTTATGGTGTGTTTGCATCACAAAAGTGACACAAATTCGCGCAAAATCTTTTTTTCTGATTTACTTTCTAGCACTAAACTTGTTTAGCGCTGGAAATAACATGAAAGTAATGTACATAAGTAAGCAAATGCTTTGCATTACTTAGCGCTAAGGGGGCTTAGCATGGGTGGGGATGGGCGTTCCCATGCAACCACCCAAGATTTCTGACGCTAAACCCTATTTACTAAATTAAGTAGACAAGGTTTAGCATCAGAAAACTGCGCCCTTTTGAAGTAGGCGCAATAAAGGAGAAATGCTTTCAGTTCTGTTTCCTTTTCTGACTCTGTACGCGTGCTACACTTTACAGCACACATACAGAGAGGGAAAAGGGTAAAAGTCAGGTTATTGAATCAGTACAAAACCTATGCTAGACTCACGGAGACACCCTTGCACCGTGGCGCAAATGTGTCTTCAAGGCGCATGGCAGCTGATTTCAGCGCTAGGAAAAGGGGAGGTGAGTGCCATATTTCTGTAAGTATGGTGCTCTCAACCTCTCTCCTTTTCACGCAGTACAGCTCAGCATTAGCAGCTACTGCACTGCGCTTCATGAACAAAAGGTCAATTTGACGGATGTATGATGTTACAATGCGATAATTTAGATTGCAGTACATTACATCGCTTTTTTTACAACGCAAGTTGTTACAACGACTTGCCCTGTAGGGCGCTGGACTTAGGAATAGTATGATTTACTATTACAACTCCAGCCTACGTACAGTAGGGAAGGTCTCGGAATAGTAAATAACACTATTCCTTAGTCTAGAGCGCCCTCTAGTGCAAGTTGTGGTAATGACCTGCATTGTAAAAGCAGCGATGTAAATTTTTTGCTGTGTTTTGACAGCGTTGTTAAAGTTGTTTCCCAAATCTGACCCATGGTATGCTCTACAGCAGATCATCAGAAACATTGCCGCGACCTCATGGGAATGCTAGCCTTGGGGAATATGTGGACAAGTGGAAGGGCACTGTTTATGCTGCATTCAATAGGTGAGTGGGGCTGGCAGGAAGGTGGTTACTGGTTTAAGAGGAATGCCTAGGGGGTTGGGAGGAGGAGGGTGAGCAGGTGTTGGGGTTACGAGCAAACTTTCAGATGTTCAACTGCAGCAGGGCCTGGCTCTAGACTGGCGTGCCCGACGGTGCTGGCACAGGTGGTCTGCTACGGGTCCATGTCTTTATCATGGGGATGTATTCGCATATCGCAGGTGTCTAGTTTGTATCTAGTGAGGTGTTGACAGCCTGCTTGTTGAATTGAAGAAGCAGAAGGCAGATGGTAAGTTTGAAGATATTTATTCCATTAAAATGTGTGGGAGAAACCGCAACCCACAACCGCTCATTCTAATACTCTGGTCGTAACTGCCGAAGTAAACAGTTTTGGTAGAGCAGATGAGGACGCCTGAATATGGAGCGGAGATCAAACAGAAATAGCGCCTGAGGACAGACACACGGGGTAGACAAGTTGTCCTTAAAGGAACAAGGACAACTTGTCAATACAACATCACCCCCTTTATTTTAACAGAAAATAAATGCATAATGCAACATTTACAATTAATGAGTAACAAAAATGCAAAACACAAGGAGAAAAGCACAAAAAGAATATACAGCCAATAAACTAATGACACTATATTGAAACAAGAGGTTATGTAAGATAATAATCTTTAAACCTCTGCGGAAAAGAAACATTGTGAGATAACTTGTGAGAGGTTACAGGAATCAAACAATCGTGAGGTAACAACTGCAAGTTGGTATTCAACAGTTGGTGATGAAACATGAGTAAAATCATTAGCATTTAAACCTTAATTTACCTGAAAATCAGTATCCAAGGAAGAAGATACAGGTTTGTCAAAGCAAAAATTCATATCAAAGTTCTCCCCATAAGAGTCTGACATACAAAGACCTCTCTTTTTAGCAGACGTAATTTCCAAAGCTTGTTCATCTGTGATTTTCCCAAGGTTCCTCCTGTTCCACCACCCTCTACCACCCAAAAGAACTGCACCCTTTGAAACTCCGATAACCCTGACAGGTAGGGTGAATTTGGACTCTCCTTTTTTGATCCTGTTGGGTTTTTTGATTAGGACCCACTCACCAAAAGTAAATAACACATCTTTGGTGTTCTTCAAATTCCTATGGTATATGGAAATAGCTGTATGTTTTTGGCTGACCTTATCCTTTACTGTTTCCAAACTGTCCTGAGAATTGCAAGGAGAGAATGTTAAATCTTTCACCCATGCAGGACACAATTGTGAACTGGCAAATCTGTTCCGTAATAAACTAAAAGGAGAAACACCAGTGGTGCTATGAGGAGTTATGCGGTAATTCCAAATCTTGGGTTTTACAAATTCCTGCACTTGAAAACCACCTGGCAGAGCAGTTTACATCCCGTCTTTCAAAAATGTGTTGGCTCGTTCTACTAAGCCATTGGAAGAAGGGGAGTACAACGCAACTGTGAGGTGTTTAATCCCCAAACCTTGAACAAACTTCAACATCTGGTGAGATTTAAATTGTGGGCCATTTTCAGTTACCAGCTCTTTAGGTGGACCCTCAATTTCAAAAACACCTTTCAAAAATGTAATAACAGCATTGGTATCAGGTGATGAAACAAAATCAAAGTACACCCACTTAGGCATGTAATCAACCAGAACTAAAAGGTGCCTTTTGTTACTGGGAAGGAGTTCAAAAAGCCCCGCAAAGTCAAGAGCAACTTTGTCCCATGGATAATCAGGTAAAGGAACCATGGGGCATATTATCAAGGGCAGTATTGCCGCTTTGGCGGCACATTTTGCCGCTAAAGCGGCGATATTGTTTTCACCCTATTAACAAGGTGGCGCTAACATGCATCAGCGCATGTTAGCAGCCGAATTTCTAACGCTACGCATCTTAGCGATATACATCGCTAATCAGATGCATAGTAGGCGTTCCCTACAATAACTCCATTGAATAACGTCGCAAACACAGCTTCGCAGTATTCTCAACGCTGCCGTGGACCCGCAAAGAGAAAAGGCGTGCTAAGCCCCCATTATTGCATTATCCTAACACCTGATTAAACCTGACTTAGCATTAATGCCTATGGGAGGTGGATTGTATGGCTAAGTACACACTCCCCTAATACCAAGCTTTTCATTAGCGCTGTGAAATCATCACTGGATTTCACATGCTAATGATCATTATCGGAGTCTATCGCTGGAGTTTTTATCACCTTTGAGATAAGCGTTGATAATAACGTGCAAACTCGGCGATGAAATCCGGCAATAGAAAAAAACGCGCTAAGCACGCTCTGCAATATTTATCGCAGCTTGTTGATAATATGACCCCATGTGCAGATTGGGTTCAGATAATTTCCAGTGCCTGTCAGGAATTAAACATGTGCTGCAATCAGAGATCCATTTTTTAACCTGGGAATCAAGGCCTGGCCACCAGTAAAACCGTTTTAAATTGTGGATGGTGGCTGAAACATCCATGTGACCTTCATGACCCTTTTTAAATTACAACTCTCTGAGATACAGTGAGAAGGATTAATAGGTCATGACAAAGCAGAAATGCATCCACAATTGACAATTCATCAGAAACTTGTGCAAAGGGTTTAATAACAGGATAAAGATTTCACTCATGAGGCCAACCTTGCTTTATGTGAATAATAACCCGCTGAAAGAGAACATCCTTATCAAGTGGGGACAACCATGACTCTTTAGAAAAAAAGGATTGCACACCAAAAGCATCCTCATTGAGAGCCACAACACACTCCACTTCATCTGTTTCAGGCAGGAAAGAATCCTTGATGGGCATTCTGGAAAGACAATCAGCAGGTCCATTCTTGCCACCAGGTAAATAATGAATTGAAAAATGATTCTCCTGCAATTTAGAAAGAATGCGCACCAACCTAGCCGAGGCTTTACCAGTGCCGTTACCATAAAACATATAAATAAGAAGTTTATGGTCAGTGAAGATTTTGAACTGGGTACCCCATAGATAGGTTTTTAATTTTTCAACTGCCCAGAACAAGCAAGTGCCTCTTTCTTAATGGTGCTGTAATTTACTTCAGAGGAATATAGAAAGCGTGAAGCTTAAGCAATAGTTTGTTAACTACTCCCAACACATTGTGACAGAACAGCACCTAACCCCAATTGACTTGCATCTACTGTTAGGCAACACGGTTGTCCAGCAGTAAAGGGTAAATGGGTGCAGAAGTGATTAAAGTTTTAATCTCAGAAAATGACTTCTGTGCCAAATCAGACCAAACAAATGTTTTTCCCTTGCATTATAAGTCCCTTAAAACTGTACAATAAAAGTGTACCGATGTATAAAACGAGAGTAGTCTTCGCACAATCCAAGAAATGAATGAAGGGTGTCCTTGTTGGTGGGTGGTGTGGTGTCTTGAATAGCAGAAATAAGAGACATCTTAGGACTAATACCTTGATTGGAAATGCAATGACCAAGGTAATCTAATTGATCTACCATGAATATGCATTTCTCCTTTCTGAGTGTAATGCCCACCGTCTAAAAAACAGACAACACTCTTTCCAAAATAAGGTTGTGTTCTCTTGCACACCCTGCAAAAATAAGGACATCATCCTGGAACACTTCTACACCAGATATATCCTTAAGAATGGTGTCCATAAATTTTTGGAACACACTTGCTGCAGATGCAAGACAAAAAGGAATACACAAGAACTTAAAGGCTCCAAAGGGTGTTATGAAGGTGGTGAGGTCTTGACTCTCTGCAGTAAGTGATATTTGATGGTAAGCGGACATAAGGTCCAGCAAAGAAAAGACCTTTGCCCTTCCCAAATTGGCTAAAAGGTCCTGTACTTTAGGTAAGGGGTGACAATCAATGATTATATTTTTGTTAAGGGTGCGTAAGTCCACACATAGGCGGATCTCGCCTGTCTTTTTTTTTTTAACTATAACGACCGGACTGACCCATTCTGAGGAGTCCGTTGCTTCAATGACACCTTCTTTGCAAAGTTTGTCCAGTAAAAGTTTGAGATCATGTCGGACACTAAGCGGAACAGACCTTACCTTATGAACAACTGGAGTGTCATTCTCTTTAAGCTTGATAAAATGTTCAAATTGACAAATGTTACCAATTTTCTCAGAAAATATATTTTGGAATTTGTTCACAACATTATGTACATTCATTTCCACATCACTTTCAATTAAAGAGAGAGGATGCTCTGCGAGAACAATGGGATTCTCTGGACCAGGAACTAGAATGATGCACAACCTGACCAAATCTTTCCATCCTATGATATTCCTGCCCTTAATGGCCACATAGACTTTGGTAGTAATTGGTCTACCCAAACAGGACAGAACGTCAATGAAATGTCCTAGCATGTGAATATCCTGATCACCATAAGCTTTCGGGGGAATATCAGTTTTAGACAATTGTCTCTCTCCCCACCTTTCCGCAAATAGTCTGTCAGAAATAATAGTAATGAGTGCTCCCGAGTCTGCCATCATTTCTATGGGAACATGAGCCACCATTGCTCGACACCAAGGATCTTTGATAGTAATCAGATCTGAGTCATCAGAAGAAATTGTAAGAACTACTTTAGCCAAATCATGTGCACAAGTATCAGGAGTAGCCTCTAATAAGCTAATTCTAACAGTGTTTCTTGAGCTTCTACAAACTGACATGAAATGTCCCATCTTACCACATTTGGTACATCACTTGCAAGAAGCTGGACAAGTTGGATTATTGCCAATGTGGTTGCGAGAACCACACCTGCAACAAAAAGTGTTATGTTTCTTAATTGACAGTTTAGTGATCACCTTCATCTGAGATGGCCCATACAGAAGCATTGCTAAAGGAGACAGATGGACGGGGTAGACAAGTTGTCCTTTAAGGAACAAGGACAACATGTCAATACAACACTGCGTTCTTGAAAATCAGGTATGTGATACCTGCGTATTGCACACACTGGATCAGTCAAAATCAGGGCCACTGGAAACAGGAGACAAGGGGCAACGAAATTATGCAGCAGACTTAGCTATATTATGCAAAAAGAAAAGGAAAATGATGTGGCATAACCCTGCACTTTTTAGAATGATTACACTCATTAACACAGTCTAGACAAAGGTTTCAGCATATTATTACCAGTTTAACACCAAGATAAAGCAGAAAGCAACTGAAAGGTGACCAGTCAACCTTTGTGACAGGCTTTCCACTACGCGAAAACACGTTTAGCCATGTTTTTAGAAATGTTTGATCCAGTTAAGCTATTAAAATTATGCAGCTGATGATGGATTATGTGGCAAAGGAGGCAAATCCATTATTATGCAGCAAATGCAACTGCAGCACAACTGCATAATTCCAGTGCCCCTGACAATAAGTACTTCTGTAAACTGTGCATAGGGCACATGCTATCACAAAGGAATATGCCTAAGATGTATCTACCACACACTTGATCGCCTCTTGTCCTTAATTTGTGTTGTGCATGTGCGTAGTGGATTGCTTTTAGTTTTGGATAGCACATGGGCAACACCAGCTTCTTGGCACATTGTGAGATACTTATAGCACATTCAGAAAGGTCACTAAAGTGTTTTTCCTGCATAGGCCACACTCAACCTTCAGGAACATGAAGGGCTTTCTTGCCTAGTCAGTTCTGGAACTGAAAAAAAATAGTATGTGACCCCCTACATTGGGGCGTCTTGGTGTCGCAGCGGAAAGAGGATGGAGTCACAACGGATGGAGACATGAAAAGCGGAGATTGAATGTTAGGTTTTACATTCACTTTTTCAAAACTCTGCAAAATTGGCAGCAAGGAGACACATGGCATTAAATCTATTATGGTTTAATTAATTGGTCACAAAGAGGCTGTACATTAAAATGTATTACTGGGTAAAACCCCCAGCTGTAGAGTTGTTTGTGAGCCCAGCAATATTAAGGGGATATTAATAATAGTAAGATATCTCTGGTGGTTAATGCACTTGGTGACCGATCTGGGTCGGTGTGCTCTTGGCCCGTCTCTGCAGGGGACATCAAATGGCAAGGATCACAGCTTATTACCACTTCATAATTGCCTTTGTTTCCATCCAGTACATCGGCATCTGGGTGTTAGGTTACAGATAGCTCCCAGCCAGGATGAATCCCAAAAAAAGAGGGCTGGTGGCCCTTTAAAACAGGCCTTTGTTTCAGGCCCAGCTTTGAGTGAAAAGAACAAAGCCCCCTTGACGCCTGTAGGTTGCTCGTCAGAATGGAAAGTAGACGTGTGAGCGCTGCTGAGTGTGTCCCAGTGTCAGCAAAGTGCACCGGGAAAGATTCAGCATACTTCACCGGGGCCAGCCATGATCTAATATCCGATTCAATGATAGCTGCCAGATCCATGATCCAGCTGATTCCCATCATTACCTGCACAGTGTACTCCAAGTCAGCTACAATTTGAAGGAGTGGTTTCTTGTGAACCTCACTGTAAACCAAGTATATCTAGGCGCTTGAGTTAGTGAACTTATATAGCTCTCCCATCACAACAAATAATATATGGATATATAGGTGGACTGTAAGGTATAGTTCACATGGGGACCAATACGGCACCTGGAGGCATATTTAAGTATATTTGCTCTCAGTTTGCTGCACATTGAGAAGCTGTATTTTGAGCTTGGATGCAGGAGGAGGGAATCCTTGATCACTTAATGGAAAGGTTACTTATAGACTAGTGCTCATTATTTATGTATTGGAGTTTGCATAGCTGCTGCCTAATGAGCAATTTAAAGCACCCTGAGACAGTGTGGCATTAAACAGAAAGAAGGCAGCGGTGGCTCCTCCGCTACGGCAGAGGAGCGTCGCCCCACATGAAAAATAAAATGATATGACACCATGTTATTATTTGATTTTTCAGTTCCAGCTCTGTTCAGAGGCCGGGCGGGGCTGGGCTGCCTACACAGCAGGGGGAGGAGTGGTGGGCACTTTCTAAGTGTGCCTGCTGATTTGGCAGGCTTTGTTGGACCAGCCAAACCGTCATGTGCACTTAGCATTTCTGCACCCGGCTGTATTGCACAGCCAGGTGGAGAACAGGCACAGCCTCCCCCTCCCTGTCTGAGCGCCGAACCAGAGTGCTCAGACAAATCACAGCATTGGTGTTATGCGGGTGACAGCAGCATCGTGATTGGCTAGGGGAGCTTGGGAAACTCGGTGCTTCCTGTTTTCTGCATCAACCGAAAAGGAAGGAGGAGAGCCGGCGGCCAGCAGGTAAGTGAATTATTATTAGTTTATTTTTAAACCCACCCCACCACTCCTGCCCCGTAGCAGCCGCTATTGAAAGAAGGGACCTGAAAATTGTTTTCCAAAAGGAGGAGTGATTGGAGAAAACTTAAGGGCATATTTATAAGGGCTTATTGCCACCAGAACATCACTTGTTATGGCCTTCTGGTGGCGATAAGCCCTTTGCCTTATTTACAAGGTGGCGTTAAGCCACTTAACATGCACCTCCTTGTAAATAAGGTCCCTTTTTATGCAACATTTAGCGTGAAAGGAGCAGGGAATGGGTTCTGCGGTGGCTGTTCTGCAGCAATACCCATTGCTTTTGACGCTGCCCCCTATTTACAATAGTGGCGTAAATAGGGGGCAGCAGCAAAAATAAGACCAGGGAAAATCAAGTCTTAACCTGGCGAAACAAGGAAAAATCATTAATTCCTCCTCAATTTTCCTGTTTCTATGTGCCCTGCATTATGTAATATACATAGAACAAGTAAATCGCCAATAGTGATTGTGCATGTGCAAGAAGGTTTTCCTTCCTGCACATAAACAATCATTAAATAATGACGAGTTGCAACTTCTATGTGTGCTGCACAAAGCAGCACACATAGAAGTTACAACTCACCATTATGGATTGTTTTGTGCAGGAAGTGACATCTTCATACACATGAACAATTATGCCCTGCAAAGCAGACACCCTTGCACTATGGTGAAGGGTGCCTGTGTTGGCGCTAGGCAGGTAGATTTAGCGCCAGCACTAGTGGAAGCGCAGGGTTGTGCCGCATTCCGTCAACACAGCACGTCCCTGCATTTTTTAACTGACGGGGCGCGGCATTGGTAATTTTGGAGCTACACCAATCGCTGCCAGTTTATTGTAAATATTCCCCATGGTTGGGAATTGATGTGTAAAGCTGCAGATTGGGTAGGAGGGACATAGTGAGCAGGCACCTTATAAACTAAATGGCCTGTAAGCCCCTTTTTTGCCATTAGAATGACTGAACCTGTTCCTTTGTAGTTATATATTGTCCTTTGAAGCATCAGTGTCAATGTCAGAATGGGTACGGTATGTGAAGTTCCCAATGTTACGCGTGCATGTGGAAGGCAAACAAAAAGTCTTGCGATGGATTGTTTGGTAGTAAAACCCTCAACCACCCACCTTGAGATAAGTGCTCTAACCTTTACTTGCACATCTATTGTAATGTTACCGTTGTTTATCCAAGTCAAGTTATACTGCTGTGCTGCTATTTCAGTTGTGTTTCGGGCAAACTAACAAGATGTACCTATTTTTGACTGAATGGATCATTATGACAACTAATGGTGTTACCTGCAAAGTGTGTCGCCCCGGTCGAGCATGCAGGGATCTTTCACCACCAGCAGTGCCCTCCCCCATCTTGCCTCTGCAGTGATGACTCCTGTTGTCTCCTTTGCTTCATCTGCGGCGGGGCCGATAGGCAGACTTTGCGTTTGATATTTGTTCAGAAAGCCTGCAAGGTTGTGTATCCACACAATGAGCACACTGTTGTGGGGACCTGATGTGCCGCTCCCTAGAGCAGTCCTAGTTCAGTTTATACAAACCCTGCCAGAAGGCCAAGAATTTTGTTTTCATGTTCACCTCTGATGGAAAAGGAAACAGACACACTCAATTTGAAATTTAAAATAAATGTATGTGCGCCAACGACAGCACATTCGCCCAGCGATTGACATTGTAGTGTCTAGTGTGCTGAACCAGTTTCATTTGGTTTCTCTTCAAGAGTCCATCTCAGGCTGCCCTCCGGAGACATCCTTTATGTAAAGTGATGCTCCTCACCACCAATAAGACTGGGGTTGTCTCCAAGCAGCGGTACCCACAACAGAGGCATAAAGATGTGTGCTATCTCTGCACCTGTCTGTCACCAACCTTAATGAAGCAGCAAATAGGGACAGGCACAACGGAACTCAAGCCTAGAAACCTATTCACCTTCAGCAACAGAAACTACTGTTCCAGCTTCACCCCTGTCATCCACCAAATGCGGCGCTTGGGAAGAACTAATCAGTAAACCCGGCTTAAAGAAGTCTTCATTGGATATCTAGGGGAAGTCCTGTTTCCATCATCCTCACTTCTGTGTCTGGGTCTCCACCCTCTAGGCATTAAAATCCAGGCGGCACCCTTCCACTGCCTAGGAAGGCTGATCTCACTCCTGTCTTGTGCCATGCTAAACCAGGGACATCCACAATGGATCCCACATTGCTTTTGTAATTAATACTGTGAGCCACTTATGAGTGGACATCAGAAGACATCCACCACAGCATTTGCAGGTTTTCCTTTTAGATGATTGCATTATTTACCAGTAAATTTACTCACATTGCTATGATCATAAGGTTACTGCCTCCTTCGAGCACAGCCTAAAGTCTTGATATTTCACTTTAATGTGACTTTACGATTTCATCCTCTGATCCGATCAGGTGTCTTTGCTAAAGGGGTTGTTTAGTAGCCTAGAGTAGGTAGAGTGTTCACCTGATTCTAGTGCCTATTAAAAATACCTAATACAGCACAATGCAACATCCACATAATGTTGTTTTATCTCTAGTTCCACTTCTTTTACTATGCTACCGCAAAAAGGCTCTTCGATATTCCTAAAACCCTGCCTGAAAAATCTACCTGGACTTAAATATTCCTGTTAGTACCTCTACTTTTTCTCTTTTGATTTACACACTCTTTTCCATCCTCAGCATGTCGCCTCTCTCTAAGCACAGCTTCCTATAAGTTACATGCAGTGTTATCTTAATCTCTTTTATCGTATTTCTGCAAATTACCCAGACCTTATTTCAACAATCACAATTACTCCTTCTTTGAACGTCACCTAACAATGCCTAATTTCTTTTAGCGCGTCTATTTATCCCACTAATCACTTGCATGAGCTCATATACCCTCAATAATGATCAAACCTAACCCCTATTAATGTACTCTCCCACAAAGAAATTGGATTAAATGTATGAACTACTTCACATGACTTCTCTCAATAACCATTCAATTATACATTACTCTTGGGTTCAGTAGCAGTGTTATGCCAAGCGTAAAGTACTTCAATGCTGCATCAGGTGTAATAAGTGTTATATTACTGCAATTACAATACAATACATTCTTGACATAAGGTGATAAAATTCTCAAGTCCACTGCAGCAATCAATTAGTGACGGATGGGATGCTTGCCTCATTTCTGCAACACTCTCTGGCTGCATTCCAGACCATTATTTTTCACCCACTATTCCACTCCAGCAGGTACCAGCCGTATGCAAATCAGTCATGGTCCTGCTCCAGTAGGCAGTGGACTAGCCAGGGATGGCCCTCTTTTGAGAGTTTCCTCCAATGTAGGCCTCATTCGTGAGGTTTAGCTTGATCACGTTGGGCTTCCCCGCAACACAAGGAGTGCCTACTAGAACCAACAACAAACTGATGGAAGGAATATTCTTATTAATCATGGCCAATGGCGATTGCTCAGAGCCGCGCTCACTATGCCACTCCGACAGTATAGCTACCTATATGTTTTAATCCACCTGCCCCCAAAACTGGACTGACCATAACACAGAGGCTCCAGCTAAGTCCCTGCATCTAACATAAGTAGAAACCATAAAATGTAGCCTGGGACCTGGAGAATAAAGTATATCTGCTAAATCATAACAATTATCATTTGCACCTTTATCTCTCTTAATTCCTACTCTATTGCACTGCTGAGTGGCGTGCCCTAGGACACGATATGACAGAAGCATCTCGCGGGTCACTCACGCATGACACCAAAATGCTTCCTATACAGGTTCATTACAACAAATACAGCACTTTGGCAACCACAAACTCTCCTTAAGTGTAGCGTCCTACCCATCCAAAAAGGCAATTGGGGTCTGAGCTGCTACTTTAATGCTATAATACAATTCAATATGTAAAACGAGTGGGTGGTCACTCTGAAATTTTCAGGAGAGATCTCAATCGCTGGCTGCTTATGGATAATACACTACCGTCTAACCCCCTAAAGTAGCATGGAGACCCTGGAGTGGCAGGTTACACCGCTGAGAAAGGTGGATAAGCCACGCAAGGCTCAAACACAAGACCTGGCTCAATTTGTATCTCATGAGGGCTGGCTTAAAGCCAGAGCCTGTGCAAACACCTCAGGCACTGCCCCATCTCCTATGTAATGTATGCTATGTTATGTTATAAGATTTGTAGAGCGCATGGCTGCTCCCACAATGTGGCATCCCAGAGCTAGGCGTAAAGCACACAACTGCAGCTGACAGCATCCCAAGAAATGAAGGGAAGAAGCTAAATTGAGAAAAGCCAAGTCTTGTGGGATTTCCAAATCAGAAGATGGTTATGAGTGTTTCTGAATAGAGAGGGGAAGAGCGTTCCAGAGGGAGAGGACCAAAGCATGAAACAAGCGTAGTTTTTTAAACAAAAAGCTGAGTATATTATATTCTTCCTTATAAATATGCTTTTTTCGGTTTTATCTGAAAGCAGAACATGAATATCTCTTCAGAGCCAGCTGCACTTCATATGTGTCACTTGAACAGCACCCTCTGTAAAATCTCCAGGCTGCTTTAATTTGCTAATCTAATTAATTGCCGTAATTGAAGTGTTGAACCACACCTAAAACAGTTTGTATAAGTTTATTGAAAGGCAGCCTAATATAATATTATAAAATACTTAAATATGGTAATCTCTCATTCTTTTAATACAGTTCTTGAACGAATTGAAAGCATTCTTGTTAAATAGGAGCCTGAAGGAGCTATCCATCCAAAGGTTTAATTGCACAATATGTAATCATGAAACATGGTAAACCTACAGCTTCCGCACTAGACCAAATGTGTGATCCTCCGTAAATCCGCTTATTTCACAATGTCTTGTTTTACCTTGTGTGACCAATATAAAAGCGCTGTGCACGAATCAGTATTTTCACTAACTATCACTCAATGTTCTGGTAAAAGCTTACAAATTGAGTCACACATTTTAAAGAAAAACATTTTTGAAGTTTTAAGAGTTGTATCATATTTTTACATGAAATATGTTACATGTTTACCTGACAGATATTGTGATGGGTACCTCGCGCTTTGACTGAGCTCTGTATGAATTTGCTGGCATGCCAACATCAAAATGTTGATGCCCTTGCTCTAGTGTGTATTGGGCAAAACTCCTCGAACTTCGTCACGTAGCTGAATTCTTCGTCCACCCCTAGTCAAAAGGTCATTCAAAGCAAACAGTGCTTAATTTGTAAAATAATAAATGCCACTGCTCACTATCTTTCTCAGACGTTCACAGCCAGTGCTGACGAATGTCAGCATTGCCATTGCTGAATACTGAGGCTGCGTGGTCTGGATTTCATCCCATGTCTCTTTCTTCCACCAGAAATACAAGTTTTGCTGCTTTATCTCATCGTTGCACGTTGTTTTTCATCTCTGCTTTCCCCCTTTATCGTTGTTTTTCCATCTTTCTTTTCATCCACATTACATCATTTTCTTTTATTCTCCCTCTTGTTCTGGGTCAAAGTCTGATGAGGAAAAGTAAGTGCCAGTCCCCAAAAACGAGTGTCAGTGAGCCCCAGGTGCAAGCACAGGCTCAAATTTAGCACTGAATGCACTTTTTTCAAATTATACAGAGATGAAAAATAAATATAGGTACTCTATCCAGGTTTTACATTCTAAAATTCTAGTTGCCAAACGAGTTCCCAAAAGTGGTTTATGAGTTCTGTGCCAGGCAATGGAATAACCTTCCTGTACTCTTGACCACTCAAAGTATATGCAGAGGTGGCACATTAAAAATACATATTACACTGATAATTTCGCCTACAAAGTCATAAAGACAAGTTGACGTGCACATTTGGTAGAAATTAGGCTTGCACTCCGACCAAATATGTAAATTACTCTACATTTCCTCGCCCTGATCCTTCCCTTCACCTCCCTCTAGCCCTGTGTCTTAACCCCGAGCTGACCCATAGCACACACACACACACAAACACACACACAAACACACACACACACACACACACACTTAGGAGTTTCCGCAGTTAAAGCTCTGATGCTACCTATAATCTTGATCTGGCACTTAATCACTCCTTCAGCCTTAACTGTTGTGCAGGAAGAATTCAAGCTGTTTCATGTGTCAAACTGGTCTTGGTTTTGAAGGAGCTATAGGGAACTATGAACTGTACCAATTTAGAAAGTAAGTGTGAGCCTGTGAGCCTTTATTTGTAGGTGAGTAGTGATGAGTGGTCTCCATGACGCTGTGGTACCAGCCAGGACCCAGGAATGAAAGATGTCCCATAACTCACTCCTCCAGCTGCAGTCGGTTAAAAGGAGGTCCGCTGAGATATAGTGTCTCTCTCGGGCCTAGCTCTGGGCTACTCTTACCGGAAGAGGGTAAGAGTCGTTGCCAGGTAGTGAGAGACAGGCCCCAGACAGGCACTGGCAAACAGTGCTGTTACCAAGGAGAAGGCATGCCGAAAAAGAATTACGCCTCCGCCCACATGCATTTACAGGGCCCTGCGCTCTTTCATCAAAAATGCATTCACAGATAATAGAAAGCAAGCTTGCCGTCAATAGAAGAAGATTAAATGGCTACACCACTAGATGTCACCAAAATACCTGTTTTCTCTTCCACTGGAAAACATTTATTTTGTAATACCTTGTAAGAAGCATCTAGCAGGTCTGTATTGTGTTTTGAACCCACTCTTCACACATACTTCTGACAAGCCTAGGGCAGCTCTGTTTGAGAAGCTGTACACAAGGGTTACATCATGAGGAGGACAGAAGTGGATGCAGAAAAGAAGCGAAAGGAGATGAAGACTGGGAGGAAGTCTAACGAAGAGAAGAAAACGGTGGCAGGAGATGAGAGGGCGAGAAGTGAAGACAAGATGTATATGGGAAAGAGAAAATGACGAAGGGGACATAAAGGACATACAGATGAAAGGATAGAAGATAGATAAAAAAAGGTGATTGAAGAGAGAGAGAGAGGATAGAGGAAAAGAAAAAGAGATGAGGATAAAGTGAGCAAAGAGGAGAAAAAAGTGTAAAAGTGGGAAAAGATAAAGACGAAACAGTGGAAATGGATAAGGAGAAGACATAGCAGAAGTGCAGGAGAGCTGGATGGAGAAAGGGAAGAAAAAGGAAAAAGTTTTCCCATTCGGTGATAAGGTGGTAAACTTTCCATTATCACTTGGCCAATCACTTTGCGTGTATAGAGATATATTGAGGCTTATTTACAAGGACCTTGCGCCGCGAGTGCGTCACATATCAGCAGTTCAAGGGTCTTGAATATAAGCCCCTTAATGCGCAGAGACATCAGAAGACATGTTGGGGAGGAAGGGGCCATATGGATAGCCTGTAGACATTTTTTGAGTCTCACACTAAATCCCCGTCCCCTAAATCAGATCATCTTAAAAGATTCAACTTGGCCGGAGATTGAGCATATGAAGGGTGACTACTGATCATACTGCTTTTTAAGTAAATCCCTTTACTATCCCCTGGAGTAAGCCTTCATTGCTTGAGATTGCACCTTCTGAGAGACAAATTTAGAAAATACACAAATCTGGTACCAAATGGAATGACATAGCCTTAAGCTTTGAAACACAAAAGGAAAATAAAATTGCCATCTAGACTGCCCAGTAATCACCTACTGCCACAGGACCTGAGCCCGTGAAACTAAGATACTTAGCATCTAATCTCAGTTGTACCACTTCACCTAAATATATTAGAAATAAACACTGTATTTTAAGGATGGGCATGGTCCACAACACAGTGTCATTATCCGAGGAATGGCAGAACCTTAGCCCTGCCATCAGAATCACTGCCGCTTCAGTGGCTTAGCAAGAAACATAGAACCAGGAGATACAGTTATTAATCCTGGACTTCTGTTCGTGCAATAAGAACAACCCACACACCATTATTTCACTTAGCATAAAAGGTCACTTTATTAGGCCAGGCAGCAGAAAGTTGAATTTCCCTAGAATAAACATTGTTGAAATAAATACCACATTGTCATTACGCTTTGAAACTTTTGATAGACAACCAAATATTCCCAACAAGACTTTTCAGCAAAATAACCCATGAACTGCACAAGCCCAATCAATCTTTCCAATCCCCCTCCCCCAAACCAGAGGGAAGGATAAGCCCGCTCAAGACTATCCAAACCCCCAAGAAAACGCCACCCAAGAAAACCAGAGTTTTCCTGCCCCCCCCCAAAAAAAATTGTTGTAAACAAAGTTAACTTGTATTAACCGAACACCAAAGATTTACGCACCAAAAATAAGCTAACAAATCTTTCAACTCCATTTAATAGTATGCCTGGCCCATTTGTGATAAGTGGATCCCATCTTCCCTAAATAAATGATATTCCCCACCTGTGATATTATCGTGAGCCAAAAACTTAATGCATTGCAGAATAAAGAATTTTCATTTCCCGATTGAGTTTCCTGCGAGCCCTTTCCATCGTCGTGTGATTGCGAGCTCCCCTCCAATGGTGCCTGTAAATAAACTCAGTCCAAACAAGAGTTGTACCTACCCAATTGTTCTTGATCACCTCCAAGTCCAATTTAATTTTCTTCAAAAGGGATAAAAAAGACAATGGCACAAGATCATTTTCCCCCAAATGAATAATTAATAAATCTGGGAAACCTCTTACAGAAGACAGCTCAGAGAGCATGGGAAATAACCCCTCTCACCTCATACCACCTTTCCCTTCCCTTAAGACTACATGGCCCTTGCTAGGCAATCCAAGTGCTCGGACGTAAATCTGCTGTTGTGTGAAGATGGCTGACCATTTAACGAAAGAATTGTCCACTATCCATGTACGCCTCTTTGTTGATAATGAACTTTTAACACCACTTAGGGGGAAAAACAAAATTAGTCTGTAATTAAGTAAAACAGATGCATTATTTCCTCAAATAACGGATGCAACAATCAGATTTCCATCTACTAATCCTTTTAATGTCATCCCAACCCCTCCCCAATCTAGACGCTTCAGTAACTGACCCTATACGAAAAGAGTGAGTACCAAAAAGTAAGGGGTTTCTTCCCAACAATATCAAAGCTTTGCGTAACACCGCCAATAAATGTGCACTAGTAATTTTGTTCCCATTAAGATGAGTGAATATGGCCCCATGTTGCAAATCCGCAGAAATTACAAATTACTCCCATTCCCCTAAAGGACAACAGTCCTGTACGCCACAACCATTTAAATGAATCCATGTGTCTTTACCCAGCTGGTCGGTTTTAGACCTCCTCAAAAGAATCCTAAGCTTCCCTCCTTGCACTTGAACATCTTCTGTCTGAATACCCTTCTGATCCCACAAACCCAACAACTCAGAAACTCTAAAAGGGCTGAAAAATAACCAAATCATGCAAAGTCTAAAACGGGAAACCTCCCACATGTCATAGCAGCAAACTGGTAGTTGTATTAAAAGTTGTTGCAAAAGGGGAAAAGTAATTGGCTCACGTAAAGGCGAAGAAACAGAATGCTCCCTCCCAGGACCCTTCAACATTCGTCGTAACAAAACATCCCCCACCAACTCCTGTCCCCACCACAACTGACTATAAAAAGAAATGCCAGCCAATTTTCCTGAAATGGTTGTATGAGACAGACCCAAGTTAATCAAATACAAAACATACTATAAAATAACATATTTGTTACCCACTGTAGGTCGATCAAAACTGTGCAACTTAACATAACTTAAAAATTCCGTCCAGGCCTGACGAAAACTGCGTCTGGTAGAAGGGGCTATAGATTTTTCCTCCAAATAAACGATTCTCATTCCCCCAGTGCCCAAATGTCTTGCGGGATCGAAGTTTTGCAGTTGTCCGCCCCCGGTGCCAGATTGCGGAATTTCTGCCAATTGAAGCGAGACAACGTATCCGCAATTGAATGATTAATGCCCGGGATGTGTCTGGCTCTAAACACAATCTTTAATCTAAGGCTTTTGCAGCGTAAAAAAATGCAAAAGGTGTAATACCTGCACATCCTTTGCCTTTTGATTGTGAATTAGCTCAACAATGGTCATATTATCAGTATGGAAGAGAACACTTCTGTCCTTAAACTCATCCCCCCATACTAACAAAGCCACAAGAGAGGAAACAATTCAAGAAAAGCTATGCTTCGACCTTGCTTGAGCCAATGAGGAGGCCATTTCTCCGCACACCAACGCTCCTCCCAAAAAAGGCCAAAACCGTTTGCCCAAGAAGCGTCAGAAAAAATCTGAAACTACCAAATGGTATTATCCTCCACAAAAAATAGAGAGACTCCATTGAAATCCCTGAAAAATTGTAGCCAAATCAATAGATCTTCCTTGATAGCTTTAGTAAGTCTAATACTGTGATGAGGAAGGAATGCTCCTGACATAGCCATCCCCAAATGTCTACAAAAAGTCCTGCCAGCACGGACCACCCGACAAGCAAAATTTAAATAGCCCAACAAGCACTGAACCTGCCTCAGCTGAATCTTTTCCCTGTCGATAATCTCCAACAAAAAGGACCTGATTTCACTCACCTTAGCTGCCGGCAACCGAGCCATCATAACTTCTGTGTCAATTTCTATACCTAAAAATGTAAGTTTGGTACATGGACCTTCAGTTTTTTCCAGAGCCAACGGAACGCCGAACTCCTCAGCCATGTCCTGAAAGATGTTTAGAAATCTGTGGCACTGATCTGAATGTGCCTTACCAATAAACAGGAAATTGTCTAAATAGTGACAAACTTGTTCATGACCACTTTTGTTCGGAAAAACACCATTGTAGAAAAGTACTAAACATTTCGACCAGTGCACATGACACTGAACAACCCATTGGAAGGACACTGTCAATGTAAAAGGAATCCTTGAAAAACATGCCAAGCAGCTCAAAGTCCGACGGATGAATATACAGTAAGCGAAAAGCTGACTGAATATCGCATTTTGCAAGTTCCGCACCATACCCAACCATGCGTACCATCCTTAATGCATCATCAACAGACGTATATAATACATTAGAGTCTGAAGGGGAAATGAAATCATTATTAGATTGGCCTTCCGGCCACGATAAATTATCAATTAATCTAAATTTACCTGCCAATTTTTTGGGAACTAAGCCCAACGGGGATATCATCAACGTCACCAGAGGACAGTGCTTAAATGGACCTGCTATCCTGCCCACTTGTAACTCAACATCCAGCTTCTTCTGAACAACCTGTGGCAATTCTTTAGCAGATTTTAAGTTGTCAGACCATCTATTGTAATGTGGACCCTGGTAACCTACCTTAAAACCTTCCTTAAAACCCCAATTTAGTTTGGAGGCAGATTCTGAGTCAGGGTACCCTTCCAACCATGGTGTCATGACTGATAACTTAATTGGCGTATGAGCCCTTTGGAATAAACTGTGGAAATGTTCCCCTACCTCTTGGTGATTTCCCTTCGATGCTTACCTACTCTGGTGAGAGACTTCGGGCTATTGGTCACTCCACCCCGAGGTGCACGTCAGCGCCTATTCATCCTCTTCTTGGCCCCTACCAATGTGCATGTAGGAACTGGGCGCTTGAGCCTCCTTTGTCTATTGGCAAAGGGGGCACTCCATCTGCCCCCAGGAGTAGGAGTCTGGTGCGTACCCTTACGGTGTTGAATGTAAATGCCAGATCTATGGTAAAACATTATCAGGCCATTCACGACATTATCAAGGATGAGTCTCCAGATATATTTGCAATTACTGAAACTTGGCTTCAGGATGCGGATGTGGCTATTATCAACTTAGCCTGCCCCCCTGAGTATTCTATCTATACTCTGAATCGGCCAACTAGAGGATGTGGTATTGCTCTTATGGTTAGGTCCTGCTTTACCTGTTATTGGAATGGCCTTAACATCGACGGCTGTGAAAGCGCCTCTTTTAATATCCAAATCAGCCCCCAGTTCAATTTCTCTGGGATGGTGGTTTATCGCCCTCCGGGGAGTGATGTAGTGTTCAGAGACGCCTTTTTAGATGCTGTTAGCACATTAGCTATGGGCTGTGCTAATTTTTCCATCATGGGCGACCTGAACCTTCATTTTGACACTCACACTATCCCGGCGGTGAAAAGTATTTTAGCTGATTTAGAGGCCCTACAACTCTACCAACAGGTGTCTCAACCTACCCATGTAGCAGGCCATATTTTGGACCCCTTCTTCACCAACATGGCCGAGGTCAGTATTGCATCTATATCTCCATTGGGGTGGTCGGACCATTTTCTGGTGTCTATCCGGTGTTCCCTGCCGGAGACCCCCTCCGTTTCTTCGTTTAGGCGGATCGCCAAGCGTCATTGGAATAAACTCAGGATGGAAGACCTGCACCGGTTTCTGCAGGAAGTACCGCTGAGCCTGCCGGATGACGTGGAAGCTGGTTACGATCAGTTCTGTGGGTGGATCACTGGGGCATTGGACTCTCTAATACCCATCGTCTCATGTAAATTGAGCACTAGAGATCCGAGCCCCTGGTATGACGGGGCATTGCGTGCCCTGAAGGGGAGTTGCAGATGGGCGGAGAGAGCCTGGCGGAAAGTGTATGACGCTGATATGAAAGCTGCGTACGTTGCCTCCATCAGGATCTACCATCGAGCTATTTGTAAAACCCGTGCGGCGTTTTATGCTTTGGAATTCCGCAATAGCTCGAACCCATCTAAGGCTATTTTTAAAGCCGTTAAAGATCTTTTGGCGAAAAGAACCACATCCACGGTAGTCGGGTCCATCTCTCACTGTGAGGCACTGGCCTCCTTCTTTTTGGAGAAGGTTCGAGTTATCTATCAGGCTTTCCCAGCTATTGGGTTCTGCCCGGGAACGCAAGATGGTACTCAAGGACACACTATGTTGCACTCTTTTCCTCCTTTACTTCCGGAGGGATTTAACAAACTTGCCTCGCAGATCAAGTCAGGTTCACCTTGGGACCCAGTAAGCTCGGCTCTTTTTAGAGATCAGTCTTTTCTGGGTCGATCTGCAGTGTGTTCCTTGATCAACCTCTCGTTGACTTCGGGTGTCGTGCCGGCCAAGTGGAAGCAGGCGGTGGTCTCCCCAATTCTGAAAAAGCCCTCGATGGATCCCGCGAAACCTGAGAGCTACCGACCGATTTCATTACTCCCTTGGGCAGCGAAGGTGGCAGAGGCTCATGTCAACTTGGCCCTGTCAGAACATCTTGCTCGGGCCGATGTCCTCGATCCCACGCAGAATGGCTTCCGTGCTGGGCACAGCACGGAAACGGCGCTTCTTGCGATGGTGGAACATCTGCGTACGGTGCTGGATGCTGGTCAGACGGCGGCGCTGGTATTATTAGACCTCAACGCCGCCTTTGACACTGTCTCCCACAGCATTCTGTTGCACCGGTTGGAGGAGATTGGTGTTGGGAGACAGGCCCTGCACTGGTTCCGCTCCTTTCTTGACGATCGTTCCTTTTGCGTGGCCATACCTCCCTTTCAGTCCAAATTCCATCCTCTTGCCATGGAGGTTCCGCAGGGATCCTCGCTGAGTCCCACGTTATTTAATCTATACGTGAGACCGCTGGCTGAGGTCGCAAGGCAGTGGGGCCTTATCATGGTCTCGTATGCCGATGATACTCAGCTGGCGGTTACCCTCAGCGGGGATGCGGAGGTTGACGCCCCCAGGTTTCGGAGTGGACTGAAAGCGGTGGCCAGCTGGATGACGGCGCACTGTCTCCTGCTCAACGCATTAAAAACCGAGGTTATGGTTGTCGGAAAGAGAGCGGAGCTTTGGGGGGACAGTTGGTGGCCTTCTGAACTGGGACCATCTCCTACTCCGGTCTCAGAATTAAAAATTCTGGGAGTTTGGTTGGATAGCAGCCTTAACTTTGTTGCTCACACTAAAAAAAACGCGGCCTGTTGTTTTGGCGTTCTCCGGGGCCTAAGACCAGTCCTTAAATTTTTCGACGCCCCGATCAGGCAACTGGTAATTCAGGCAACGGTTATCTCCCGGCTTGATTATGCCAGTTCTCTCTTGGTGGGGGCCAACCAGGCAGAAATTACCCATTTGCAGCGGGTCCAAAACGCTGCCGCTAGAGCTATTGTAGGCCTTCCAAGATGGTGCTCTGTTTCTAATGTTCTTCGCTCCCTGCATTGGTTGCCGGTGAGGATGAAGATCCATTTTAAGGTTCTGTGTTTGGCTTTTAAAATTCTGAAAGGCACCGCCCCTCAGATCCTGTCTGACCTCATGTCCCTTTATGTCCCGGCACGCGCTCTTCGATGCGGGCCAGGCTCTTGCCGTGGTCCCACGTTTTAAGTTATGTCGTGCCGGTGGCCGATCCTTCCGTGTGAAGGCCGCGGCCATTTGGAACTCCCTTCCGGCCGAGATTCGTATGCTGGAGGATCTCTTACACTTTCGGAAAGCCATCAAAACTTTTTTATTTTAATTTATCTGTAGTTGTTTCTTCCCTGATGCTTTGTTGGT
Organism: Lissotriton helveticus; assembly: GCF_964261635.1. Lineage (NCBI taxonomy): Eukaryota > Metazoa > Chordata > Amphibia > Caudata > Salamandridae > Lissotriton > Lissotriton helveticus. The sequence continues at coordinate 1,869,601,057 of NC_136061.1, forward strand.
AGTGTTATATTCTTCCTTGTCAGGCGCCAGGACGCTCCTTTGCTGGAGCAGCTGTGCGCCTAATAAAAAATATTAACATAACATAACATAACATCCCCAAACCTCGGATTGGCAAAATACTAGATGATGGCATGTTTCCCACCACACTGAGAACATTTGTGTTTCAACCTGCAAAATTGCCTGATGCATGAACCTCTGTTAAAGTTCCAGCAGGATCCCGTAACTGGCAGTTGTTCTCTACCCAACCCACCCGCCCCAAATTAGGCGGGGCGAGGCAGAAAGGGCTGATAAGTAATTGGAAGACCGCTTGCAGTATGAGTTGTCGCAGGCTGTTGAGTAGAGGACATCCACTGGAGCCACAGTTCCTGATCCACCTCCCCTCAAGGTTTGTCGTGCAAAATACTAACTCTAGCCCTGAACTCCTAATCAGAGCTGAGCCATGCGAAACCACCAAATTGTAATTGAGCTTTGTGAGTTATATCAATGTATTTAAACATGGCCACATCTCTGTCTTGATGTCTCCCACAGTAAACGCTTTTATAGATTAAACCTATTTTTAGGTACTCTGGGACGTCTAGAAAGCTCCTATTCCTCCTTTTTGGACCTCTCCTTTGCCTGAATGTCCTTATGAAGGAGTTTGAAAACGTCAACAAACTTGTGGTCCCAAATTCTCTTCTTTGTTTTCTCTTCCAGATGTGTCCCCAGAGGCATAGCCATACTCATGTAAGGGAGTTTCTTATGTATGAGAATAATGACACCCGAATCTTGCCCCAAAGAGGATTTTGTCCCATCCAAAACCTGTTTATCAATACTTACAACCTTATTTGCCTCCGATACATCTGTACTTATTCGTACCTGTTCTGTTGTTTTCGCCACCACCTCCCCTGCCCCCAAACCCGAAACTTCATTCACAGATGCATCGCCAACACCCACTGAACACATATTGTGTTGGCCCGCTAAAGGTTGTGGCTACGAAGACCACCACTGAGGCCTACCTGATGTCAATTGAGCATCACGCTTCTGGAACTCCCTTGGATCATCTCGATGTTGATGACCGTGAAGCCGTTCTTGCTCCGCTGTATTGTCCGCTCTTGACTTCTGTAAAATACTACAAAAATCGTTTGACCCCGACCCCTTTTTTGACAAAACTTGTTCTTGACCCATAGCTCTTGAATCCACATTCAAATTATCAACAAGAAACCCTTCATTTATATTTTCCTCAGGTATAATCAACTCAGTATTGCTACCACTCGGCATTTCCCCGTCCCCCTCCCTGCCATCATTAAACTCCCAATTGGTCACATGCCGCCGCTCAGAGCGCCCGGCCGTAAGAGAAAAATCTGCATTTGATCCGCTCTGTTTATTAACCCTCTTACCCAAAGTCGCCACTTGCTTCGTATTCACAAACTTGGAAACACCAGATGCCATATGAGGGACTGTGGATGATGTAGACTTCCAGCCGCTCTTGCCAGAAGATGTTACCGACTTACCGAATTCCGATACCTGTGTTGAGCTGTCAGCTGCAGATGATGGAGTGGCATGATCCACCGAAACCCATTGCCCACGACGTGGCCCTAATGCAGAGTCAAAAGAGATCTGTGAGTAACATGGAGGAGAGTGAGATTCCGGAAAAATAGCTTCAAAGCCTGAATAATGACCAGAAGGGTCCAGACTTGAAGAAGATATATGCTGTGAGACATTAAGTCAACGTCATCCAAAACTCCTGAACATCATCACCCATGGCTGGCTCTGCTAAATCAAAATGGCCAGTGGTCACATTGTCTTGTAAATATAGGCTGGAATTTTTCCCAGGCGGGCCTCTAGGAACCGGTGACAGAAACATCTCAGAAACAGCTCTCTCCACTACAGGACCCAGCACCTGAGCACTGTTATTGTTCGTAATACTGTTAATTCCAGATGACAGAATTTGTACCCCATCATCCTCTTCACCACTGTCACTGGAATAATCCACCAAAACGGCAGAGCGTCCCTCAAGAGAAACAGGAGGCGCTATATTAATGGAAGACACTCCTTCATTAAAATGTGTATTCTGTTTGAGCACCTTGCCAATGAGATGTGCTCTCTTAACTGCCAAAGAAGAAGCCGGTAAAACGAAAACTTCCTCAACCTCATTGACATAACCCCTCCCCTCCCACTGTTCACCCGAGAACTTGAGGCAGTAAGGCTCCTGGAGGCGGCACCACCCCTCCCATGCACTCGCCTATTAGAACGGCCCACACGAGTTGCTGGTACCGCCCCCAACTGACCTGATTCCCTGTCAGGAAGTGACGAACAACGTGAAGCCTGCCGCCTCTGCTCCGACGCGCAGCACGGGCCTCTGCTCTGTAGCTGCATGGGCACCGCGTCAGCACGACCTTCCACCGCTTGGTACCGGCTCCGCAAAGGTAAGCATGCTGCCACAGCTTCCGAGACTCCGTGTGCTGCAACCCGCTTCGGGAGTCACCCGGTCGCCGCCAAAACCGCTGACACACTGGAAACTAAGAGATCATCCCGGCCTGCCTCATAAATGACATGGAGCGCCTCCTTCACCGCCACTGCCTCTGACATCTTCCACTCTAAAGCTTGACAAGTTGTGAGGAGAAAAACGAAGAAAGGCTGAAGTCAATACAAACGACAGCCTTCCTAATCTCCTCAGAGACTTACCGTTCCCCACCAACCGTCCCCGCTAAGAACCTGCGCTACAAGCCTCGCCCCCTACCCTCACGCGCCGTGTGGATCGTTCCACTACATGAAAAACCCCAGGGGGACACCGGCTTGCGCCGCGATTTCCCTGGGTCCCCATTGGCCAAAGTGTGTGCTCTTGGGCAATTCATTCTTGAATGTACTCATCTGCTCTCTTTTGGCTGATAGGAAGCGCTTATAAGAAAAAAGTAAAATAAGCTATTAAGTGTCTGATTAAAAAACCTAATACAAGGTATTATCTAGGGCAGGGAAGAAGTGCCCAGTAGCCTGGCATATTGTAACATGGTTGCAAATGTACAGAACAAGTAGCAGTGTCTTGCAGTCCTGTGCTTCACAAAGTGGTTGATCCTGGACAAAGCACGCTCTCCCTGTGCTTCCAGCTACTAATCTGACAATATAACAGCACTTTGAAACAGGGTTACTGGAAGAAATAAACAGCAAGAGCATATTGCCAGGATAAGTCAACAGCACGGGTTTCATTCATACATTCAGGGTTGTTTATAGGCAGGGAACTGGATATACATTGGAGTACCTGATCATGTCCCAACATTGTGCAGGGCACTACGTGTGCTGAAGCTCCTCCTCCCAGCCATGGATAGCTTCATCTATTACAGTTTATAAAGAGGTTAAGGGCTTATGCAGGGGCGTAGCTTCAGGAGGGTGTTCTGAAAGTCTTTTGAGAACCAAAAAGACTTAAAAGTATTAATGTTTCAACCCAGTGACAGTACCTTTCCATAGGGGCTTCCTCAGGACCAGTAATGTTAGCACCCTAGGAGAGAGAACAAAAAGTGGAGATGACTATGCTCCTAAATTTCTAAAAGTCTCTTCTGAAGAACTAGAGGTGGGCACAACACTTCTTACTATATGTTGCTCAAAAAGAGTCAAACGCAAATGAGACAAAGAAGAGGATATTATTGGGATTTACTAATAAAGTGACAGTCTCACAATGCAGAAATATATAGCGTATTATCCGTGCACTTGTCAAAGTGTATGGAATGATGCTGCCAATAACTGAAAAGAAAGAAATTACACAATTTAAGCACTTGGAAAGTATTTTGTAAGGGGCAGCTACAGTTTTCTAGCAAACAGAAAAATATGAAAACAGATAAAAACAACATTGGCCATCCAGGAAGGGCGAGAATGTATAATTTGCATGCAAAGTCCTGGAGTATGCGGTCAACTAGAAGATAAGCTCGAGCCATAGGTACTTTATGCATTGAATTCCATTCCCATGAAGGTTGCCAGTGGTGGAGTGCAATGTTGGGTTAGATGTTGATTGATCTTGGTTGTGGAGAGTACATCAATGAGGAACACATCTCTTGCAACAAAAAAGTAAAAAATCAAGAATCTGCATGCACCTTCTGTCATTATTCTCCAGTCTTGCTATAGGTAGACAAGATTTTGGGTCTCCACTCATCACTTTATGTTAAATTGTCACCGTGCCCACAGTCAGAATTATTAAAATATTCTTCTATTTTTTTTCTCTTTTTAAAGCTCCAATTAACTAATGAGTCGATGAATTCTGGTAACTAGGCATTAGATGTTTTTTACTTCCGGCCCCCACATGGGGGCATATTTACAAGGGGATTGCGCCACCAGAGCGTCACCTTTTTCGATGTTCCGGTGGTGCAATGCTCTGCACCATATTTACAAAGCAACGTTAAGCCACTTTGCGTGGCTTAACACCACTTTGTAAATATGGCCTTTCATGCTGTTTTCTGTGTGAAAGGGGCGTGCAATGGGTATTGCTGTGGGCGTTCCAACCCAACACCCATTAACTTTTAACACTGCCCCAGATTTACAAGGATGTGTAAATCTGAGGCTATGCGAAAAACTCATGCCATGCAAAAGCATGAGTTAGATTGGCGCAACGAGGAGAAATACATTTATTTTTCCTCTTTTTTGCTCTTTCTCTTTCTATATGTGTGCTCCATTCTGCACCACGTATAGAAAGAGCAAGTTAAATGTAAAGATTGTTTATGTGCAGTAGGGTGACCCTTGCAGGGAATGATTATTTATGTGAAGGAAGGGACAACTTTCTGCACATAAACAATCCTTCCCTGCAACACAGACACCCTTGCACCCTGGTGCTTGCACTATGGCGCAAGAGTGTCTGTTTTGTCACCAGGCAGCTATTTTTAGCACCAGTACAAGGTAAAACAAAGCAGTGCGTCGTATTCTCGTGAATACAGCGGATCCTTGTGTTTTTTACAATGACGCAGCATGGCGCTGCAAAATTTGCTGCCACGCTGAGCCATTTCCTCGTGAATATACCCCTTAATGTGGAGGTGCATATGTAGGTGTGATTTGTCGCTTACCTGAAATATGTGTATGATGAAGAGAGTGAATCAGGCTTTTCCGAATGCCGTGATATCTGGAAAAGCAGCCGTTTTGCGAAGCGGGTATATGCAACAAATAAGAGGTGTTAGTAGTTGGTCTCTATGGAGCTCGGAAGGTAAGGGACTACTTAGCAGAGATCGAAAACTTCATCATGGACTTGACACCTTTTTTTTTTTGAGTGAAGTCTTCTCTGGTGTCCCATTGTCTAGGACAGAGGGACAATAGACACCCAGCTTGCATAGGAGCTGGTGATCATTTTTAAGTCTGGCGCTGGGCAAACTTTTTTGTTAACTTAAAAATACACCCATGTAGACACGTAGCCACATTGTAAAGTGCTATGGAATAAAGTTTTACCAAAACAATTTCCAAAGAAAATAAGCATTTGCAAAGCCAACAGTTCTGCACCAATACCAACTCTATTGTCTTTGCCATTGCTTGCTATATCTAAAACAGTCTAAGATATTCAACAACTAAAGTATGACGAATGGGTGAGTTTTTGGCATCCAACTAACGACAAGCCATGTTACCAAAAATATGCACCTCATTGACAAATCATACTGGAGATCGCAGGGATGAAATACCAAAGAGTGTCTGCAGGTGGCAGCAAAACCGTGCAGTGCCTGAGAATAGGAAAGTAGTGCCTGAAACTGGTGACAGTCTCCATGAAGGTGGCGGAAGTATTTTCTGGTGCAAATGAGAGGCCCTGTAATGATAAGATGGCCACCGCCTCACCCAATTCAGCCAGACTTGATATTTCAGTTCCACTGACTCAGAGCACAGGTGAGGATCACGTCCTCAGAAATTATGCTCTACGGGATCGGCTTTCGGGACGGGGCTGGCCATTCTGCACTCTGGTATGTTCCTGGTGGGCTGCAGGCTAGGGTGCTGCTTTCACTGTTGGGTAGGATTCCAAGGCGCAAACACGGCTCCATTTATTTTTATTTATTTATTTTATCTAATGCGATTTTATATAGCGCGAACTTTACCCGAAGGTGTTAGAGCGCTTTACATAAGCACCAGTTGCGAAACATAAGGATTTAGGATTACATGCGTTACATAAAAGATACAAGCAGAAAAAATTGCAAATGTACAGATGTAAAGTCACACAAGGAAGAGATACAAACAGAAAGTCAGAAAGAAAAATTGCAAATGTACAAGTAGTAATCTAAATACCTAAGGAAGGGATACGAATGGATATACTCTAAGAGTCACATAGAAGTGGTAGAGAGTACACAGGTCTACTGCATATACTAGTGATTAAAGTTATCTCTATATACATAAGGAAGGGATACAAATGGATATACTCTGAGAGTCACATAGGAATGGTAGAGAGTACAAAGGTCTACTGGTTTGAGCATTTTTGTCACGGCACACTTTAATTTCCAGTCAGGACCTGTCGCCCGTTCCAGGGGCAGGACCACCGATACAGGTTCTCTCACTGATGAAGTATTTTAATTGTACTGGGAACTAGGAACTCTGGAAATGTGTTGTACTGATTAATGCAATAAGAATAAAGAACAGAGATGATATGTAATTTGCAGCACGTGTTTGTATTTTGCGATTTTTCTTAAATCCTTTTATTTAGATTATTCTAGTGCACTTTATACAAAGAGATATGCCCAGGCACACTCTCAAATTGTGTGTCCAACTTGAGTCTTTTGACAAATAATGAGTTTTTAGAACTTGCGATCATGGTTTACAATGTGTCATGATCCTCGGCATCAGGCATATATGGGTGGTTATGTCTAGCAGTGCTCTTTACATAGCCATAGTACATTGTACACGTTTTTTAGTTCAGATAGGTTGGGCTCCTGCACTGACACTTTGCAATTTGTCAATGTCACCCCTGCCTTCCCTGAGTGTTTCTTGAATCCAATGAGCTTTTTACAAATTGCAAACCTATACATTTTTTATTGGTGACATCCTCTCTTAAACTCAGTTACGTGCCGCCACCACCCTTTTTGCCCAAGTACTTTGACTCAAAATGTAATCATCGCATCTCTAACTCGTTACAGCAATACAAGCGTCTTTTCTACATCTGTGATGTGTAGTTTGGAAAAAACACTGGGGGATAGTCACCAGGATGTGACGGAGAGAGGCGTTAGCCTTCTTGGCTAAATGCCTCTCTCCACCACTTTGGAAAAGCAAGGCTGCACCATATTCACAAGGACATGGTGCAGCCTTGCTTTCCCCTCTGCGATGGCGCTAAATTTCACAACTTAGCACCAACGAAGGCATCCTTGCACCAGAGTGCAAGGGTGTCTGCAAGCAGGGAGGTTTGTTTATGTACAGGAATGTGTCTGTTCAGATGCTGGAGGATACAGCAGGGACGAGATTGGTGTACTAATCAACAGGGCTGCAATAACAAAAAATTATTCTAGATCTTTACTTCTCCATGTGGTGTTTGCTAGAGTAACAATTCCTCAAGTAGGAGAGAATGGTGGCCAAGACCCAAGGATCCCTATGAACTAAATGCTATTTCGGAGTGTCTTACACCTGTTGTTTGAAAGGTTTATCAACGAACAACACAGTGGCTCAATGAAAGTAACACTGTTCAGTACACTTATACACTACTATAGTACACTGTACAAAGGGAACTGTCAGTAGACACTGAAACCATAGTATTTTTAAGCAGCTCTACGGTACGCAATTCATTAACTTGGGAAGGATGACATATAAATATTTGCCTTTCACTAGACCATCGAACCTGCAGTATTTAACAGTACATATCCCATTCAAGACACCGGCATACCTTCAATTTTTAGACTCCAACTACAAGAGTAGAGAACAAGGAAGTGCTCTCAAAGGAAAGTGGCATTTAGATCTAAGCTGTGTTTCAGGAAAATCTGAGAAAGAAAAAACAAGACACAACTGACAAAATAATAAAAGTTTAATCAAAAACAGTTGGGGAGATCAGTCTCCTCCATGAAGGCTGAAACCTGATGTCCGAAGTACTGCATGCAGGCAGTGATATTTATAAACCAAAAACCGCAAACTCACAGGATCAAGAGTTCAATAACTTTCGAAACTAAGACAGGTGAAAATCCCCCATGTGGGTTTCTATTCTCGGAATTCAAGTGAAACAAATATATGCTTACGTGACTGCATAGTTCATGGTTATATCTTGTTAAATGCTGATTGGGCCAGGCTATCTGACCTATATGTGTGGGTTCTTTTGCCAAGATATCTGACCTATATGTGTGTTTTTTGCAGCAGCAGGCACATGTTCGTCTGTATGTTCTAATGCAGGATGAGACACCTAGGGGCCGATTCCGATTCGGGGAAAAACGCTCCGAATAGCCGTTCGGAGCATTTTTCCAAAACGAATCGTACCCGGCAACGTCCCCCGTACGTACGACGAAGTACGATTCGTACCAGGAGCCGTACTCCGTACGAGTCGTACAGAGACCGTACGACTCTAATCTCCATACTATTCTCCCTCGGAACCCGCTGTATGCGACATCTGTACGGTTCACGGCTGGTTTTTACGACCCAGCAAGTACGATACGTGTCGGGTACGCACCGTACGACCCTTTTTCTACGGAAGCTTAAAACAGCCGTAAAAGCAGAGTTTGCACTGAAACAGGTACAGAACGGGCCCCCCCGGTATGGTGCGTACCCCCCATGATCGCAGGGGTACGCATTGTACCCCTGCGATCATGGGGTGTACGAGCCTTACCCCATGTACGATGGGTGTACGAGCCGTACCCCATGTAGGAAGGGTGTACGAGCCGTACCCCATGTACGATGGGTGTACGAGCCGTACCCCATGTACCATGGATGTACGAGTACGATGGGTACCCATCGTACATGGGGTACGGCTTGTACACCCATCGTACATACGGTGTGTATGTGTTTGTGTGCTTTTCCGTACGACTTGCCCTTACCTGACGTGGACCGTACGAATCGCGTCCTCATAGCCCGGTCCAGATCGTACTCGTCGGGTCGTACGGCATGTGTACGAGTCGTTATGGCATGTGTACGAGTCGTACGGTTCACAGTTTCAGCCTTGCAATACATACGGATCGCGACGATTCGGACGGATTCACGGAATACAGATTGTACTACGCGACTCGGACGGACGGTTACGATTCGTACGGAGAGGGCTCCGGATACAAATCGTACGGACGTTTTTTTTTCCCGAATCGGAATCGACCCCCTGGTGTCTCATGCTGTGGACGTGTTCTCATAAGAGTGTAAGAAACCGCTGCGCATAGAGGTGAAATGAGCCCCAAAGTGAGAAGGATCTCTACTCATTTCTCTAGCAAATGAAGATTATGTTGATCTATGTTTGTGCAACAGCTAAGCTAACCACCAAATGTTCTGTCAAGTTTCCTGTAAATGAAGTGAAACGTGACCTGCATGTGACCTGCCGGTTTCTGCTTAACTCATTGTTTTTCCGCACATTTCTATATGGGTCTGTCTCTGATTACATACGTTTGAGGATATTTCTAACCTTAAAGTTCGCAAGGGAGTCTGGGGTCTTAAATCTGTGGGGTCTCTACAAGATGTTTCTCATTCAGCAGCAACATAAAACTACTTTTTAATTCGTTTTTCGTTGTCAGTCATGAGTAAGACAAATGTTAGAATTGACAAATCAATAACAGAAACATTTTTAGATTAGTTTATCAGCATGGCGTACAAATCAGAAGGTACATGGCTGTGCACATAGCTGCAACAGCTCTAATAGTGATAGACTGCAGCACTTTTTACACACACCAGGTTCCTTGGAGTTACAGAAGGCAATGGGGCTTTCCTTGATAAAATCCCATTTGCATTCTTCAGGGCACAAAGCTCCAGTCGTGGCCCATGCAGGAAAGAGCAGTTGGGGCCAGGTTTGGGGGGAGGGGTTGGGGGGGGATTTTGACAGTCGACGACGAGGAAAAATTAAATAAATAATTTTCTCTCGTCATTGTAAAATCTCGCCCCACCACACGACCGCTCTTACCTGGACGGGCTGCAGTTGCAAAGCTTGCAAGGGAACCCACAATGTATACCTCTCTGCCAGATAAAAAACATTCTCAGTATAACCATATAGAGATTATGGTTCCCTTCTAGAAGCTTCTCAGTGCAGCCAGAGCTATGTGGTATGACTCGCTATTTATGGGTGTGATCACTCTGCCGTCAGGGGGATACAACATAGGTATTCATTGCATAACTTTAGGAGTTCAAGCACGCCAAAGAAAATTTGCAGACTGATTTCTTTATGCATCTGGCACTGGGCATCAAAAAAAGGTAGAACTGCACAGTGCTGCTGCTGGGGGAATTCTTGTTCCTATTCAAACGGAAAACATACAATCTTACCTATCCTTTGTTACTACGATTTTCACCAGATTCACTCACAAGACCTGCTCTCAAAACCAAGGTACTTAGAATTGACTGGGCATGAAAGGAAGAATACAGCAATTCCACCACTTTGTGGTCTATTTGGTATGTTTTGTAAAACTCTAAACGGCAAGCACAAAATCTTCTTCAGCAGAAGTCCAAGAGGCGGTAGTTGATTGCTTGCTCCTAAACCATGCCAGATAACATTGAAAATAACATTAGTCAGAAGATAAGAATCTTTGCCATTGCCCAGAATAGGGAGAAGACAGACGGGCCTCACCCGTCAAAGGGAGCACTTGGTCAGTGTGGTCAATATTGGCTCTTCCTATGAATCCCTCTTTCCCATAGTTCTGTGTTTATCGCATATGAAGATTCATATCTATGTCATGCTCACACAACTGATTGTCCATAGACATTGGAGTGGCTCATCTTCCTCATTGGCACTCAGTTAGACCTCTGCTGTCCAGAGGATATTGCTATTCCTCGTTCTCAACTTTTCTCAATTTCTAATCACTTTTCATTGTTCTGTTTCTCTTCTAGGTCAAAAGGTTTGACAACTACTCACGCCAGAGTGCTCTGGGGGAGGTGAGGGCAAACCTGAGCAATCTAAAGAGCTCTAAAACAGTGGAATTCTGCGAGGAGTTACAGAAGGTGACAAAGGTTGTACCACTTTTGCTTTATCTCCACTCATTGCTTTTGTCTGGTCTTTTTCAGAATCACTATCAGCTTTCTAAATGTTGGGGTTTTAGAGACAATATAATTAATATTGCTGGGCATTGTTCCTCTAACTCGCATTACCACAGTGTGCAAACTGTATTAAGAATATTTGGTCAGATGTCGACCCTTACATTTTGCGAGTTGCAAATTGCGTCGCTTTGTGACTCGCAAAATGCCATTTACAAGACTGTCTCAGACACTGTTAGCGATTCCTAATGGGGTTGCAAATTGCCTGCCTCATTAATATTCATGAGGCAGGTGCTCTTTGCGACCCCTTTAGGAATGGCTAGCACTCCCAGGGGTGGTGGCCTGCTGGGGTCAGCAGACCACCATGTCTGTGACTGCTTTTTTAATAAAGCAGTTTATGCTGCCCATTTTCCTTAAAGGAAAACGGGATGCATTTAAAAAAGAAAAATGTAACTTTACAGTTTGATTTTTTAAAGGCAGGCAGTGGTCCTTGGGACGACTGCATGCACTTAAAAAATATTTTTGCATCCATTCACAAAGAGAAAGTGGTCCCATGGGGATCCCTTACTGTTTGGGAGTGACTTACCACCTACTTGAAGTAGGTGGTAAACTGCGAGTGATTTGCGACTGAAATGCGGTTGCAAAACAATGGTACATTCCATTGTGACTCGCCAGTTTAATCCAGTTTATTCACCATTCCATTGTGACTCGCCATTAGGAAGGGATGCCCCTTCCTAATAGCGAGAGTCGCAAATTCTTTTTTGTGAGTCTCCGACTTGCAAAATAGCATTTGTACATGCAAGGACCATTTTTTGTGGTCGCAAACAGGCGATTTCCCGTTGGCGACCGCAAAAAATGGTCGTACATCTGGCCCATTGTCCTTTCTCTCTGATGCACCCGTGAAACTTTGCTGACTCATCCTGCATTGCTGTGGGAGAGGGCCTTCTCTCACTTGGATACAGTTTATGACCAGCAGTGTGTACAAAGCTGCAGCCTTAGCAGAGGTGTTGCAAATTGGAATGGGAAAATGGACAAAGTAGAATGATATATTAGTTAAAGTACCATCAAGCGCACATCACACTTCACTGCATTGGACACTATGTTGCATTTCAACTGCAAGAGTAGCAGCAGCAGTGAAACAAACCCCTACATGTTGAAGGGGACCGTGGGAGTGGCCACACATGCATGCAGCAGGCCTGCTTAAGGTAGACCATGGGCTGCCCGTCTGGAATGTTTCCCTTCCTCTCCAAGGATGGGGTGGTAATGGTGTCCTGGTGGAGGCCAGATAGGAGACCCATGGGGGACTTATGGGTAATATACATTAATCATGCAGCCTGAGCCTTGTGTCAATTGTTTAATGGCACCTGCCTGGCAGCAAAATAGTGAGGAGAATACTTCAAGCATTGCCACATTGCCTGTAGAGAAACAGTGCTCTGGGGGCATTGTGTATTGCCTGGTACAGTGTATGAGCCCCCACTATGGCAGAACAACCATTGGCAAAGCCAATAGGTCTCACCTATGCAAGAGCTATTGGCTTTGCCAATATGTTTTAGCCGTGTTGTACACCAGCGCTGCTGCTGTTCAGCATTGCTAAAAGTTAGGGGGGCAAAGGAAAGATGAGTGTCGTAAAGTGGAGTAGAGTTGAGTGTTATGGAGTGGCATGGAGAGCCATGGAGTGGTGTAGTGTAGAGCTAACCTAAACTAAGTGCCAGAAAAACTGTGGTTCTTATTCTAGGGAATCAACTATCTATCTGGTCTTCTGCCTGGTGGCCTGATGCATTTGGGCCACCTCCTGATCCCATGGCGAAAGTTAAGAAACTTGGCATTTGGTTTGACACACGTTTCTCATTCGACAGTCAGATCACCAGTCGAGCGGGGAAATCTTTTGGGATTTTGAAAATTCTGAAATAGATCCTGCAACTTCTACTAGAAGCTGTTAATAAAATCAGTTGTTCAGGCTTTGGTAACATCAAGGCTGAAGCACAACAATGTGCTGTATTTGGGAGTCTCACAATACAGACTACACAGACTGCAGAGGGTGCAAAATGTGGCTGCGCGTCTGTTGCTTAACCTTCCAAGGCATTTTATTTATTTTAAACGTTTTATATAGCGCTAGCTTGAACCACAGGTATCAGAGTGCTTTACATAGACACTGTAAAAAACAGAAGGAAATTGCATTACATAGTAGGAAGGCAGTGAGGGAGCAAAACAGAGATAAACATTTTTATGAAAAATAGGTAAACAGTGCAGCGGAGGGAGAGAAATCAAACAAAGGTGGATTAACTCCTTAACTGCGCTGAACGTTCCGCGCTAGTGCGGGATGTTCTATTGCGCGGGTGGGGCCGCGATGGCCAACGGACGTGCGCAGCACTCCAAAGGTAGTGCACGCGACGGCCGTTGGCCAGACCGGTTACCAACTATCCTTGAATGTCAAGAGAGAGAGGAGTCAACTCGGCATTTGAAACATGAGAAGGAGGGGTTGCATCTGAGGACTCTAGGGAGAGCGCTCTTATTCCTGGGAGCGTTGCCAGAAAACGATCAGTAACGGGTGGTTTTCTTTTTCAGTTTCAGAGATATAAGAAGGAGTGAGTTGGAGCTTCTCAGCGTTCTGGATTGACCTGCTGTTACCAGTTTGTTGTTCAGGTAGTTGGGTGCCGGAGAGTGAAGGGTTTTGTGTGTGATGCAGGCCAGCTTGTAGATACACCTCCCTTCCATGGGAAGCCAGTTGAGGGAGTTGAGAGCTGGAGTGAAGTGTTCAAATCTTTTTACTCCACATATGAGTTGAGCAGCCATGTTCAGCACTGCCCTCAGTGGGGCTAGGTGAACTTTTGGAGTCCCTGTTAGGATGACGTTCCCGTAGTCGATTTTAGAGAGAAGTAGGGATTGAACTACTGTCTAGAGGTAATCATGGGGAAGAAAAGGTTTCAATTACTTGAGGTGTTTTAGTGAGAAAATAGCACTTTTTGCAGAGTTTTTGATGTGGGCCTCCATTGATAAGTTTTTGTCAAGGGTGATGCCTAGATACTTAACTGAGTCGTATAGGACGAGGGGGCAGTTCAGGGCAACCAGATTCTTGAGCCACTCTTGGATTGGCCGATCATTGCTTTATGGAGAGAATAGGATTAGTTCAGTCTTATCTCGGTTGAGTTTTAAGTGGTTAGCGTTAAACCAAGATTGGATCTCGATTAGAGTGACAATGAGGTGTCGGATGTCGCTGGGAGACTTGATTTTGAAATAGATTTGGGTGTCTTCAGCGTAAAGGTGGTAATTCACTCCAGCTTTTTTCAAGATGATTGCTAGGGGGTCCATGAAGAGATTGAAGAGGGATGGGGAGAGGATTGAGCCTTGCGGGACCCTAAGAGGGACTTTTGTTGTCTTCGAGAGACAGGAGTTGATTTTAATTTGTTATGAGCGGTGTTGAAGGAAGGAGGTGAACCATTTTAGTACTGTGCCATTAATGCTGGAGCGCTTCGACAAGGTCTCCAGAAGAGCTTGATGATTTACTGTGTCGAATGCGGCAGATAGGTCAATAAGGATGAGTAGGCAGGCATCACCTTCATCTAAAGCCTTGTGAATATCATCAACGATGTTGAGCATAGCTGTTTCAGTGCTACAGCCTTTTCTGAATCCTGATTGAAAGGTGTTGAGGGGGTTGAACTCATCAATATGTTTGTTGAGTTGGTGGAGAACGCATTTCTCCAATGTTTTTGCAAGGGAGGTTGGAGATAGGTCTGAGGTTGTTAAGGTCATTAGTGTCGGCCCCTGGTTTCTTGAGAATGGGTGTGATTTGTCCTAGTTGAAGGGAGTCTGGGACACAGCGGTGAGAGAGGCATTGATGATATTTGTCCAGAAAGGGAAAATGGTGTGGTTGAGTTCTTTCATAATTGTGGATGGGAGGGGGTCCATAGTGTGGGAGGAAGGTTTTAGGTTAGAAATTATACTGCAGACCTCGTTTTCCGACATTAGCTCAAAGTCGGACCAATGTGCATTGTTTTTTAGCTGGAGGCAGACCTGATTGTCCTTGATAAGAACTCCTTCTGATTGGTCAAGGGTGGTTAAAGGGGGGCAGGTTAAGAGGGAAGGAGTGTTAGCAGTTTGGATGAAGGATTCATCAATTTGTGAGACTTTACTAGTGAAGAAGGTGGCAATTTCTTCACATCGCTCTTTGGTGGCTTTTGATTTCTTGAGAGGGAGTGCAGTTTGTTTGGCTTTTGACAATGTTGAAGAGTTCTCTTGGTCTGTTTTTCGCCAGATCTGGTCAGCTGCGGAACAAAGACGCCTTTTCACTGAAAATGTATTTTTTGTATGCCTGCCGAGCAGATCTAAGTTGTGATAGGTGCAAGGTTGAGGGGTTTAGTCTCCAAGATCTTTCCGTTTGTCTGAGTTGACGCCTTTTGTTATTCAGATCCACGTTGAACCAGGGTTCACCTACAGGTCCTGCTCTTGCCAAATTACATTGGCTGCCACTGGGTAAGAGAGTGTACTTTAAAGCTATGCGCTACTGCCACAGAATTTTTTATGGAAAAGAGCCTCAGTATCTGCATCTTCTTGTAAAACCCTACCTACCTAGTAGAAGGCTTAGTCTGCAGGTTCCTTTCTAGCCATAATCCCCACCATGAAAAGAGCTTGTATGTGTGGCTACTCTTTTAGCTGGCTGGCTTCCAAACAGTGGAAAGTCTTGCCCCTGGTGCAAGAAAGGTCGGAATTGATATTTCGAAGGAGAGTTAAAAACTGTTTATTTGGACTGGCCTAATTCTATTTTGGAGCTTGCTTAATAGGTGCTGTGGAGCATGAAGTTTTAGTGTGGGGACGCTTTGGCTGAAGTAACCAGGTGCTCTATAAATAACTTATAGAGCTGAGTGGTGTGGAGTGGTGCAGAGTTTTGTGGTATCTCGTGGAGGGAGTAGACTGCCGTAGTGTGGGAGGACATAGAGTTGAGTGTCAGAGTGAAGTAGGGTGTTGTAGAGTGGAATGGCATAGAGTGTTGTGACGTGATGTAGAGCAGAGTAAAGTAACCTAGAGAGTGGCATAGAGTGGAGTGATGTAGAGTAGAGGGACGTAGAGTATGGTGGCAAACAATGCGTTGATGTAGGGTGGTGCAGAGTAGAGTGCATTGGTGTCGAGTGGTACAGAGTACAGTAGTGCAGTGGTGTATAGTGGAGTGGGGCAGAGAGCACTGGCATAGACTGCAGTTTCTCCGAGGCGTCATTATCATGTGGTGCTACTCGTAACACAACCGCCTCCACATCGTTTTGAGGCCAAATTACAGAAATCGCGTTACTAGACGTGCGCTGTGGTTCATGTGTGTCATTACCCAGACTCTGGAATTCCATTACTTGACTTACTGTGCAATATCGTTTGAACATTTTCTAAAGGGAGCCCGAATTGTTTTTTCTCAGTGAAAATACTTTAATGCTTGCGGATTCTGTTTAATGTTTGCTGAGTTCGAGCGGACATTTCCTTTTAGCTACAGTTTTTCATTCACATTGTTGGATCACCCTAGTGGACGATATGGACCTTTATTTATAACCCTGATTCCTGAGCCTTACAACTACTGTCATATGCATATGACACTAGGTCACACGCGCTGTGACTCTTCCATCTCATAGCCTTGAAAAAGTCTGAGTACTGATTGTTAGTACTGACGAAACACGTGTCGGCTATTTTTACCAATTTTGAACTTTCTTTTGGATCTTCAAATAAAGAATAATGAAAATATGAACATGAACTTCATCTACTCCTTTGTTTTGTCCTAAAAAAGTTTAAAGTACATTATATATACAGTTCAGATGTTGTGGACATTATATGAGCTACTAGTCTTTGTTTACATATGGTTTAGGATTGTGCTCTCCTTGACCCCTTCTTTGTGCCTATAGACTGCAGTGGTGTACAATAGATTAGAGTGGTGCAGAGTGGATTGATTTAGAGTGCCATATAGTAGAGTGGTGCAGAATAGAGTAAAGTGGCACAGAGTCCATTGGCGCACAGTACAGTGGCAGTTAGTGCAGCCTTGCAGAGTAGAGTGTCGTAGAGTGCATTGGTGAAGAGCAGAGTGGCATAGAGTGCTTTAGTGTAGAGTGCAGTGTTGCATAGTAGAGTATAGTGGCGTACAGTGTAGTGGTGCAGAGTAGATTGCCGTAGAGTGCAGTGGTGTAGAGTGCATTGGTTTTTAGTAGAGTAGACTGCAGTGGCATACAGTGCAATGGCATTGAAAAGAGTGGTGTAGAGTGCAGTGGCTGGAGTGGAGTTGTGCTGGGTAGATTACAGTGGCGTAGAGTGGAGTGGTGTAGAGTGAAACAGCGTGGGGGATAGTACAGTGGCGTAGAGTTGATAGTTTCAGAGTAGAGTGAAGTGGCGTAGAGTGGGTTGGCATAGAGTGCAGTGGTGAAGAATGCAGCGGTGCCTAGTAGAGTAGTGTGGGGGTGGAGTGCATTAGCTTAGAGTGGTGTAAAGTAGAGAGGCATCAAGTGAAGTGGAGTGGTGCAGAGTGGAGTTCAGTGACACATTGTGGAGTGGAGTGAAGTGGAGTGGCGTGGTGCAGGGTAGAGTGGGGTTAAGTGGAGTATGTATGGTGTGGTAGGGTACTGTCATTACAGACAACACATCTTCTATTGAAATGGTTATTACATTTGCCCAGACATACCGTTTCACTGATAAAGATATACTGCTCACAAACAATAATGTGTGGAAATGTCATCGCCTAGTGTATTGATTTATTTTGATTTATTAAAATATTTGTCTTCACAACAATTTACATAACAGAATTTCCCCAAAATGTGCTTAATGTGTGATTTCCATATTCTGAAATATCGGACTAGTTCGTTTAAGATATTTACATTTTGTTTTGTGCAAGAAAAAACAACTTTGTACAGAACACCCCGAGTAGCTAGCAAGATTGTCACATAAATCCTCTCACTTTACAGAAGTTAGAGAATGAAAAGTAAGCCTCAAGCTCCCTGGAAGAAGGAGCCTGACGTTTGACCTCTGTCTTTGATTGCACAGCAAATGTGACAAGATAAGAGCAAGATTAAGGGACTTGCTTACAGAAATTCAGTACTGATGGAAGAATACAGTAAATAGAGTTTGGAAAAGGGAAGGGATGAACTCAGGCTGGACGGCCTAAACCAAATAAATCCAGCAACCATATGCGAGTTACAAACCATTAAGCCAATAGTAAACAATGGGTGGAATGTATTCCCAGAGAAGCTTTACGAATGTTACCAAGATGTCGTTAGCATAACGGACAGCTGTGCGGTCTGGTAGGCTTTGACCTAAAAAGTAGTAGCAAGTGAGCTAAGGTAAAGAGTGAGGCCCATTGCAATGGGAAATAGTCAAACATCGTTTTTCTGGTGAAGATGACCCACATAATCTGGCACCGACTCAGTGAAACCTACAAAAAAACGTTGGCAAATTGGACAAAATATTAGAAGCCATAGCAGCCTTCAGAGAAGCCCTTGAGACTAAGGTAGTCTGCTCTGGTAGTATATTTGGGGATTCATTGGATCCCAGCCCATAAACTACCCCTAGGCTCTAACCACAGTCTGATGCTGATCAAACACCCACACTGCAAGGACAGAAACCTGGTCCTGTCGGAAGTAAGGAAGCTAAATATTTCATAGTGGCTAACGGAAATGTGATGATCTTTCTTACTTATACCATAGCCGTTCAGTACTAGAGATCATCTGTCCTCGGAGTGAAACACAAATTTAGAGCTCTGGGTCAAAGTTATGCTCTATTATTCCCAGCCAAGCAGAAAGTAACTGGACCAGCTCACCTATTTTTTCACTAGAGCAAAAGAAGCCTGATACGGGGCAGATTAATATGAGAACCCCGATAGGAAGTATAGATCCAAACAAATTTGACCATTTCGGAAAAGATGATGGTGCAAATTCAAGGGACCCGCATGCCAAGAAATGAAAGGCATGTCAGTGACCCCCTTCCTAGAGCAGGTGACAAGCTGAGAGCACTTGCAGTGGTGTCAACTCTGTCTGATCTATGGAAATAGAAATGTTTGAAAAGCGTCTAACTCAGCGTCTAACACTGTGCAGATTTTCTTTTTTACTTATAATGTACGAGGACTGATGTGCATCCCCGTCGTGGGGCTTCAGGGCTGTATCGGGATTCTGGGTCAACTGGTCGAATTCCTGGGGCTTCTTTATGAGCCCCTTGCACTGCCGGTGCGTCCCTTTTTGTGACTCACTGGCGGCATAAAATATGCGCCACACTGCGACATATTTACAAAGTGACGCACCTAAGCAGATTTGTCACTTTGTAAACCACTGCTCTACATTATACCTGTGTCAGGTATAATGTATGCAGGGTGGACGTTCCCCCGCAAAAAAGGGTTGTAGAAGTGTTGCTGTGAAATCTATGAGATTTGACTGCGACACTTCTAGAATACCACTGTCTCAAATCCTTACGCCTGCCTCACAATTGGCGTAAAACTGACTCAGGCCCTTTCACATGGGGCAAGCCCCATGTGAAAGTACACTTTGCTGGAGTTGTGTCTGTTTTCAGACACACTCCAACAATGCACCACTTTTGCGCCTACAGATACGTCAGGAATACCGACGCATCTGTAAATCCTTGCGACATGGAGCGCTGTACAGTAAATACGGCCATGGTGTTGCAAGAAGGGCGCACTGAAAAGTGCTGCATCGCTGTTTTCACGCAGCGATGCAACACTTTTCATAAATGAGGCTCCCCTGTTTTTACATAGTTAGAGCAGGCCTGTTGGAGGAGATGAGCAGGCCAGGAGGAGAGATGATTATATGGGAAATAGTTACATTTAGTTTTTCTGTGGGAAAAGATATAATGTATGACACTAAACCTTAAAAGCACAATTGTAGCACTAATGTCACAAATCTCCTTCTGGAAATCCCTTCCATTAGGTGTGGCAGGGAGAATTGCATGCTCTAAAATGGTGATGCTGGGCTCTACTCCTCTGGTATTTCATGAACATACCAATAAGTATTCTTAAGAAAACTTTTAAGGAACTTAGAGGCACATGAACGACCATTTTCAGCAGTCGCAAATGTAGATTCACGCCGTTTGCAACTGCTAAAATGGCTTTTGACATGTACTACCCTTATTCTGGGAGTTGGCAACCTATTACCTACTTGTAAAATAGGGTTTGCTACTTTCTATTAGGAAGGGACGTGCCAAGGGTGTCCCTTCCTAATAGCGAGTCGCAGTGTCATGTACATTTGTTTTGCAACCAAAATGCATTCGCAAAACAATCTCAGTCTGCCTCCTACTTTAAGTAGGTGGTAAGCCAGTCGCAAATGGAAAGAGGTCCCGAGGGGACTCTTTCCTCTTTGTGAATAGTAGAGAAAAGATTTTTAAGAGCAGGCAGTGATCCCACAGACCACTGCCTACTTTTAAAAAATAAAAAGGAAAAATTGAATACATCCCATTGTCCTGTGGAAAAGTAAATTTTGCCATGTTCTGTGTCACTACGCGTCCTCCATCTTATGTTATGTGTGCATGATTAATATGCATATGTATTCCCCATGTTCGATTAATGACGCAATTACAGTTGTGTCCACCTCTAGTATGCCAGTTTCCAGTTCTCGTGAATACTACGAATATCAGGCCTATGTAAAGCTACGTTGCCACGTTTCTCAGTGTGCACGTTATTTCATTATAAAGTCCCCGTTCCTAGGCCTCAAAAGGGCCTGGACACCAGATTCAGCTCCTGTCTCCTGAGCCTCGCTGAGGAGCGATACAGCCCCCACCTGTGTTCCTGACCCTTCACTTACTTCCTGCCTCGCAGTGCCCGGCTCAGCCTGGCTCTGCCTCTGAGTCTGCCAAGAGTATGTTATGATTCCAGTTATCAGTTCAGTCCTCCTTCTCTGCATTCCTAAGCTACTGAACTGCATCAATAGTTACCATCATAGTCTAGCCTTTACGTCTCCATGTTGGAGAAATACTGTATTAATGATCATTTAATATTCTTCATCACGCACTACATGTAGAATAATGCATGCTCCAGTCTTAGAGTCTGTTCGCCTTTACCCCGATAACTTTTGGATTCTATCAACATGTTCTCTAAACATCAGATACTAGATACTGTTTAGGTACATGTCGCCCTGACTCTCCTGACTCTCCAGACTTCAGTCTCTGCTCCTAGCACAGAGTTCATAGCCCCCAGCTTCTCCTAGTAACACGTCATTGTCAGTTTGCGCGCACCATTAGGTCAGAGGTCCCGGCTCCTTAGGTAGCCCCCTCCATGTCTCCACCCCATTCATGACATATTCTGTTACGTTTGCATCACATGTCTATGTGTACGCCTCTGTTACACCTACTTTCACCCTTATCTTTCGCGACTGCTATTGACCACACCCACTGCTCCGCCTATCGTATGTATTGTAATGCAACTGTTTTAGTATATATGATTGTGTATTGTTATTAAATGTTAGCGCGCTCATCCCAGATCCTGCCCGGCAGCTGTCGGGACCCCCCTGTCAGGCTCTGCCATCCTATTCCTATGCAGGTTGTCCTGTTCCTGTCCTTATGCTGTATTAAACCTGCAAACTCCTACTACCTCGAATCTTGACTCTTATTTATTGAGCTATCTGTTATTGCTATGCCTAGACAAAAATAGATCCGGTATTATTTATTTATATACCACATAATGGCGCCCGAACAGGGACTTGCCCTTTCCCCACGCGCCGGTGAAGCCACGCCGGCCCCCTGACCCTCTGCAGCCGTGACGGAACCATACCGTGCACGTGCAGATATTTCTGCTTCAAGTATCCCTCAGGCCCACGGAGGAGACGGAGGAGGCGGTCCAGCATCCAGACGAGGCGGTGGAGGAACGCGGCGAGTCCCGACCAGAGCCCAAGCCGAGAGTCCAAGGTCCGAGGTATCCGGAGGCCCACCCGTAACAGAAGTTCGAAGTTCGTCCGTCCGGCGTCGAAGCAGTCCAGTCCAGTCCGAGGCCTTCCGTTCTTGCTGCCCGGTGAGTACCGTTGCTGGGGTAGTATCTAGACAGGGTCAATCTAATTGACTCTGGTCCGTGGGTTGGTGGTACACAGACCCACAAAACGAAGTGTCCACTTCGGTGGATGCGGGTCCTGACGTGTCTCTGTATGAGACCGGTAAGTTTCGTACTGTTTCAGCAGTGCATCTAGTTTCTGTTCTAGTCAGTTCTGTTCTCGAGAAAATTCATGTATTCTGTTTCCCGTATTCCAGGTAGTATTCTGTTCGAACTGTTATTCTGAATATTATTCATGTATTTTAATGTCGTGGTATGAGTGTGAAGTAATTATCGTGTTTATTGTGTATTGTGTTGTGTCCAGATTATAGTTCAGTCATGCCGCTATTTTCAAAACTGCGTCAGTTAAAAACCAGAAAAGGTCTGCTAGAAGCAGCAGTTCCTGTTCCGCCTAGGGACAGTCCAGGTCATTTCATGTATCAGAAGCATGGCATAAGCGCCATATTGTATCTAGATTTATGGGTAGAGTATACCAAACAGTTAGAGGAAAAGTATAGATGGCCCGTATCGGGTACATGGGATGCCGAGTGCATCATGAGAGTAGAAGAAGCATTATGGAAAAAGAAAGCCAGACAGTCACAGAAAGATGCCATTGAGTTATGGCGCAAAGAATCTCATAAAAGAACCGAAAAAGAAATCAGAAAGTCAGAATTAAGTAGAGAATCCTTAGAACGAGCCCAAGAAAGGGAATTAATCGAGATTGGTGAACGAGTTAAAACCGAACAGTCAGACAGACAGAGGCATGCTCTTATTAAGGGTATGTATCCCCTTCTTGCCGAGGGCTTGCCAAAAGCGACCCCAGAGGCATCCAGTAATTTTCCGCCACCATTAGTTCCGACCAAGCTACGTCACAAACCGACCGCAGCTGATATTTTCATTTCGTCCTATTTGGACGACACAGTCCCAGAATATGCAAATCCTGTTCCTGCTCCGCCAGTCCCTGTAAATCAGGCACTTCCCGCTCCTCCAGACACCGGAGTACCTGTTACGGTACCCCCGGTCCAGCCCGCCACACAAGTCCAGCCTGCATTTCCATTTCCCACTCTGCCAGGACGAAGAGCATCAGTAGACGACTCTAGTTTAGGGGCCGCAGGGGGAGGTCCTCCAGGAACCCCGCCGCCACACAAGCGTTTAACGTTAGCCGAATTACATGCACAAGCGTCACAGCGTACGCCCAGGTATCAGTCTGTTGCAGAAATAAGAAAAGCCCTTACCGAATGTGGCTATGATCCAGTCCCAGGCGAGGATAATATGGTTTTATATTCATTACGCGTGAGAAAGGTGACCGAGTATCTAGTCACCCTACCAGATATGAAAGAAGATCTAGACAGAATATATCGTTTCATCCGTACAGGGAATGATCCAGAAAGTATTAGTGACGTCATGTGCCAAAGAAAAGTTGAAGTCCAGCTCATGATATTAAAGTTTCTGATTAATTGTCTAATAAGGGAACAAGATTATCCGACCAAAGATCGAGCCGAAATGAAAGTCCTGACAAGGTGGAGTGATAATATAGCCGAGGGTAAGCATAAGACCATCAGTAGTATAGAGAGTATGTACAAGAAGATTCGTAAAGAAATAATAAGGATACACGAACAACGTAAAGAAGCACAAGTAAGCGAGAAAGAAAATGACTCTTCTACAGAAGAGGTAGAGGACGAGAATCCCGACAGAATAGCGTATGTAGGAAAATCTAGATTTCCAGATCGCCATTTGCGCCTAGAACACAAGTCAATTTTTCATCATCCAGCACCAGAACAAGGTTCTCTGGAACAAGTATTTCAAGCTACCGATCACATTCTGAAATCACGAATCGGTTATAGCGAGTTAAGTACTATGCATGAACAAGAACTAGTCCGATCAGCAGTCCGATGGATTACTGATTCTACCACTTTTCCAGACGAAATAGTGGCACAAATGTTTCTGAAATTGCCCCCAGCCGAGCAGCGACTGGTGGGTATGTATATGATCCAGCACCTCATTACATTGTATGAGGGTCAACATTCTGATCCAGGTCCGTTACACGATGTTCTGAACGAGTTACTCCAGTATAGATGGAAAGGTTTAGGTACCGATTTAATTAGTGTCATTCTAGAACAGCGCCACAAATACAGAACGTTTCTGAACCCACATTTTGTTCATGTCTCACCCCCAGAAAGTAAACCCTTTTACATAGACAGACAGAATCCGTTACGAGAAGTACATCCAATTAAGACAGACGGTGGTGAGATGCAACGAGTGTTTGTTTACACCCCGATCACAAAGATGGAACTCCTAGAGATGAAAAAGTTAATTCCCTGTCATGATAAAGATCCAGCAGGGTTCCACCGAGAATTAAAAGACATGCTCCGTATGGGAGAATACACGTATCCAGATATCATTAAAATGTTAAAAGTCTTGTTGCCCGCAGGGGTATATGAGAAACTCAAAGAAAAAGAATGGGAGGTGGGAGAGAAAAAGATCGATTGGGCAGTTCTAGAAGCCGAAGATAAGGCACGAGTACCAGGTACCGGTCTTGGAGATAAATGTAAAGAATTACCAGAATTATTAATACAAGTTTTGCCTAGGTTATTGACAACTAGAAAAGAAGACTGGGATGCAATCTCAGCCTGTAAACAGAAACAAGATGAAGATATTAGTGATTATTATTCCAGATTTGAGAAATGTTTTACCATAAACAGTGGCCTCAAGACAAGTAGCGAATCATACCCTCATCTTTTTGTTACTAAATTAGTCGAGAATTCAAGTCCACAAATTAAAAACCGAGTTTTGAAAGTCGAAAGTACCTGGCAAGCTAATACCCCGTCCCAGATGTTACAGATGCTTCAATATCACCAGAATAGAATCAGAGAAGAGCAAGAACATGAAAGGAAACGTATGAAAGACACGAAAATGAAAGTACTAGTTGCACAATCCGTTCCTCAAGACAGTCAGAAAAGGGGTTCGAATCAAGCCAGTCATCCTGCAGCTCCCGTTAAAGGAAACTGCAATTATTGTAAACAGCCAGGTCATTTTATAAACGAGTGTGCAGTTCTGAAACACAACATAGCTACCGGTAAGACTAAAGAAAGACCACGTCCGCCTAGACAAGAACAAGTTACACAGACTCCTCAGTCACAGAATGCACCACAGACAGTTACAGCACCGCAACCCATCGCTGCAACACAGCATGTTACACAGCAGATGTACCAGTATGCTCAGTCCGAGTATCCAGAGTATCAGCCATATTCATGAAACAGCCTAGAGAGGGAGGTAGGCTTGCCTCTCATCGAGATACCTGTAGATCAAGAAGGTCCCTATGTTCATAGTCAAGTATTAGGGAAAGACAGAAAGTTTTTGATTGATACAGGGGCAAGTAGGACCACTATAAGTCACGCCGAAGTTCCAGGGGCTCCGCTCTCAGGCTCAAGAAATGTTTCCCTTGGATTTTCAGGAAAACCTATTGTAAATGAAATATCAAAGCCAGTTACTCTAGAAGTAGGTCCATTGTCCCGCACTACTGATCTGTTACTTACTAAGTCATGTCCAGAAAATCTATTAGGCATTAAGACACTGAAAGAGTTAGGTGCAGTTATATGCTGTTCCCCAGAGGGAATACGATTGTTCCTACGTGACTTCAAGGGTCACTATGTATTACGAGATTTTGATCCAAGATTGTCTAATGTTCCGCAGCATCTATGGGCGCAAGGTCCAACTGATGTTGGCTTTATGCAAATCACACCCCATCGTGTGACTCTCAAGCCAGGTGTAGTCCTGCCACGAATAAGACAGTACAGATTGCCACCTGAGGCTGTAGCAGCCTTATCCAAAATTATTGACGAGCTCATCGCTCAAGGAGTAGTTGTAGAAACTGACTCCAATGTATGTAATTCTCCGATCATTCCTGTCATGAAACGTACTGATCCGAATGCACCTCCAGTATATCGATTAGTGATTGATCTTCGAGAACTTAATAAATGTATTATTCCCCAGTACCCAGTTGTCCCAGATATCTCTTCCCTGTTGACAGCCATTGATTCTGAAGCCTCATTTTTTTCAGTCATAGACCTCAAGAACGCGTTTTTCAGTGTTCCCATTCATCCAGACAGCCAGTTTCTTTTCGGATTTTGTTTAAATGGAAGGAGCTATATGTTCACACGCGCTCCTCAAGGTTTCACAGAAAGTCCTAGTATTTACAGTCAAGCACTCAAGAGACAACTAGACAACATTCACATGCCAACTGACACTGCCCTGCTCCAGTATGTCGATGATCTCCTGATCACAGCCCGTTCTGAATGTGCTTGCGAGCGAGCATCCCTTACAGTCTTGTATTTCCTAGCCGAGATGGGACACAAGGTGTCCCCTTCGAAGCTTCAATTCTGTGTCCAGCAAGTGGTCTACTTAGGACACTTACTGTCCAAGAGGGGTAGGCAGTTGACACCAGACCGTATCCAGTTAATAGCGAGTCTTCCCCAGCCCAAGACCCAGAAGGAGGTACGTGCTTTTATTGGCCTTACTTCTTATTGCAGACAATGGATTCCTCAGTATGCATTTCTAGCCAAGCCACTGATACAGTTAACGACACAGGAGGCAGCCGTATCGACTGTCCTCCCTTGGACATCTGAACATACACTCAGTTTCAATGAGTTAAAGAAAGCCCTATGTCAAGCCCCAGTTCTAGCAACACCGAACTACAGTAAGTCTTTTACACTTTTCGTCACAGAACGCGAAGGTACAGCATTATCTGTCCTCACACAAGATCAAGCAGGACAATACAAGCCCTGTGCTTATTTTTCGAGCACATTAGATCCTGTAGCCCAGGCTCTGCCTGCGTGCCTCAAGTCAGTTGCAGCCACAGCACTAGCTATCAGACAAAGTGATTCCATAGTATTAGGACATTCCCTGACAGTACAAGTTCCACACTCCGTGGAAGTTCTTTTAAACCGAACACAAACTCAGCACTTGACAATTGCACGTTTAACAGGTTATGAATTGACACTGTTCCAGCCACACATAGAAATCAGACGCTGCAACGTTTTAAATCCTGCTACATTGTTACCGTCAGTTACTTCGAATTCTGCCACACACGACTGTGTGGAAGTAGTCAACATCATGACAAAGCCAAGACAAGATCTGACAGATATTCCATTACCAGATCCCGACCTGACACTTTATGTGGATGGTTCATGCATGAGAACTAGTACAGGAGAACTAGTAGCCGCGTATGCAGTGACTACTGACACTGAAGTTATTGAAACACACCGCATTGACACCCTGTCTGCTCAAGCAGCAGAGCTAGTTGCTCTGACTCAAGCCTGCATACACGCCAAGAACCTGAAAGTTAATGTTTACACCGATTCACGTTACGCATTTGGAGTTGTACACGACTTCGGAGTGCTCTGGCAAGAGAGAGGTTTCATGACTTCTCATGGAACCAAGATTCAGCATGGTCTCCTTATTCAAGCTCTGTTAGATGCCATACATTTACCGACATCCATTGCTATCATGAAGTGCAAAGCACATACGAAAGTTACTGACACTATTTCCCAAGGTAATGATCTAGCAGATCGCACAGCCAAGCTTACAGCTCAGACCCCAGACACTACAGTTAATCCGACACAGACACACACTCCAGATCCGACTACATGTATGACAGTTAAAGACCCTACTCAAGATGTCATAGATATCCAGTTACATGCTACTCTCGATGAAATCAAGAAATGGTCCGAACAAGGAGGGGTACAGACAGATCAAGGATGGTTAACGAAGGGTAGAGCCACATGGTTTCTCCCCGACTCTATGGTTCAAGTCATTATTAATACCGCACATAGTCCAGCGCATTTAGGAGAAAAAGCTATGTTAGACAGTATCCAGAATATTTGGTTCAACAAGCATTTACGAGCTGCAGCCAAGCAGAAAGTCCGTACCTGTATGATATGTTGCCAGTTTAATCCAGGTAAAAGTGTCCCGGTGGAACAAGGTGGATTCCAGCCCCCTGACCACCCTTTTGAAGTCCTCCAGATGGATTATATTCAGATGGAGCGATGTCGAGGTTTCAAGTATGTCCTTGTAGTTGTATGCGCTTTGTCCAGGTGGACGGAGGCATATCCAGTCCCAGATTACACAGCCGCGACCACTGCCAAGCAGTTGGTTCGTGAGTTCTTCCCCCGTTACGGACTCCCTAGGGTCGTATATTCTGACAACGGCCAGCCATTCTCATCTGAACTCATGAAGCATGTTTCCCTTTTGTTAGGGTACCGGTGGAAGTTCCATTGTGTACGCCATCCTGAAGCAGCCGGTCTCGTAGAGAGACATAATCAGACCCTGAAAATTCGAATTGCAAAAGTTTGTCAAGAGAAAGGTGTGGACTGGCTCATAGCTCTGCCAGTTGCCCTGTTCTATATGCGCATGGTCGCACATTCCAGATCAGGTCTGTCCCCGTATGAGGTCGTTTTCGGCCGCCCCCCTAACATGTGGGGTACTCCTAGACCCCGAAGTATTACCGATGTTTCAAGTAATATGCTGACAGATTACCTAGCTTCCTTGATGTCTGCCCTCAACTCTTGTCGTTCACAGGTTGCCGCCGCATTTCCAGACAATACCGAGGTGGCACCGCATGAAATCGTTCCCGGATCCATGGTCCTAGTGCGAAATTTCGATCGTTCAAGTCCGCTGGAGCCTCGCTGGAAGGAGCCCCGACAGGTCCTCCTGGCCACCCGCACAGCCGTGAAGTTGGAGGGACGCAAAGGCTGGGTGCATCTTTCGCACATCAAGAAATTTTATGGATTGAAACCAGTATCAAAGAACATTTCCGAGGATTTAAAGGACTGCCAAAGTACTATTCTTAAGGACTGTCCCGCAAAAGACAATGATACTGCACCCTCCCTGTTAGAGAAAACTCCGCAACAGGAGTATAAGAAGAAATTAAGGTCTAGTAAAATAAGTCAGCCAGTTTCATTGTCTAAGTCCTCCCCTAGGTGAAACGGTTAGACCGGTTTCTGACATGTATAAAATAGACCCCCATAGTGAGAGAGTTAGTCAAAACTCAATCCGATGTATCGTTTTTCTATGTTTCATATTATTTCTCAGTATTATGATTTCCTGCACCAGTTATGCGTTTTATCTGTATTTTCCAGTTTCTCATGTAAATAAGTCTTCTAATAATGTTACAGTAGAGCACACGTTTAGTGATCTGCCTCCTCATGAACTCTCTTACCGCCTCGCTATGCGTAACAATTCTTTTATCCGCATGTTACATTATTCACACCAGACCAGCAATGCCACTAATTGTTGGGTGTGTGGTCGACTCCCCCCTTTCCAGACCCCGAAGGGAGTTCTGCCACTCTTCCCTTATCCATTTTCACATAATGGTTCGTGTGGAGCATGGTCCACGTTAACGTCATCCTCAACAGATATGTCTTTTCTTAACAGTACATGTTTCCCAGACAAGCAAGGTCTTCCCCACAGAACAGGGTTAGATCTAGAAAACGAAGTTTAGAATTTAGGTAATTATTCTTCGAATTTCATGGTCCTGAATGTTCAGTCTGATTCCACTCCAGACTTACCTGCTATTTCAGTACTACCAGTCAAAGGCGAATTATGTGTTAGAAATAATGGTTCCGTACATGTAGGACATAGTGATTGTACTACTATTGTCAAATATAGTGACAGTGGGAAATCTATTTTCAAAGCTTCACGCCATTCTTATTTTATTTGTGGTCAGACCGCATATGTTCGTCTGCCCCTCGATTGGGAGGGAACCTGTTACATTGCCTTCCTACTGCCACCTGTTTTCCTAGCTCCATCTGATTATCATAGAAACACACATCTAGTACACATTAGACATAGAAGGGATTCCCCCATTGTCGATTATACTGAAACTGCTCTAGAACAGTATACAGATTTCAATAGAGGTTTCTTCTTCTTTATAGGACCTATCCAGAATAGTAAGCTAATTCGTAGATTAACCAGAACCCTTGAAGCAGTAGTCAATGAGACTGCCTCTGCTCTAGGTAACTTAACTGAAGAGCAATCTGCTATGAGATTTGTCGTTTTACAGAATCGTCTCGTCCTTGACGTCATATTGGCCGATAGGGGCGGGGCCTGTAGAGTCATCGGATCTAGTTGCTGCATTTTCATTCCAAATAACGCACCGTCTGTTTATTCAGCTATAACCAGACTCCATAAAATTGCCCATCTGTTACACCAAGATCCAGGCACCTGGACATGGTCCGGTTGGTTCTGGAATATAATTTCCGCTTGGGGATGGAAAGTCTTGTCCTTTCTAGGTATTGCAGTAGCGATCATATTCAGCTGCTGCCTCTGTATACAATGTGGCCCTGCGATTTGCGGCATTTGTGCTACCTCTTGTCTTCCTAGTCCCAAGTCCCGTTCTAAAACCCGTTCCCAGAAAATTCGAGACGAGCAAATGATACTGTATGAAATGATAGATGGTATCATGAATATTGATGTTTCCTGATGGAAACGTAGTGACAAGGAGGGAATGTGGAAAAGTAAATTTTGCCATGTTCTGTGTCACTACGCGTCCTCCATCTTATGTTATGTGTGCATGATTAATATGCATATGTATTCCCCATGTTCGATTAATGACGCAATTACAGTTGTGTCCACCTCTAGTATGCCAGTTTCCAGTTCTCGTGAATACTACGAATATCAGGCCTATGTAAAGCTACGTTGCCACGTTTCTCAGTGTGCACGTTATTTCATTATAAAGTCCCCGTTCCTAGGCCTCAAAAGGGCCTGGACACCAGATTCAGCTCCTGTCTCCTGAGCCTCGCTGAGGAGCGATACAGCCCCCACCTGTGTTCCTGACCCTTCACTTACTTCCTGCCTCGCAGTGCCCGGCTCAGCCTGGCTCTGCCTCTGAGTCTGCCAAGAGTATGTTATGATTCCAGTTATCAGTTCAGTCCTCCTTCTCTGCATTCCTAAGCTACTGAACTGCATCAATAGTTACCATCATAGTCTAGCCTTTACATCTCCATGTTGGAGAAATACTGTATTAATGATCATTTAATATTCTTCATCACGCACTACATGTAGAATAATGCATGCTCCAGTCTTAGAGTCTGTTCGCCTTTACCCCGATAACTTTTGGATTCTATCAACATGTTCTCTAAACATCAGATACTAGATACTGTTTAGGTACATGTCGCCCTGACTCTCCTGACTCTCCAGACTTCAGTCTCTGCTCCTAGCACAGAGTTCATAGCCCCCAGCTTCTCCTAGTAACACGTCATTGTCAGTTTGCGCGCACCATTAGGTCAGAGGTCCCGGCTCCTTAGGTAGCCCCCTCCATGTCTCCACCCCATTCATGACATATTCTGTTACGTTTGCATCACATGTCTATGTGTACGCCTCTGTTACACCTACTTTCACCCTTATCTTTCGCGACTGCTATTGACCACACCCACTGCTCCGCCTAACGTATGTATTGTAATGCAACTGTTTTAGTATATATGATTGTGTATTGTTATTAAATGTTAGCGCGCTCATCCCAGATCCTGCCCGGCAGCTGTCGGGACCCCCCTGTCAGGCTCTGCCATCCTATTCCTATGCAGGTTGTCCTGTTCCTGTCCTTATGCTGTATTAAACCTGCAAACTCCTACTACCTCGAATCTTGACTCTTATTTATTGAGCTATCTGTTATTGCTATGCCTAGACAAAAATAGATCCGGTATTATTTATTTATATACCACAGTCCTTCAAGAATAACGGGCTGCATTTAAAAAAAATATGTTTTATTTAAAAAGCAATCACAGGCATGGTGGTCTGCTGACCCCAGCAGGCCTCCCATCCATGTGATTACAGGCCATTCCCAATGAGTCTCAAATTGGGACCTGCCTCATGAATATTAATGAGGTAGATCATTTGCGACCCCTTGGGAATCGATAAATGTATCTGAGACACATTAGTACATTTCATTTCGCGACTTGCAAATTGCCAGTTGCAAAATGAAATGGTCGTACATGTGGCCATAAATGCACTCATAGGCAGAGCTTAATTTCAGCCGTTGGTTTCCAGGGCTCAGCAATGGGACTTAATTGTCAACATCGGCACCTATGACAGTTTGCCACATGGTGGCGTTGTTTGTCTAATTTAGAGATAATCACAACAGTTATTAATTTAATATAGATTAAAATGTACTAATACATGCCGTCCAAACCAGTCTTATCGCTTTGGGTACCTGAAATAGTCCAAATTTGTCACGCATGTAGGAGTGTGATGGTTAGTAGATGTGTTGGTAGTGTCATTGGTAGCGCTAGACAAGGCAGTGGATGGTGAAAGATGCAGTGCCCTCCTGACGAGGGCCCTGGCACTTATATTTTTTTTACAAATTGAGCACTGCTCTTACTGTACCTTATTTAGAATGCAGGGAGGCGGAGAGTTGCACTGAGAAAACTGAGGTTGCTGGTGGGTCGCAGTGGAATGAGGACCATGATTTTGCGCTAATGGGCACATCTATACATGATTTTTTTACCGACATTGAAAATATAAAAGTCCAATCCTAGTGTCCTCGGCACATATATATTGCTCACCACTGCCTCCGAAACTGTTGAACCATATACACCATCAATCCCACTACGGAGTATACACCAAGACAAATAATTTCAGTCCAACAGAGAACAACAGTGTTGGGAGTTGCCCGAAATGGCTATGATGGTTGACATGTTTGGTGATGGACACTGGCTACATTTGCAATGTTGGCATAGGAATTCGGACTCCCCAGGGGCCAGTTCTTTAGACATACCGATCTGTTATTAGGGATGCACATGATATAGGGAAATATCAGCTAAGAACCCCCAACACATGACTATAGTCAGACTCTTCATACGATGGGCAGAGAGAGAAAAGTAATGACAGATATATACAGAACACTAATAGGGGTAGCTATGGTCTCTTTGGGGCTTTAGAAAGATAAACAGATAATGAACCTTTGCAGGGCCCTGCACGGCAAGGAGTGGGAAAAGGCCTTAGAAGGCCACTATAATTTTTCTGTAATAGACTCCAGTATATCCTGTTTAATCACCAGCATGGAGCCTACAACACCACATAACAGTAGGCAAAATAAGCACAATCTACCCACTAAGTACCCTAGATGTAGATTTCAACAGTTTTTTCTCATATGGTTTGGAGCTGCCCAATAATTGTGCATTTTTGGCAAGAGTTGAGATCACTAGTGGTGACAGCTGTGGGTTGAAAGTGTTAATATTAATTTGAAAATTGCAAACTGGGTCTTGTGCCCCACTTCAAATTTGGAAAGATAGTCACATGCTTGGCACTGAGTGAGAGTCAGTACTCACACAAGGCTCAAGGAATACTTGTTACCTCATACATGGCATGAGTTGATGACATTCATTCAAGACTTAAAGAGGAAGAAAGATCCCTGTAATCTGTGGGCCCCGCAGATACGTGAAGATGGGATAAACTCAACAAATGGCCGTGAACAATACCCCACACCAAACCTCCCTGCAGAATAAGCCAATAGATCACTGGGATAGATATGATACTAGACATGAATTTGTAAAGTGCACCATCACCCATGATGGTACCCTGGCACTGAGCATGTATGTGGGCCTAGCTCTGCCTATAATAGGTTGCTTAATTATGTCTTCAGCTTCTTGTGGAATTCAAGGAGTGAGGAGGAGGCTCTGATGTGGAGTGGGAGTTTGTCCACACTTTAGGAGCTATGTAAGAGAACACCCGTCCTCCTGATCTGGTTCTGTATATGCGTGGGATGTGTGTGTAGGAGTTCTGCAGAGGGGAGGTGTCAGGGTGGTTGGTGGAAGGAAATGCCACTGTTCAGGTAGGTCAGGCCTGAGTTGTGTAGTGCCTTGAATGTATCTGAGGAGTTTGAGCCGAGCACATTTGTTTATCGGGAGCCAGAGTAGCTCCCCGAGTGAGAGGTGAAATTTTTGTTGGAGTTTGAAGATGAGTCAGGCTGCTGAGTTCAGGATGGTTTGTAGTCTTCTAGTGAGTTGCTTGGTGATCCCGGCTTAGAGGGTGTTCCAAAAATCCAACTTGCTAGACACTAAAGCAGGAGAGACAGTTTTTCCATTGTTGATTGGGATTAGTTTTTAAGATCTTCCTGAGCATCTTGAGTGTGTGAAAGTAGGATGCAGTGATGGTGTTGACTTATGCAGTCATGGCCAGTTTGCTGAAGATGATTATTCTGGGGTTCATGGCGTGGGTTTTGGGTATGAGTGTGGGTCCAGGTTTCGTCAGCCACCAGTTGGAGTCCCATGGTGAAGTGTTCTTACCGAAGATTACTACTTCTGTTTTGTCGGTGTAGAATTTGAGACAGTTGACTTTCATCCAGTTAGCGACTTTGGTTATGCAGGTGGTGAAGTTGTTTCTTGTGCTGGCGGCCTTGTCTGAGAGAGAGAGTATGAGTTGTATGTCCTCTGCATGGGAGAGGATGTTGATGTTGTGTGCAGGGATGACGTTGGCTAGAAGGATCATGCATGTGCTACATAGGGCGGGGATGAGGAATGAGCCTTGAGGTACTCTGCAGATGTGCTTTTGGCATTTCGAAGTGTAAGGTGCCAGGCTATCAGCTTGAATTATTTCCATTAAGAAGGAGCTGATCCAGTGGAGAGTAGGTCCTGGATGCCAGTCTTCTGCAGGCGCCTGATAAGGATGGTGTGTGAGACAGTATCAAATTCTGTAGAGAGGTCCAGCAGAATTAGGGCTGCTGTGTCTCCTATGTCAAGGACCATGAGGATGTTATCTGTAGAAGCAATGAGTGCTGTTACTGTACTGTGTTTGGACCTGAATCTGGACTGTGTGGCATCGAAGAGCTGGTGGTTGCTGAGGTGGTTGGTAAGATATTGGCAGGGCCGGACTGGGAACCAAAACGGGCCCTGGCAAAGTGCTCGGCCGCCCCCTCCCCCCTGACTCTCCCCCTCCACCCCCCACTCGGGGGGGTTGGGGGTGCCGCCGAGCGCTTTGCTAGGGACGGTTTTTGACCGATTTTGTTGCAGGGCCGATTTTGCAACTATGCTGCAAAAACGGCCCCTGTAACAAAATCGACACCCAGGGGCTCAAAACCGGCCCCCACCCTTGCTGCGCACCGGGGGAAGCCCGGTGCCCGCTATGGCCAGTCCGGGCCTGGATATTGGTTGATTAGTTTCGTTAAGTCCATTGTTGGGTATAGTAGGAGGGGAAGGTGGGACTGGAATTAGCTAAAAAACACAATATGACATTGAGTGATGAAAGATATAGAAGTACTTGATTAAGCATAATTGTTTAGTGATCTATTGTGGATCAACATTTTAAATAGTCTTCTGATATGTGCAGGCGCGGCTCCTCTGCAATGTCGTAGGAGCACGGCCCCACTGTTAAGAGCTAGCAGGTGAAAATAAAAAGATAGTTTACGGTTGTTTCATTTGCCAGCTCTGAGCTAGCATGTGCAGGGAGGGGCGGGATAGGGACATGGGAGGGAGGAGGAGGAATGCTGTATGCTCTTCTCAGGCTGGCCAAACACACATGCACACTTGGGTTTCTCCAATCCAGCAGTATTGAACAGCTGGGCTGGAGAAATAACACAGACTCTTGTCATGAGCAGAGTGTGATTTCAGCCCCCTCAGGCCAATCTCTGTGCTTTTCTCATAGCATGAGAGCAGCACAGGGATTGCACAGTGAGTCTGATGCTTCCCAGGTGCCTACTGGGACAAGGAAGGCCGAGGTGCAACGCCGGCAGCAGCAAGTAAGTGCTTTTAATTAAAATTATTAACCTCCCCACCTGCGTGTGCCCCTTCTACCCACCTCACCACCTCTTCATCATGTCAGCCGCCACTGGATTTGTGAAATGTAGTCAAATAATGTGATGTTTCTGGATCCAGGGACAAATGAAGCAGGCTAGACATTTGAATTCTAAAAGTATCATTATGTTGTACAAATGCAAGAAGTGATGCCAAAAATGAT
Organism: Lissotriton helveticus; assembly: GCF_964261635.1. Classification (NCBI taxonomy): domain Eukaryota; kingdom Metazoa; phylum Chordata; class Amphibia; order Caudata; family Salamandridae; genus Lissotriton; species Lissotriton helveticus. The sequence continues at coordinate 1,869,637,031 of NC_136061.1, forward strand.
GTAAGCTAATTGTTCTCGTTTGTACTTTTGAAAATGGCAATACATTTGATTAAAGATTAATCTCAGTCAGAAGATCAAGTTCCCAACCGGGTGAGGTAACTATTAATGAAGGGACAACGGCTAAGGCAGATATTGATATTGCGGAAATATATTGTATTAGAATCTCTTGTATTTTTTTTAACTGATGTCCAGAACATGTAAGAGACGCCTTTATAACTAGAAAGTGACCTAAGCCTGCCTTACTGTTTGCACATTGAAAGTTCTTAAGGTGAATTATCCTAATATGGCCTCTGCTCAGGACGCACAGGCCATGGTGTATTGGCTATTCTGATCTTTAGGTCAACCTCACTCAAGGCTCCTTGGTATCTGAGATACAGCCACTAAGGCCCTGATTTCAAGGCGAGGGAAAAGTTCTGCTCAAGTATGAGTGTGCCAGGCAGCAGAATCCTGAGCGGAGTGATAAATATCGCACCCCCACTGTTTTCCCCTGATACAGCTAAGCAAGTCAAAGACCCTTGCTATATTTGCTGCCAGTTGCTAGCAATACTATGGACCTGAGCGCGCTATTCCAGCTTCTGGAACACAGAAGCTGCCTACCATCCTGCTCACTTGTAACCGAGGCCCAAGTCTGAATTGTAGGTGAGTGATGTTATGATTCTGTTTATAGTGCTCTAACTCTCTGTTTATTTTCAGGACACCGTTGGAGAAGTGCTCATATCAATGAAGTGCCTTCCAACTGCCCAGAGAATTGAGATTGGACTTCTTAAAGTGAAATGTGCCTCCTTAAGCAACAGTCCACATAAAGGTACCTATGCTTCAGCAGCTGAGGTTTCTTGATTGTAATTTATTTTAATCACTGCAGTTCCTCACAAATAGCTCGTTTTGAAAGGGAAACATCACTTACAACGAAACTTTACAACGCACTACCATTACAACGCGGTCATTACAACGCAAACCATTACAACGCATTGCGCTGGGGAGCGCTCTAGGATAGGGAATAGGTTAATTTACTATCCAATAACCTTCCCTAGTGTCCACGGGGACTGGAGTTGGAATAGTAAATTAAACTATTCACTATCCAACACCCAAAAGCGCTATGCGTTGTAATGGTATGCGATGTAAAAACCGCGTTGTAAAGGCATGCGAAGTAAAAGCATGCGTTGTAACGTCATACATCCGTTTTGAAATGCCAAAGCTTGAGGAGCATTTTGTGTATGTTCTATTTCTAATTTAGTCCACGCATTTCTCAGATAATACTTGTACCACAAGTATAAAACATCTTCTGTTTTTAATTTCAAAGGTTGTCGAAAGTGTTTATGCATTTGTGGTTGTAAAGTGGGATGCATGGAAAATGTTGGCAATGCTTACAATAAAGCAGGCGCAAGAGCAAGGTTGAAAAACGAACGCATTTTACCTCAGAAGGATGGCTTCGGAAGGTGCCTTGACATTTCACCTATTTGTTTGGGCAAAAGTAGAAAAGATGCAGATGTCTTTTCAGGTACAAAGATGGATCTTGATGAAATGGAAACAATGCAGATTGTGATCCCTGGATTTGGGGTGTCTTTGTGTACTTAATAAAGATGTTTAAAGACTTCATCGGATCTTCCCCCATTTCCTCATCCCTCGCCCTCCTCCGTGCTCCCCTTCTTCCCCTTTTTATGGGGAACCCAGCTACGGCGGTTATGCTCATACAGGGATTGAAGAAAAAGGAGACACAAGGAATAGGACCTATGGACTGATGGATCATACCATAAAGAAGCTAAAAGGAGGAGCTGCGCAAATGGTGATCCTAACATGATAAGAGCACAAGTGAATAGACCAAGGGAAAAAGCAAGGTAACACTCATCAACTTGCAAAAAGAAGCAGAACTGGGAGTGATCAGGGCAGATAGGGCACATGCCAAAGAAAGGACGACATTAGCTGTGTGAGAATGGATTAATATGCAATGTATCCCCCAAGAAATGCTGTAAAATTAAGTTAAGAAGAGCGAGCTGCTGGTGGGTCTTTGGTAGATCAACAGTGGGGTGGATATAGAGAGCAGGCAGCGAGTGGTGAGAGGGTTGGTCCATGAAGTGGTTGTTTGTGATCGATCAGACAAGATGCTTCTGGAGAGATGTGCAAAAGAGAACGACAGGGAGGACATTATTTTGGTAAAGAGACAAGTTCTCGGGCAACACTGGGACACAGATCTAGACACTCCACTCACGGATAGTGAGTGGAAGATAGCATGTGCATAGGCGAAAGCTTTAAAAAAACACTTTTTAATTACCTGCAACACCCCTACCTTATACCAGTAAAATTGAATATGATATATCCACATGTGGCCTGTGTTTGTAGCAGATGTGGCAAGACAGAAGAGGCATTCCTCGACATAGCGCCCCATGCTACAGCGCTATTCGAGTGAGATAGTGTCAAAGGTGATATAGGTGACAGGTGTGCTTGGAAGGTTCTGCATGGCAGTTTTTATTATTTATTTTTATTTGCACAGTTTTATATAGCTCTGGCTAGACCCGGAGGTATCAGAGCGCTTTACATGAAGATCCGCGAGTTACAAGTTACAGGAGCAAAGTATAACATAGGAGAAAAAACAGTGATTAAACAATAACATGCGTTATTAGCGCCTAGCATAGTCAAGACTCATGTCCAATGTGGCATGGAAGATAGAGGGGGGAATGGTAAAAAGGGGTAAGGGATGCATGTCAAGTCAGGCAGACAGGCAAGGGGGAAAGTACTTCAGGGGGACAAAACAGTCAAAGTGAACGAACAAACAAACGGGCTGGGGACAAACAATTCAAAAAACATCACGTGTATCGGTGAAAGTACAGGAAGGGAGGGGTGTTGGAGACCTAAGGGGGGAGAGAGGGTCGACTAAAGGAAAAAGGTCAGTCAGAAGAACAAAGGAGCAGACCAGCAGAAATGAGGATCGGTCGAAACCGCCAAGAAGGAGGACCCAGGTCACGGGAGCCTATAGCAATTATCTGAAAATGGTGGGAAATACAAAAATCCAATGCAAAAACCATAATGTAACTGACTCCATGGTTCCACACAGGGCAGGAAGGGGGAGGCAGCCTTAGGATCACTGTGGAGGAGGCAGGGGAGGGAAGGGAACACAGCTGAGAGACAAGGAAAAACTATGTCCAATGTCAGGCTGGGTAAGTGATGGCTGAGGGGGTGAAACCAGAGCCAATCTCCTCTATAGCTGCCTAAACAGCTCCACCGGGCATCAGCCATGCTAGCTCGGGCTCTGCGGTCAGTACAACATTCGTAGTTTCCTCCCAAGGGGCATCGTTACAGTTCAATTGGCCGCACCAGTCCCGGTGTTACTGGGAAGCGCTGCCCGCGTCAACCTCCAGCTCGCCCCCAGGAGGGCCGAGTTATGTCCGTCAAGGTCGGCATCAAGGAACGCGGACAAAAGAATGCAGCGGGGAAATACCTAGTACAGCCAGAAATGCAATGCAGCACCAATCACCTGGAATCTAAAAAAACGACTAGCCCTCAGATATTTATTTTGGCCACACGGTGGTCCTCAAGGTTTATAACAGAAGACCACTAACTCTTCTGCATGAAACAGAGCAGTGGAGGACGAAAGGGAGAGAGAGAAGATGGTGGTCAATGAGGGGGGGGGTGCTAGAAATAAAAAGATTAGGAAGCAAAAAGGCTGCAGAATGAAGTATTAAAGGGGGTACAAAGATAAGGCGAGGCATTTATAGGCAGGAGACATGTCCAGTAAGACAGAGCCAGTTAGATAAAAAAAAATCCCGGTAGAAAGTAATCAATAGGCATGGCCATTTTGAGTAAGGGCACAAAAAGAAAGTCATGAAATGGCAGGCGCTGGACCGGTAGTCAGGAAATCCAGAGCAGCAATAGGTCTCGCAAATGTGCGTTTTGGAGCTCTTGGCATTGTCAATGGCAATGTTTTTTGCCATTGTTATTTACAATACCAAAAGCAACACCTATTGCTTTGCATAACGCAGTGTCTGTGAAGACGGCGCCGCGCTCATTATAGTAAAAAAAAGATAGAAAAACAAGTATTCCTTAATGCAGTGTTACTAATAAGCATCTCTCAGCTGTGGTTAGTTCTCCCAGTTCTTTTTCATTTGTTTGCACTCCGGTCCCGGTCCTTGAAGTTTTTTTACTCCTTTGTCGTTCTGTTATTCAGAATTGTGCCCGATGTGTTCCCATATTTATTAGTGGCGTTTTCTATAGCGCCTAGACTGCCTTTAGTTACTTCAGAACTTGGTCTTCGCCCTGATAAATGTGTGATGAAACTGGTTACTGGCTCTTCGTGTTTGTCAAGAAGCGTCTTATTGGCTTTTGGGCGCTATGTAAACGCAAAGTTGGAGATGAGCATAACCTCCGCCCTCCCTCCCCATGAGGATACCTCCCATTACAGAAGTCCTTGTAATTATATTCATATGTGGATCGCGCCATGTGAAGTGAAGAGGAAGAAATCGGGGAGGGTGGAAGTCAGCAGCCGACACTCTGAAATGACAGAGGCAAGTGGGAGAGGAGGGGGAAGTGCTAAAAAAAGGCACCCTCGGAATGCCCGGCTCTTGTGAAGACATTTCTTATCAGCTTGTTAAATAAACAAGCTGATAAGAAATGCCATATTTAATAGTGGCGTTTTCTATAGCGCCTAGACTGCCTTTAGCAACTTCAGAACTTGGTCTTTGCCCCGATAAATGTGTGATGAAACTGGTTACTGGCTCTTCGTGTTTGTCAAGAAGCGTCTTATTGGCTTTTGGGCGCTATATAAACACAAAATTGGAGCATAACCTCTGCCCTCCCTCCCCCATGGGGATACCCCCTCCTTCTGCTGCCCTAACAGTTTAAGCTCCAAACATTATAGATACACTTTATCTGTGTGGGTATGTTGCCTCAGCAGCACCCCCTCTCCGCCCCACCCCCACTGCGTGCCCTTAAAAAAACTGCTGTACAAAGTTTCCAAATGCACCTGAAAGGATTAGGCATAGAGTGAGTGCAGAGGGCAAGTACTAGAGAAGGGGAGAGAGCAGGGGGCTGCGAGGAGGGTAGAGCGGGTGGCCATGTCTTGTAAAGAGCCGGGTGGAGGGGACGAGAAGCGGAGAAAAATCAGGGGTGAAGACTTGAAGGGAAAGTAAAGGATGGAAATGTCTGAGAGGAGAGGTGACGGGCAAGGCGGCAGACTGGGGAAGGTACACAGAAGAGAGGTCCCAAGTGAGCATGAAGGAGTTGATGGATGTAGAATGACAAGGGAAGGAGAGACGAGGAGAGAGAGTGACGGAGAGACGCAGAAAGGAGACAGCAACGCAGAGAGAGAGGGGGGCGGGCACCCATTACAGAAGTTCTTGTAATTGTATTCATATGTGGATCGCGCCAGGCGAAGTGAAGAGAAAGAAACCGGAGAGGGAGGAAGTCAGCAGCTGACACTCTGAAATGACGGAGTTGAGTGGGAGAGGAGGGGGAAGTGCTCGGAAAAGGCGCCCTCGGAATGCTTGTGCGCCGCCTGGCTCCCGTGAAGACATTTCTTATCAGCTTGTTAAATAAACAAGCTGATAAGAAAAGTCTTCACGGCAGCCACAACGCAGGTGATGGTGTCCGGAGGGGCCGTCCAAAAATCGGACAGGGCGGCAACCAAAAATCCTCCTTTCCAATGGGAAGACAGCGTTTACCATAAATGCTGACGCTACCCAATAGAAATGTGGGGCGGGGCTTAGAGTCTCTTTTAGAAATCTTGTTATTTACAATCTAAAAACCTAATGAGCGCCACCTCAATCAGGCAAAGTCAGAGCCCATCCGTCTGTGTGTAACAAAGAGCCATGGGCTCAGCTCAGCGACAATGGGAAACCTCCGTCGTCTTAGCGTCAGAGTGTCGTCTCAGCTGGCTGTGCTGCAATGGCTGCACTGATTGCACCACTCCGGCCCTAGTGGTTCCTTCTTCAATCTGGGAAGTCTGTTAAAGTTATGCATGACCGATGCAGATTTTTCATTACATTTTTCACAGGAGTAATCTATTTCTTCAGTCCTGAAAAAGAGATCTAGTGACTCTTGGATGGAACGCGGAGTTGGAAGTTTCCTTCTCCGAGGTAAGTCAATTGAGAGATCATTGAAACGTTCCCGCTTTGTGACCATTTCACCACACATTTTGCAGCTGATTGAATGCTGCATCTCAACCTCAAAGTTGCAGATACCTGGACAGGAAAAAACCCGTAGGGAGAACAGTCTTCAGAGGTGCGACCTGCTTCATTCTCATCACCAGATAACGGCTCATACTTCTATGTTTTGTTTAATTTCTCCAGGTCTTCCTTCAGCTGATCGAGGCATTGGTTGTAAAACTCATGTGCATCATTTTGCATGTAACCTGAAAAACGTTCAGCTGTGGCAGAAATTGCTCCCTTCATTTTCTTGAGTAAATCTTTTTTTTAATTCAGAGCTTCAAATGTCTTTCTTTAACAGCAGAAATGCAAATCGTCTGATCAGTGTATTGACAGGGATTTTCTTCCAGGGGATTCTCTCCTTGAGTAGGTCATTGACAAATGACTGCATCGAAAAGAGGGACTGTAAAATTCCATTCATATGGCATGTATTTCTAAGGTTTGAAAAGACATGTAGCTGCTGTGTTTGACTTGACAGCTGAAAAGGAGACTTATTCCATCCAGTGTAATCCTGACTCCGTCTCCTTTTATTCACAGAAGCAGGCTGTGAGGTGAAGCCAAGTGTTCTCTTCACAGAACGTGACTGAGTAGGCACATTAGACCTCTCTGCACTGGAATTCCCAAAAGAGCATTCTTTTGAAGAAGGTCTGCTGTTATAAAAGGATGAGGACTGCATTGGGAAGACCCCTGTTACTTTATTCTCCTCAGTTTGTCTCAAAACCAACTGTTTTTCTTGGCTGCGGTTTAGGAATTTCCAAGCTGGTTCGTCCACAGACTTGTTACTGGTGGATGAATTATTCTCTTTGGGATAATCTTCGTTTAGTTCCTGCATCAAAGATTGCATTCTTTTCCGCTTCTCATTCCTAGTTTCCTGCAAGCCCTCTCTCAGGAGGGGAAGCATTAGTGGAACCAGTCCCCTTGCTTCCAAGTGTTTCATTCCCAGGAGATGTTTTCATTGTAGCACCGAGCGGCTTCTGAACAGGGGTTTCTTCCTTATTCTTTAAGCTCGCTCTTCGTGTGGGAGTCTGGTTTTTAACTGCAGAGATCAGCATGTTCTCTTCCTTCTGTGTACTACGGCTTCCCAAAACACATCCCCAACATCCAGATCCAAGGGATGCCTTTGCTGTGGGCTTGGCCTCATCACAGACTGACAGTAGGTATGTCTCCATATCCAACCCAGTAACAAGAGAAACCCTGTCGATTGTCAGATGGCCGACATCCTTCAGAGTCACCATCAACCGTGAGAGATTATTTCCATTAGGTTGAAATAACACAGACTTAGTATTTTGGGGCAATTTAAAGGATTTTGGAGCTCCACCAGCTTTGTAGACAACCAAAAGAGTAGCCTTTCCATCTTTGTCTAGAATCTCAAAATGGCCTTCTTTCCATTTTGAAGTGCCAATGTTTATACAGCGAATTCGTATGCTTCCTTGGACCTTAGGTGGACCCATCTTGCCACGGCAAAACTAAAACTGATCTTTGGAACCTCTTACTCCTGAGTTGTGACCCGGCCTCTCCTCGGGCCGTGTCTCCAGGGGATTGTCCCCAACCAGAAAAATAAGAAAGTCCAACATAGATTTGCGCTTCTGGCATTGGTGTGGGCCAGACCATGTATAGTGATCAGATGGCGAGACCAGCATCCCTCTGAGGTCTGTCATTGGGAAAGATATCTGGTGGAGTGGGCCCTAGCTGAAGATATAGAGGTGCGAGAGATCTGAACAGATCATCAGTCCCACATCATTCCTATGTAAAGGCCGGACTGATAAAGGATGCTGCAGCACGAGGAAACTCTTCAGAGGTACTGTGCTCAGATGCATAGCCCAGAGATCCTGCTGGGAGGGGGATACTGCTCCATTGATATGAAATTGCATGACAATACATGTGTCTTCTTGAGCTGCATTGTAGAGCTCGATTTATTGATGATGTTTGCAACATCTTTCATGTGATATAGCAGAAAATGAAAGTGGGATGCGGGCGGACGTGGGACGAAGGACTGTTCAATACCAAATGGAAAAGTGCATGTCGGAGTGAAACGTATATGCCACATGATTATTTGTTTGAAATTAGCATACAATGTTGGAGGAAAATTGAGGAAAGAAATAGGCCTGGGCGAAGCACTACGCTACGCTCGCATAGTTTGCGAAGTTTGCGCAACTTCGCACTACGTGAACTGCACGTAGCACAGTGCGAACACGCGTAGCGTAGTGCAGAGGTCATTTTTTGCTTGCTTGCGGTCTTCAACGTCAAGTGGGCGACCGCGAGCAAGCAAAATGACATCTTGGCAAGACTTTTTCCTCGTTCGAGATCAGCAACATCAAGTTGCCGATCGCAAGCGTGGAAAATAAACCTCCCTGCGAGATTCTCAATGCGGGGAGGTCTGTTTTCTCATTGCGAGTGGTCGCGTATGCTCGCGACCGCTCGCGATGAGAAACTACCAGTCCACATTGAGAAAGCTGCCGCCCGAGGAAAAATCTCCTCAAGCGGCACAAAACTACAGCTCGCACTGTGCAAGATGCCGTTTTCAATGATTGCACAGTGCCGGATGCTTGTCCGCACTGTGCAATAATTGAAAATCACAGTGCGAACATGCTACTAAGCAGTTCGCGTAGTGCTATGCGTAGCTCGCGAAGTGCACTTCACGTAGCTTCGCGAAGCACTAGTTCGCGAACTACGCCTAGCCCTAGAAAGAAAGAGAGACAAGGCATGCAAGCCTTAATTGGCACTAGATATACACATTGAGTGCGGAGAGAGACACATTTGTATGTTATTTGAAAAAGTGAACAAGCCATAGGTGTATTGGAGAATGAGACATGCAGAGAATGATTTAGGTGAGAGAAAGGCCCGGGTGATTTGGAAATAAGTGGTGCACAGACTGGTTGAGGGGTGCAGATAGTGGAACCTGGTCCCGTGAAAAGATGCACTCTTCTTTGTATTCCTCTGTTGTCTCAAGCCTTTACTTCTAACAGCAGTGAGATATATGTTTTTTTATGATGCACTCATCCTGGGCATTGGAAAGTGCCCAACATTTTTTTCTAATAAATCAGAATGGCAAGGACTGGACACTGCCAGGGTCTATTGAATACTTTTATAGATTGCCAGAGGCAAGGGACACTTCACCAGGTAGCCCCTGTGCCATCCTACACATAATAATATAAATTAAAGGTGTCACCCAGCTCCACTGCTGTTCAGTGCCAAAGTGCAAGTGCTCCCTTTGTAAATTGTTGTTATGGTTTGGAGTTTCCTTAAATGGCTTATTTGATTTACTATTCAGTCCCTAGTACAGTGCACTGTGTGTGCCCAGGGCATGTAAATCAAATGCTGCTAGTGGGCCTGCAGCACTGATTGAGCCACCCACAGAAGCAGCCTATAAATGTGACTCAGATCTGCCACTGCCATATCTGTGTACAGTCTAGTGCTGCCATGTCGACCTGGCAAGTGCACCCACTTGCAAGGCCCTAACCTTCCCTTTTCTTACATGTTAGTCACCCCTAAGGTAGGCCCAAGGTACCCCTGTGGGCAGTATATGTGAAAGGTAGGACACGCCCTGATATGTGTGGCATGTCCTTATAGTGAAATACTGCCAATTTTGTTTTTCACTATTGCAAGGCTACCTGTTCCCATAGGATATAATGAGGAGTTTGCTTATACCATCTTATAAACATAACTACCATTGGGGAAAAGGTAGGAAAATAAAGTTTAGTATGCCTGAACTCAGAATTTTAAAAGGTACATTCTGTGTTTGAAAATGCCACTTTTAGAAAGTAGGTATTTTCTTGCTTAGCCATCCAGTGTGCCTCTGCTAGGATGTGTATTGACTGTTTGGCTTTGGAGTGACAGGGGCTGGGTAGGTGCAGTGGCTCCAGAGAGGCCGGATAAGTCAGGGGTGCGCTGAATAGACCTGGGCTGCATTTAGAGTAGGTGGAAGAGATTTCCTTTCACCTGAATGTGGCTGGTCTGCCTTCCACACTGCTGTCTCCACCTCCTGCCAGGAAGCTGCACCAGAGAGGACAGAACTGGTTGTGACTGAGCACAGGGCTTCTCTGCCACCAAAGAACAAATGATTTTTCTGTATAAATATTGGGGCCCAGACTCCAGCACTTTAGATCACTTCTGGGAAATCAAGAAGAACCTTTGCCAAGGAGAAGAGCTGGCGAAACTGAGGAGGAATACTGCCCCTGTGCTGTTTGCTGTCTGGGGTTGGCCTGCGGTGGATACTTTCTGCCAAGGAAAGGTAAAAGGACTTTGCTGTTTGCTGTGTCCCCTGCTTTAGGAAGATCTCCAAGTGTTTCAAAACTGAGCTAGCCTCCTGTTCTGAAGTCTCAGGGTTACAAACACTTCACCTTCAGCTCCCCTGAACATCTTTGCTGGGAGTTCTGACCTGCTAAGGGCTGCCTGCTGTTGTTTTGGACCTCTGGAGGCTGTGTGCCACTGGGGGCTGGAAAAAGTAACGCTATTTTGAGAAGCGTGATGCATCCGCACCTTTTTCAGATGCAGCGCCAAAGAAAATGTTGCATCGCATGCCGCAGCTCAAGAAATCGCCGTACGCCGCATCGAGTGCACCGATCTCCGAAGTCCGAGATCACCGCACGGATTCCGACGCAAGCCATGCTGTGCAGCTGCAGGAACCCACGCATCATCCTAGATCGTCACATAACATTGAGGTGCCAAGTCTCTCGCGTCGTTGGGAAACGCAGTAAGAAACCGATGCATCACCTCCGCACGCAGTAAGAAACCGACACATAACCTCCTCTCCGGTAAGGAACCAATGCATCACCTCTCCTGCGCAGCAGTAAGGAACTGATGCATCACCTCCCCCAGAGCAAGGAACCAACGCATCACCTTTCCTGAGTCTAAGGAACCGACACATAAACTTCCCTGCAACCTTTTTGTTTGTGTGTATGACGCATCCAAGGTACTTTGTGTGAAAAATGTTTTCTCTGCAATTTGCTTTGAACTAAACTATTTCTACCATTTGATAGTCATGTTTTTATTACTATATTGTGGGTTTTTGTCATTTTGGTCTTGTTTTGGTTTAGATGAAGACTACTTATTTTTCTAAACTGATGTGGTGTCCATTTATAGTATTTTAACTGTATTACTGAATGTGTTTACAAATGCTTTACACACTGCCTCTGAGATAAGCCTGTTTGCTCCGGCCAAGCTATCAAGGGGTCGAGCAGGGGTTATTTTATAAGTGTATCCCCCTTACCCTGACAAGAAGCAAGGATCCCTATTTGGACGAATGTACCTAGCCCTGCCAACTAGAGACCCCCATTTCTAACAAGATGCCTTTACATTCTGTCTTTAGCTTGTCACATTTGCTGAACATTCAAATACATTAGTGAAATATTAGGCTATGTTTTCTCTCTGATTGTTGCTTATTTTTTTAACATGAAGATTGGTGTTTATCTTTCTTTCTCAGGCTGCAAATTGGTAGTATTTTGTAAAGTTAACTATATGACAATCTTGCTGGTGTACAGGGAGTGTGGACGGAAAAGCTGAAGGATGTCATTTTTTTCTAAAAACAGTAACATTTAAATACCTGTAAATTAACCCTAAAAATTGTTCCAATAGATCAGTAGTCAGGAAAGGATAAATGAAGAACATTGTTTTGCAATTCTGATGTACGAAGGAAACTATGATTTTAATAAAATCAAAACAAAGCAATGCACTTTACTTGGTGAAGTGCAAATGATAAATATTCTGGAAATCTAATTTCCACAAATTATCATTTGTGTGCTATATAATTTCATTAGTAAAACTGCATGTCGGTGCAAATTTAAAGGCTATTTCAATAGAATATGTGCTGGCTGTACATGACAGTGTCCTACCACACAAAGGTTTAGGAATATAGGTCTGACACATTGTTCCAAAATGTACCACTGGCTAAATACCACATCCTTGCTACGCTCCTGCTTAATGGGCGTGGCTCATTTGCTACACTTGTTCTTAGTGTGATGCTTGGATTTTCCACAATCCCTATGACTTCATTGATGTAACACTGATGGCAGAACCCCCACTCTGAAATTCCTCCAGCACCACGGAGCCTGTGTGTCTGGGCTACAGGTGTGGCATGCTGAAGTAAATGGCCTAAAAGACCAGTTTAAGATAAGAAGTCTTTGTTCTGGGAGAAACAGTGCACATTCTTTTGGGAGCGCTATGGTGCAACCACTTTGGCAGAGCACTATCTTGCAGTTAATCAGGACTGGGCACAAGAGTTGCAAATTATGAATTGTGTCCACAAAGCGAACGTTGCACGTTTGTGAGAGGCTGCGGAGTCAGCTGTAAACTGCTGATAGTCAAGTCATGGCTACCATTATACACTGGCAGCCTGTTATTGTGACAGCTTTTCTCTTGACACATTTGTTCACTTTTTCACTCTAGTCTACAGTTTTTTGCTATGAGCTCGGCCTGGCTGGCTGATATCAATCCTCATCTAACAAGGCGTACATTTTTTAAAAAACATTAATTTCTGTTCAACATCCAATACCTGCAAATTAGTTTGCGATTGAGGTGCTCCTAAGGAAGCTTGAAGGAAAAATGGTCCTCATGACACTTTAGTTTTGTGAAACCAACTAGTTTTTGTAACTGTCTCAGCGGAAACTGTTTCTTCTTAACTCATTCTGATGACGTTTTGTCCCAATGATATACCTGTTGGCTGTATGAACTCATTGGCAAAAGTTGGTAAATGTAGGGGACTTCATCTTCCTCTGTTTATTGGTCTTTACTTGTTTGTAATCATGATTTTATTCCTGATGGTATTCTTTGATGTTTTTATGAATCTGCTGTGCTCCTAAAGGCCATGCCAGCAAAGAGCATGTTTGATGATGATCCAACCTTAAGCAAGAGCCGAATATGAGGGCACGCATCCCAGGCCAGTGGGGTTTGCGACTCACCCTCAGCACAACCAGAGCTCCCAGGAGCTCTTCTAATGTCACTACAAAGTCTTCCACTGAGTCCTCCTGGTGTGCCCAGAGCTAGGGGGAGATGTGTTCCTCGGCTTCCCACCAACTGTGGTAGGCCTCCCTAGAATGCCCTAGTGGCTCGAGACCTGAGGGTATTCCTACAGCATCCTGTAGAGCTCCTCTGACCTGTCCGGTAACCGGGGAGGATATAAGACAAGTAGTAGCCTTAAGGTACAGAAAAAGGTGGACACAAGGCGGCACCAACCACCACTGCCAATATCCTCTGTGCGGCTCTCTCCTAGTCTGAGATAGCCATGAAAGAGCCTGTGAGCCAAACATACGCTGACCGTGGCTGGAATCGCAGCTACGCGTGGCTCTGCATTAGGAACTTCTTCCATCTCTATTGAAAAGCAGCAGCAGTGACATGGTGTGGTATAGGGCCCCCCATCCCATTAGGCAAAGTCCCATTCTGCAAGAGGCAACATTCTAGCGTAAAGGGTTCTGCTAGTGCTAGCACTGGTAGAGCAAACTGCTAAGATCTCTCTGCCTCTGTCCGCCTTCTTTATCAGCTGCTTTTGCGGATACGGGATCAGCTATGCTGTTCACTACCTTAAAGATGCACTTTTGGATGAAGTGCTTGGAGGCCAGGATACCAAAGTCAGTCATTTCACCCGTCTTTATCCTGCAGGATAATAAACAGCAGTTACCTTTTCTGAATGTATATCAAATCCTTGGCCATGAGGGTATGTTTTATTTTATGAAATGAAGCACCAGTGGGGGCTTTTTGACTAACCGAATTGCCTTAGTCAGTTTTTGTCACTTGGTGCATTCATTCAATTTGATGTAATACTTATTTTTTTAATAAATGCTCGCCTCAGGAGACATCTTCGCGCTGAACAGAACATAATTAAACCTACTTAGAATCGACAGCCGTACAAGAGAGGGGGCAGTTGATAAATTGAAGAGGGCAATATCAGCAGAATAAAAAGGTTTCAAACATTTTCTGAATGAGAGTGGAAATGTTTCAGTGCTTGGGACCCAGACCAGCGGTTCTTGATCTGGGGTCTGTGATAGTCACTCAGGGAGCCCATGACTCGACTGTTATGAAAAGGAAATATTAGCATAATAATAAAGCATGCAAACATAAAAAAAGCAAACCGTGAAACTGAAAAATGTCAAACAATCTGTAAATGTGAAGACATTTTAAATTGGGGGGTAAAAATTACGTTTATGTCTGTAGCTTGTGTAGCGTCTTCCCCAGCCCAGGAGCGTGCAGATGAAGTACTCCACATGGGAGCTGTAGTTAAACACTGCTTTATTGCTCAGCACTGCGTATTACATCATACTTTTCAGATAACCCCGCCCTGACTCCTCCTAGGATATTACACATTTCCTGTCTACAGTCTGCCCCAGAACCACGAGGCTCCTACTACGTATGACGCCATTATACTTCAGTTTCGTGGGAGCAGCACAAGTACAGCAAACTGCACCTAGAGTGGACAATTGTTGGCCGCAAACTGAAGCACTGGCATGCACCAGAAGAAAGGCAGCATGCATTTAGTACAAACAATTTCAAAGTGATATTCTGTAGTCTAGCATATCACCTCTTCTATTAGACATAATAAATGTACATTTTAATAAGCTCTTCCTATTCAAATGTTATTTTTGTAGGTCTGTTAACTAAGATATTTCGTAATTTGAGTACTCGAGGTAAACTTGTTTCTGTATTTGCATGGATTTTTTTGAGGTTCAAATCATAGAAATTGTTTAGGGTGGGATCATCAGATTCCAGTAGTGTTTCAGTGGGGGGGTCAACAGAAGTGAAAAGGTTAGATCTTCTGACCTACACACCTCAAATGTGTCCCACCAGTACAGGAGCACCTAACACCAGGTGCATAGTGTGGCCAGATTTAAAACACCTAAACAGCCAATTTGAAAACATAGAAGTAAGACTACGAATTAGCATCAACAGAGGAACACAAAAAACGTAATTTAAAGCGCTCACCAACATAGAAAACACAGACGAAGAGGTACAGAGGATAATTAAATGTAACATTTGTACACAGCAACATCTTTGTCATCTTAATTGATTTCTGATCAGCCGTTCTAACTAATCCTACATTGGAATGTTCAATTTCACTGTGTTTAGTTGAAAAGTCTCTAAAACTGGAACAAGTGCTAAATTTACTGAAATTTGTCAGGCCAGATGGTGAAAAAACAGTTTTGTACCAGCAAATTCATACATGCAGTATAGAAAAACCTCAAGCAAAGAGGTTTTGAAGTCTTGTTAAGAGAAAGGTTCTTAAGTAAACAAGAGCGACCATACACATTGTACACTTTGGGCCTAATTACGATGTTGACACCGTCTTGGTCCTGGGACGGACTGAGCTCTGGTAGGCAGTCCCAACTGCCTAATTAGGATGCGACTGAACACAGTTCGGTCGCATTCCTACATTTCCTTATGGGTGCATGCATTACGGCCATAAACCAGCATAATACATTCTCCCATAGGAAAATTGGAGGTGCTGTTGATCCCTGCACCCCTGTTGATCCCTTCACCCCGTAGCAGGCACCTCAGGGTTCCTGCCACAGGGTGCAGGGATCAACAGGGGGCACCATAGGTCCCTCCTCGGCTCCCCACCCGGAGGCCGCACACACAAGGGGGCACTGCTGGGGGCCCCTAAACACAGCTTTCCGACATCGTTTCCATGTCGGACAGGTTGGTATGGAAGCGTAATCCCAAGGGCAGAAAGACACGCCCTAGGTATTATAAGCCGGTTCCAATTGTCCGAGGGGCCCATCGAAAGCCAGCCAGTTTAGTTTCCGACCGCCAGCATTGTAATGCGGCGATCGGAAAGTAAAGCGAGGGGCTGATTACGATGCATCCCCAGGGCGTATCTTCAATGGGCCCTTTATGTATTAAGCAAAGGGACGTAAAGCTGACCCTTTGCCATTCTGACAGCCAGGTGGAGGATGTTTGTGTTTCTGACAGGTTATCACATTTATTTCTGTGAAACCACTCTGTAGACCATAAAATGTTTCTTCTCTTTTAAATAGTAATAGCTGATTCAGGAAGACTAAAATAAAGATAGTTACAATAGTCGATCCAAGAGAACCCACAAGATGAAACCACCTTGAAATAAAGTTCCATCTGCCAAAACGAGAGTTTATTTTCTGTGATGCAAATTACAAAAAACAGGAAGACACCAAAGAATTATTTTGAGCTTTGAAAGAGAGATCCTCATAGAAATGTGGCCATGGTTGTGACAATTAGGTGACTAGAAGGTATCATGCAGCAATGACAGAAAACAGCTCTAGTTTGTTGCTATTTAATTTTTAAAAAGTTACACCCTAGCACTATAAATGTCCACCAGGCCATTGCTAGAGTTTGCTATCCAGCTGGGCACTAAGGTGGCACAAACAGCTTTCTATTGTGTATCATCTGCATACATAGGCAGAAGATCTCATCAGCCATGCCAGTGGCCTTGTGTTGAAAAGCATGAGGGCAGCAATGACATTTGATCTCTCTCGCGGGGAAGTCTTTTAGAAGGACAAGGTGGCAGAGTAATGGACTGTCAGTGATCTTGAAGAAAGGATGAGAACCAGACTTCTATGACTCCAGAAATGCAGATTTCTGCGAGCCTGGCCAGTAGAATGGGGTCGTTGCTGAGATATTGAACATAGCAAATATATCCACTAAGGTCGCACCCACAACACTCAATCTTCCAGAATCATCGTCCGCACATCTAGTGCTGTTGATAAGGCAGTTTTGGTACCCCTGCCTGAGTGAAAAGAGCCGCCAAGTCCATAAAATGACAAACTCTTCCAGGTAGGCGGAGAGAATCCACAATTCTTTCTTTTACCACGCACATAGCAGGTGATAATGTAGTGAGGCAATTATTTCAGCAAAAGTGTTATCTAGGATAAACCCCTCAGAGTTTCCATACCTTGTAAAGATTTCATCAAACGTGGCTGCCCAATTAGGCGGAATCTGCGGATTTGCTCACTCTCATAGTGGTTGCTTGGAAAAGGAAAAGTGATTTAAGACCATTTTGGTAGCTTGTTGAAGATCTACAAATCTCAAAAATCAATGCATTCCCTTTATGGGCTTGGAGCATGTTGACAAAAAGAGGACTTATGAAATTCAAGCACAAGGTGAGCTAGTGATAACCCCAGTAAATAACTAATGATGGTTCTCTTTGCACAATGATTAATTTGAGTTTTATGCTTGGAGAGTGATTTTGATTTTTACAAAACGGTAGATCAGTGTTAGTTTTAAAGATCTGATATCCCCCTTCACAGGAGAATGAATCAGAACATCTGTTTCGAGGATTTGGAGCTTCTGTTTGCCTGCAATACATGAGAGTGCTGCCATTGGGTTTTGATTTCCCTCTTTATCTACACTTGAATCCAGGGCAGCTCCTCCTAAATGGTGGAGGAGCATCGCCCCGCCTGTTGTGATAGCAACAGGCAAACGCTAATAAATAAAATGGCATAATAATGACATTTTATTTTGCCACCAGCTCGAGCTGTGCACAGTGCGAGCGGGAGGCAAGGGGGCGAGATTGAATCCTGCTATTGCAGGATTACTGCTGCCCCTTTCAGTGCGCAAGTTAGGTTGGCCTGGCTGGCTACCCACGGTCAGCCCTCAATGCACACTGTAGACCGACTGCAGTGGCGGCTCCTCTATGGGGGCGTTTGGGTGCCGCCCCCCTGCTTTCTCGCCGTGCGAGAAGGCAGAAACAAATGGTAGTCATTACCGTAATAACTACCATTTGTTTCTGCCTTCTCGCATGGCGAGAAAGCAGAAGTTCCTGGTTGAGAGTGGGAGGTGTTACTCGAGGGCAGGGGGGGAGTGGCTTTCCCACTGTTGTTAATACTGTCTGTCAGGCTGCCCAAACAGACAGTATTAACAACAGTGGGCAAGCCACTCCCCCCTGCCCTCGAGTAACACCTCCCACTCTCCCTGTTCTCTCTGTATGCTGCAGCATACAGAGAGAACCCCCCTCCCCCCGCCCGTAATGCCGGCCACGACTGCCCACATCTCGGCGGCCCTTGCAGTGTCTACGTTGAGTTTGCCGATGGCCAAATCTGTTTAAAGTGCTCGAAGCAGGTTATTGCACAAGACACTGTCGTGTCTGTATAATAATAAGAAACATGTGTTTTTATACAGTGCAGCACATTTGCCACTGGCTGCGCAGCGCTGTACGTAACGGGTGGTAATGCGATTACCCAGCCTGGTGGTACTCAGGATCACCTCGGTCGGATGAAAGGCTGGGATGGCTGGGCAGGGATTCCCCACTGTGACCTTCTGGATTCACCCACATCTCGGCGGCCCGTGCAGTGTGTACGTTGAGTTTGCCGATGGCCAAATCTGTTTAAAGTGCTCGTACCAGGTTATTGCACAAGACACTGTACCTGATATGCCTTTTACAATACATTCGTTGGTGCACCAGCTCGTGCAGAGACACACCTGCGTGTGTATAGGACTGTCAGTTTGGGTTGAGTCACAACTCGGGTTACCCTGGCAGCCCTACAGATATTGGGACCCCAGAGTTCTCTTCAGATCTCTTACACTTACAGGAATGATGTCTTCCTTACACAAAGAACACTAGGTTTGTATTTAGTGTTTTCGATTGGCGCAGTTACACATAAAACAGCAAGTGTGTGTGGTAAAGATTAAGAAATGAAATTGCAAAATAGGCGCGGACTGTAGTGTAGCGGTCTAGTCCTTCGTGGACGCGTGATGATGCGGCACGCAAGGACGAGATCGCGAACAGTATTGCGCATGCGTGAGCGGTGAAGGGCGCAAAGGCGAGCGATTGGAGCAGTGATTTGTAAGACGCCCGGCGCTCCTCCTGTCATCTGCTAAACGCCAAATAAACATAAACCTTCCCCAAGAACATACAGAGTCTGCCTCATCTTTCAGGTGATTAACCAGCATCACAATGGCAACGAGGAGTGCGATTCCCCACGAGAAGCCCTAACTGTTTCATAGAGGCTAAAGGCATACAGAGGAGCAACAGATATTGGGAGACCACTGCATTGTACCAGTCAAAAAAAAAAAAAAAAAAAGGGAAAGAAGCACAGAGGCAAAGAGTCGCAGGAGGAGCGTGGCAGAGGCGCAAGGAGACGAGACACTTCCACGTGCACCAGGCGAACAAGGAAAGGACGCACGGTAGGAGGGTAGATACACCACCACTGAGGCCCTGGCGGGACGGGGAGAGAGAAGAGAAGGGGGAGAAGGAGAAGGAGAACCCCGACTCAACACGACACAAGGCGGGAACGCAAGCGCGCCTGGTAGCCCTAAAAGTCAAAGAGAGGAACCGGAAGAGCAGGCCAGGATGAGCACACAAGCATCTTCCCTTACGGCGCCGATTCCGTTTCTGCCCAAACCAGGTGAACCCCAGATGAAATGGGAAGACTGGAGGGAATATTTCAAGAACTACTTAGAAGCTTTGGAAGACGAAAATGGAGAACTCTTCCCCAGTGCGAGGAGAAGAAGTATACTACTACATAATCTAGGTCCGGAAGGGATAAGAGTGTTCACGAACCTAGTGCCCACGTCCAGACCAGCGGCTGATGATGATGTCTTCCGGCATGCCTTAGAAGATCCAGATAATCATTACCGGCCTGCGGTGTGCGTCTCCATTGATCGTTTTAACTTCCAGCAGAGGAAGCAAGAAGCGGGAGAATCCATTGCCGACTACCTCGCGGCATTGAGAAGGTTGGCGATTACATGCAAGTACGGAACACTACAAGACGACTTCATAAAGGACCAAATCGTGATGCACACCACCAATAAGACGGTGCAGGACAAGTTGTGGGCGCATGGAGGGGCAACGTTAAAAGAAGTACTATCGATGGTAAAGAAAGCGGAACTGTCGAAGCGATGCGCTGACGCAGCGAAACGGGAGAACACCCAGAGAACCATGGTGAACAGGGTGGATGACGCAGAGCAGTCAGGACGAAACAGAATGACGCCTGGGGATAATAAAGGAACCAACAGATGGTCGGGAAAGTCAAGTCAAACATGGAAACAGTCCACGGATAGCAAAGCCACGTGTTACAGGTGCGTAAGTGCGAACCATGCGGCCCAAGATAAACGTTGCCCAGCATTTCGGGCGAAATGCATGTTCTGTGGCCTAATAGGTCATTATGAGAAGGTTTGTCGCAGGAAGGGGAAGAAGACGGTCGTGAAGTACGTGGCACAGGACCGGCTAGAAGGAGAAGAAGAGGAACAGGAAGAAGAAGACCTGGTGTTGTGCATTGAGGAGCAAGTGCTGGGAATAGAAAACAAGCGCTCGAGTAAACCACGGGCCGACATGCTGATAGGAGGAGTGAAGATCAGGATTGCGATAGACTCAGGATCTCCATACACCATAGTCCAAAGATCTGTATGGGAGGAAGAGTTCAGTCCAAGCCTAGGCCCCAAGTTGGAACCGCCAGACATTCGGCCGGAATCATATACAGACAGCCCGATTCCCATGGTGGGCTACCGGATCCTGAAGTTTGAATTTAGGGGAAGAACGGCGGACTGCAAACTGTATGTAGCAGAGAAGGGCCCGTCAGTGTTGGGGTGGAGAGATCAAGGAGATCTGGGGATCAAACTGGACCCAGGAGGCAGTGAGCAAGTGTTGCTGACGGGTTGTGAGTGCTGGCCGAATCCAGAGAAAGCGAAGAGAGAATTTCCAAAGGTATTCGGAGGGAAAGTCGGCAAGCTAGAGAAATTCATGCACAAAATCTTGCTCAAAGAGAACTCCCGCCCAGTGTCCCACAAGGTCCGGAACGTACCCATCACGGCGAGGGAAGCGGTGCAACAAGAGCTACACAGACTGGAAGAACAAGGGATAATTGAGCCCATAGACAGTTCGGAATGGCTATCTCCCTTAGTCGTAGCACGAAAACCCAATGGCAAGGTGCGTTTGTGTGTGGACCTGCGAGAACTGAATAAATGCTTGATAGTGGAGAAATTCCCGTTGCCAAGGATTGAAGAAATGCTAGCCAGAACAAGGGGAGTGAAGTGGTTCTCCACCATTGACCTCGCGTCCGCCTATCATCAGATAGACTTGCATCCATCTAGCCGAAAATTCACGTCCTTCATAACACCGTTTGGATGTTACCAGTTTCGCAGAATGCCCTTCGGGCTGGCATCAGCCGCAGCGGTGTTCCAAAAGCTGATGCACCGCCTGTTCAAGGACGTAGATGGCATCCAATATTTCCAAGACGACATCTTGGTGATGGGACTGGACCGAGAAGACCACGACAAGAAACTGAACAAAGTACTGAGCGTGTTGCAGGAGAAGGGACTGACTGCTGAATGGAACAAGTGTGGACTGGGAATGACCTCTGTCACCTACCTAGATCATGAAATTGGAGGAAATGCAATCACCCCTAAGAGGGAGAACGTGAAGGAGATTTGTGATGCCAGAGCTCCCGTCAGCAAAGAGGAAGTGAGATCCTTCCTAGGGATGGCCGAATACTATAGTAAATTCGTTCAGCACTTCGCGACTAAAACACATCAATTGAGACAGCTCATAAGAAACAAGACGCCGTTCCATTTGGATGAAGAAGCACAGAGGGAATTCGAAGTGTTAAAGACGGACATAAGCCAAGCTGTGCCTTTGCATGGACATGATCCTCTTGGACAGACCATACTGACCACAGATGCCAGTGAAAAGGGGCTAGGGGCCGTTCTCGCACAGGAGAGAGAAGATGGTAGTGTGGAAACCCTCAGCTTCGCATCCAGAGCGTTATCCCCCACAGAACAAAAGTTCAGTGTGATTGAGAAGGAAATGCTGGCGGTGGTATGGGCCATGGGGAAGTTCAGGCAGTTCCTGTGGGGCACGAGATTTCATCTGCAAACGGACCACAAACCGCTGGTCAAGGTACTCACCTCGAGTGGACATGCAACTGCAACCCCACGAATAGCCAAGATGACGCTGAAGCTGCTGGAGTTTAGGTATGATGTGGAGTACATACCAGGGACACGCAACAAAGTGGCTGACTACCTTAGTCGAGCTTCGGCCATGGAGGAGGCGCCAAATTAGTTGTTGGAGAATGAAGAGATGATAGCTGTGATGGAGGATTCAGAAAAAGTCATCAGCAAGCAAGAATGGGCACAGGTGTATGAGGAGGACGAAGACATGAAGGAGGTCAAAGAATGCGTGCTCGGTGGCTGGCCAGAGAAAAGGAGGTTGAAGGAAGCTCTCTGAAAATTCTACAAAGTAAGGGAAGAACAATCGGTGAGCGACTCCTGAATCTTCTTATTTTGAGGTGACAAAGTGGTGCCCCCCACAAGAATATTCCCACTCCTGCTGCGCCAGCTACATGAAGGCCATCTCGGCATCGTGAAAACCAAACTGCGAGTCAAGCAAATGTATTGGTGGCCGGGACTGGACAATCAAGTAGAAAGGCACGTGAGGGACTGTGACCAGTGCCAAGGAGCCGACAAAATATTGAAGCCATTGAGACCTGCATTGGGAAGGTTGGACCAACCGCGCAACCCGTGGGAGGATGTATCGGTTGACATTCTGGGACCAGTGCTGGATAACCAAGGTATGCCAAAATATTTATGTGTTTTGGTGGACAAGTATTCTAAGTGGCCAGAAATACATGTGCAGGAAGAGATGGACACTGACACAATCATCAAGTTTCTCACCTCAGTGTTCCTGAGAGATAGGATCCCGAGGACGGTCCTCAGTGACAATGGTCCGCAGTTCACATCTGAGAAGTGGTACAAGTACGCAGAAAGGAATGGTATCAAAGCGAAGCACACCTCAGTGTACCACCCTTCGAGCAACGGACAGGTGGAGAGATTTAATTGTGTCCTCATGGGATCCATACAAGCTGCCATCATGAAGGGCAAAGATTGGGAGAAGGAGGTCCAGAGCATGTTGTGGGCATACAGGATTACCCCCACCTCTACAGGGTACAGCCCCTTCCAGATCCTAAGGGGCAGGCACCCGTTCACGAAGGACAATGTGGTCTGGAGGGAGAAGACCGTCACCAGCAAATGGTCATCTGCCGTAGTCCAGCACAATCTCGAAAGGGCCCAAAAAGTATATACTGAATACTATAACAGGAGGAGAAATGTGAAAGAAGCGACTTTGGAAAAAGGGGAATGGGTGAGAGTCAAGTTGGCCGTGCTGAAAAGGAAAGGAGAAAGCAAGTACAGCCCACCCATGCAAGTGGAGGAAGTATACGACAGAGCTGCGTTACTTAGTGACGGAAATGTGTGGTCCCAAGACCGCATGGCAAAAATTAACAAGATCCTACAGTGGCCTGAGGAGAAAGAGAAAGGCCAACAAGATCAAGGACCGAGTGGCAGAGAGGAGAGAATAATGGAAGAAGGTGAAAGCCAAGTGGAAGGACATTTGCACGTAGAGGGAGAAGATCTGGAAGCTCCGAGGGTAGAGGAAGAGAGGGTTGAAAAGGATTTGACACCCCAGAGAAATGAACTGAGTCAGACGAGGAGCGGAATGTTGAGCCCTGTGGGAGATGGTGTCTGAGAAGCTTTTACCCCGGTAAGGCGTACACGTGCAGGGAGAGCGGTGGTCATACCCGCTTGCTTCAGAGACTTTGAATTGGGCGGATGTTGAAATAGTGGACTCGTAGCATCTCTTTGTGTGTGTACAAAAAGGGGAGATATGTAGTGTAGCGGTCTAGTCCTTCGCGGCGCCTGATGACGCGGCTCGCAAGGACGAGATCGCGAACAGTATTGCGCATGCGCGAGCGGTGAAGCGCGCAAATGCGAGCGATCGGAGCGTGATTTGTAAGACGCCCGGCGCTCCTCCTGTGATCTGCTAAACGCCAAATAAACATAAACCTTCCCCAAGAACATACAGAGTCTGCCTCATCTTTCAGGTGATTAACCAGCATCACACGGACGCCTGTACAAACTAAAGGAATGTCACATTTCGGACAAATTCGTTTATCAACCCCGACCCTTCTCTGGTGGCCATGCAGCCTTCTGGGTACACAACGGGGAATGGGCGCTCACAGCCCTAAAAACACTGCAAACAGAGACTCTGGCACAGTCATATTGTTGCAAATATCAGCAGCATGCACGGCATGTTTTGTTTGAAAAACTAGTGTTTTCATTTCAATTCATCAGCAGACACCATTGTGGTTTTATATTTTGTATGCGTAGGTGCACAGTTACAGTCTGCCAGTCGCTCCACTGGGCACAAATGTAGTTTCACCAGTTGGCAGTAAGTGTGAGGAGGGCAGACCTGCATTATGAAACTGCTAGAGGAGAAGGGCAGTGTGATGAATTTGTCGCTGTTCTTGGTCTCGCAGGGACCTCTACCTCATTGCTTCCTGTTTGCTCTGTAAGTGGTGCCAATTTCCTGATCTTTGACATGACCTCACAGTCCAGCTGCCTTCTACATGGGTCTGAGTCCCAGCGCTGCTCCTGGCCTGTGATGTGTACCCTATGGCACCTGGGCTTGTCCAGCTGTATGTCCCGTTGCTGGAGTCTAGAGGTCCAAACTCTTGGAAACCCTAACCTCCCACTTTGTGCACTACCTGTGTTACTTGCGTATGCCTCTGTGCTGTATAGATTAGTATTGTTTATTTCAATCCTGATACCTGAATTTTCATCACCCTGCAAGACTACATATTTCTAGTAAGCCGTTTCTTAAACGTTTTTATGCTTTGCTTTGGAATGTTTGATTTATAATTGGCTCGCGCAACCTCTGGGCCTCAGGGTTCTAAACTGCCAATACAAACCATTTGTCAGGACACAAATCGGGCCTGCTAACAAATGGCAGGCCATATGCCTCGCTCTCAGGCTGTAGTCTGCTCTGCTGTAGTGTAAATGACAACCCTTGTGCAGGTAAGATAACTGAAAGCCTTGCTTGCCACAATAAACGGTTTTAATTAAATAAGATAACTAACATTTTTGATGTGTTCATTTTGTTTAAATATTTCAAGGCTGCACTTTCACCATTGCTTTATAATCTTTAATGCTTCCTAAAATTAGCTTAAAGTACCATTTCCCCACTCTATTTCCAAAATATTCCTCCTGGGTAGGATCCCATGAACTCACCTTATGATGGTAGGACTCGCTCGCGACAAAGCACTCACCCCCAACTTTTTCGGCTCACCACTTTCAAAAGTCACCAGCCGCTACTGAGACCGAGCAATCCCCAGGCTGTGAAACAGCTGAGGGATTGCTGGCACAGGCCCCCAGCCTCAAAATGACTGCTGGGTTAGCCTTCTTCCACCAATCCTGGAGCTGCTCTCATGCTGAAAACAGCGTGAGAGAAGCTCCAGGGTTGGTCAGGATTTGCATTCCACTGGGCAAGATGGGAAGTTCTTCCATTTCCTGTGCATGGACACTTCTATCACCGGGAGAGCAGTGCCGCACCGGAGCATCATTTGTGGTCAGTTGGCACATCATGCCTCTCCATATTTATGTATTGCCAGCCACCACTGCCTGAATGAAATAAAGCGCAGATTTGTATAGAGCAGCTTATCACCCTTGAGGGTATCCGGGCGCTGTCCATAGGCACGGGGAGATTAAGTGGCTTGTCCAGAATCACAGGTTGTTGAGCTGACGCCGAGACTCGAAACTGGATCCCCAGCTCGGAAGTCCGCAGCTCTGGCCATTAGGTAACATCCTGCTCCTGAGTCCGTTTTAGATTTGAAAATGTGATGTCCTGTTACTGAACAATGAAACAGAGCACCAGTTATGAATATTGATGCTTCCATTGCTACATTGCAAAGAATCAGTGTTAGTTATGATGGTTTGATGCCCCTATTTCGCACAGTGATCTATTAGAGAGTTACTTAGGTGGTGTGATTCTTATCATTACAGCGTAATCAATCAGCAGTTTATATCTGGAGAGTGATGCTGATTTTGTAGAGTGTGGGTTTCAGAGATTTAATGCCCTGCTTTATGTACTACTAAATGCAATGCTAATATTTAAAAACTGATGGACTTTTTAAAATCTTTTTTTGATCTTCCAGATGTGTATGCACGAATAGATATATTTGGGAACCAGCGGAAGCAGAAGCACCAGAAATCCACCTTACGAGTCAAGTCCAGTATCATTGTTTTCAATGAAACATTCCAGTTCACTCTTCCTGACCCTGTGACAAAAGAATGCCTTGTCCTGATATCCATGTACCAAGTGCAATCCAGTGGGAAGTCGCTGATTGGACAGGCTTCACTGGGCTCCGGCAGTAACGAGGACGACCATTGGCAGCTCATGATGCAGTCTGTCAGGCAGCCTGTGGCTAAGTGGCATCCACTGCTTATTTAAGGCAGAAGTAGCTCCCATGGCCGGATTCCTACCCTTAGGTGCTTTCCTTTTGTAAAGAGACAGCATAAGCTTATCAGCAATGTCACACAAGACCACTGTCATAACTGGTTAAAGAAGATACCATCAATGAATATGAACAGTCTGATATTACTGTGAATTATACAACCCAGAAGATGAGAAGTCTGATATTATTGCCAGTCATACAACACAGGATATTACTTTAATTTATACAACACCGTCTTCTTCATACCCTAATGTGCTTCCCTTTTGGAAACAGAGAGGTAACATCATGACAATTTCACGAAAGATAATTGGTTGAAAAAGGGGCCATAAATTAATACAAGCAGTTTGGTATTACTATAAAATATACGACTCTGACTTAAGCAGGCTTTTTTACTGATGAAAAACAGTGGTAAGAACATCAGTTACCTGCATTTTTCCAGATTCTGTTTGATCCCCTATCTCTGACTGATGTCCTACCTGTCCAACTGGAGAAATGTGACGTGTGGAATGAATTTGACATTACTTATTAACTCTGAGTGAAAGTGGTGTAAAAGGCATCGTCCTTCTGAATAGACTTTGCTGTTCCTCTAATACTGTACAATACTGCCATCCAGTTCTTGGGGTTTAGTGAAGCAACAGAGTTTTGTTTAAAGAACAATGTTCTGAGTGTGGGCCTGAACTTCTGGTAGGGCACCTGCCTTTCCTGAGGCACCAGCATGTTTACAGGGTTCCAGCTCTTTATGGATCATGGTAAAAACAAAATGAGGCTCAGCTTAGCCACGCCATCTAGCAAGACTCTCATTTCTGCCTCATGGAAGCGTTTCTGTCATTTTAATGCACTGTAACCTTGAAGTTCAGCTTCGCTACTCTGCGAGCAAGCGAACTACACCACATTGATGGGTCCCAAACACAATGCGTTTGTGATTATCGTAGTCTTCAAGACATTGGAGATCAGATTTTTGCATGTCATGAGGGATTATAGGGGTACCAAAAAGGGAGATATGGCTCAAACAGGAAGCAAGAGGGGTGGATGAAGTGCATAGAGGAGAAAAGACTAGAGGAGAGAAATTAGCTGATTAATGGCCATCCTGAAAAGTTCCTATCATTTTAGATATCTTTATGAAAATAGGAATGTGCTTGTGAAATTTCAATTCATTAATCAAAACTGCATGAGTTCCTGAATTTGGTGTATTTCGGTAAATCTGTAGGGCATTAAGGGAAGGAATCCTGATTTGCGATTATCATTTCCTTGAGCTCTTGAAAAATTCCATCTCAGAGGACCGTAGCCTAAAGATGCTTAGGGTTGAAGCTGCAATTTAAAATGTACGGTTGAATCATTCTATACTTGTTCGGTCATACTCTTTAGGACCACGCTTTGTACACTCTCTAGAAGCGGTCGCTTAGCTCCAGAACTGCATGCTTGGGAGAGGCAGTGCAAAGAAACTAGGAGCTACTTTTACAACTCAGTGTAGAACCTTTCACTCAATTCTTGCCATCGGATATACAATGCTTGTTTCTGTCTTGAGAAATTCACTTCTAAGAGCTGTTTCTTCGCTTAGAGAATCAGTTCAGAAGTGTATGCACCCTATGGACCATTGTCCAAGGAGACGCTTGGATCTGATCCTTGGGAAAGACCTCACCATGATCCCTAATTAACTGGTGACAGTAGAGGGTCCACGACAAAAGATGGTGGAATTCTGACAAAAAAGTTGTCAAACTTTTAATATAGTACCAAATCAAGTGGATTCAGGGCTAGAGTTAATTATCTTGTCTTGGTCCCAATTTCTTAGCCCCATTATATTAACTGTGAGGTTCTGAGCCTTTTATTTAGGGGAGCCAAACCACTTTATATTTCCCAGGGCATGTCCAGAGATAGTAGGGGCCTTGGGTGCCATCAGCAGAGAGCTCCATATGTCACCTGCATGGAGCTAACATGGCAATCAGAGTGGGATAGCACAGTACCACTTTAGGTTAGGGAGACAACAATCTTTGCACCGTCAATGCTTATAAAACTACTGTGAGAGGCAGCATGGCATTTTTGCACAAAAGTTTCATGTAGAACGGAGATGTTCGGCATATACTCGCGAGGCTGGATCCATGCCAGATTTTTAGGAGAACCACTGAAGTTGTACATGGTGTTCTTTTGCAGTAATTGAATGTACATTTGTCTGAAGAGTTTTATCCAGAAAATCTGCCGGATCTGGCAAGCCTGAAGCTAGGTTGGACACTCCTATTGTGGATGTATGAAGGATGTATAAAGTTTCATTTTTGGAGGTTATAGCTTTTGCCACAGAAGCAGCACCTGTAAACTGGTGCAATCACTCGCTAAAACGCATTTAAATGAATGATCATATTGTAAATAGATCAAGTCGTCTTGTAAATAAAATATAATGTACTGTAAATAAATGGTTTGTGTAAACCCAGAAAGATTGTTTATCACCAATTTGTTTTGGCAAATGAAGAAGCACCACCGTGTCTTCAAAGACAGGCCTATCCTACTGCTTTTAGATGTGTTTCCAAACATGGCCATCACTGTAATTTGTGTTTTGAATATAGTCAGCTCAATGCCGATCTGTTGCATCGTCAATTACCTCTACACCCTCTCTTCCTTGCCCCTGTCCTTACAGGGTACCACCACCCAGATTTGAACAATCTATTTATATGTATTATGTTGAAATGCAAGTCCAGTCCTCCTTAACTGGGTGCCACAAAGAGAGCTGACACCCCATCCCAATTTGCACTGTGTGTATAAGTGCATATAAATATTTGTGGAGCGCAATCCTAACCAAACATAATGTTGAACAAGGCAAGGAACCCTGAGTTACAATTTAAGATTCGTTGTTGGTTGTAATGGATGAATCCTATTGTGTGGAGGAGCAGGGGCAGATTTTTTTTTAGCGCAACGTAGCACAGCATCTCAATTTGTTGTGCCAGGTGGTGAAGGTGGAAAGTGCAGAGCCATATTCATTAACAAGCATTGCCAAAGCCAATGGTCCCACATTCATAATGCAAGCACCAAGCTAATGCCTTTGCCAAGACTTTCTTTATAAAGCTTTTTTTTAAAGTATAAGAAAAGAAATCAGAATACTAGAGGAAAAGCTATCACATCTTAAAAGCAGAACTTAGAATATCTCAAACTTGTTAATTGGATTCAACATTTTAAATGTCTGTAAATGGCATAGTTTATTTTTCAAATTCTTTTCACACAGAAAACTCTTAAGAGAATTCAAAAATGATTAGGACAGTGTCCCAATGTAAATTAAAATGCTTGCTAGGGTCTAATTTATTCTCAGAATAGAAAGAACACAGCAGTGGCATCGTGAACCCCCACCTTAGTAGCTTAAGTGGGGATAGCCAATAAAAGTTGTTTAGTTTTACATTGGCCTCTGCAGACAAGCTCATAAAATGCCCAAGGGAATAGCAGGGCAGGGCTAAGAGGTGGAGAGCCAGCTCTGCTATTTGAGCCAAGTTCAGTAAAGGAGAGAGAGACAGGAAGTAAGTACAGCCGGAGCAGAAAAGAGTGTTGGAGAGCAGGGCCAAACTGGTCGTACCAGGATCGGGTGTTTCCCTGGGCGGCTGGACCTGGTTTTGGAGCGGTGAGGGCATGTAGTGGGCGATTTTGCTGTGGTGCTGCAATGTAGGCCCCAGTAACAAAAGCAGCAAGCATTTGCAGCCTCCTGGAGCCAGGCAGTGCTTCCCCAGGGGCTGGTCTGAGAAAACTGCCAGGGCTGCTTTGGGTTTCCAGTCCGGCCCTGTTGGAGAGAGAAAACCACGTAAGACAAGCATTTACAATGCAATAGGTCTCGCATTAATTAAATTGGAGCTATTGGCATTGCTAAATATTGCAACACCAGTTGCAACAAAAGTCTATAAATTGTAGGCCAAAAGAATGTGTATTTATTTTTGTAGCAATGGTGGCATGCTGCGCTTTAGATGAATATGTTTAAAATTAAGTGCGCCATACTGCGATTGCTACAATAGTTAGTTGTGGATGCGTTAACAATTGATGTGTGCACTGATGGCTGGTGGTGTGTGTGCCTGTAGAAATTGTGCATTAATGGCTGATGTGGAAGTGTGCACTGACGGCTTGTGGTGTGTGTGCCTGGTGAAAGTGTGCACAGACGGCTGGTGGTGTGTGCCTGATGAAAGCGCGTACTGATGGCTGGTGGTGTGTGTGCCTTGTGAAAGCATGCACTGACGGCTGGTGGTGTGTGTGTGCCTAGTGAAAACGTGCACTGACGGCTGGTGGTGTGTGTGTGCCTGGTGAAAGCGTGCACTGATGTCTGGTGGTGTGTGCCTGGTGGAAAAGTGCACTGACGGCTGGTGGGGTTTGTGCCCGGTGAAAGCGTGCACTGAGGACTGATGGTGTCTGTGCCTGGTGAAAGTGTGCACTGTCCGTGTGGTTGTGTGGTAAAACACTGACCCCCTTGAGCTTGTATGTTCAATTCTTCTCGACGTATGCACACGCAGTGCACACAAGAGAACGATGGATGTGTTAGCAGAAACGGGTCTATGGAAGTTGGTCTTTTTCCTAAGGCAGGGAGCAAGCCTAGGATTGTGGAGGAAGATGTGCTGTTGGGATGTGGCTAGGAAGGAAAGGACCCTGCCTCCTTTGAGAGTGGAGTGATGGTGACTCCTGACCTCAGTTAAGGAGCCTATGTTTTGATTTTGTTTACCACCGTGCTCTGTTGCCCCTGTCCCAACCGGGTGGAGGGCGGTAATGAAGCTGGGGTAATTAGGCCCCAAAGTGTTCCGAACACCGGAACACAGTGGCTGTGCGCTCCTGCGAAAAAAGAAATCCCACTTTGTCCTCTTGGCACGCGGCCATGATGAAATTCCATGCTGGTGACTTATGAACGTGCCTTGGTGCAGCCAAAATGCTTGTTTATTGTGTTTTATAGGAATGTTCAAGCATATTTTGCTATGTGCGCTTTCCCGCGTGTTAGAGGTGTAAGTGGCTCGTCCCACTCGCTCCTGTCTAGGACTCACCTAGGGTGCAGTTTGCACCTGGAAACAAATCGCTCCACTTGAATGGACACGTCTGAGGGAAAGGAGCGACTTTTCATGCACACTGTGCACTCACTGCATTAAATCCGGCCTAGTGCCGGCTGCAGCTCGTGTACGCGAACCTGTACACTTACCGAGGGAGTGTACGCATTTCGTTGAAAACATGTACTGGGGCGCCCAGTCAAATCAAAATAAGGCGTTCAAAGGCCCTAAACATTTAAGGTGCATAGTGGATGCTCCTGAAAGGTGCCATGAAGACCATATCTGAGAGTGTTGGCATTACTCAACCCTAGGATTAAAGATTTATGTAACTGGCTATATTGTTTGTGGGAACTTTAAAATTAGAAGTAATTCATACCCAACTCAAGGCCACATTATTTTTATCCCACATGAAAGTCGTCCGTGCCAGTAATGTTTACGTTTCACACACATCTCTGCAGCAGGCGCCTAAACGCACAGCGCTGTTTTACCTAAAGTTGTTGCTTTGCACATGCGCTCTCACCCATCTTTTCCCTCAGGCACACACGCACTTAAGGTATACACACGCACTTAAGTTAGCTCGTAATCCTATAGAACCAATGTGCATTGCACACAGATCTCTGGAGCGGGCACATTGACCCTCTGAGTTGTCTATGAGCTAGCTCCCTTCAGGCACGGAAAGGTATGGAATGTCTGCAGTGCGCGCTCACACACAGACTTACAGAGTGTACAGTCAGATCCTATGGCCCCTCCCCCACCTCTCGCGCAGCCCACAGCTGTGGAGGGGACATGTGTTCAGCCCAGGGAGCCGCCTTGTAGAGGGGGCATGTGCAGCCGTGCAAGCCATGCTTGGCTCCCGGGGAATGTCCGAGTTGGATTTCCGTACACAGTGTACTGTAAACAACGCTCGGAATTTACGAGTACACAATTGTGATGGGAGGGGGAGCCGCCTGGTGACGAACTCCGTCACCCCACCACCTCCCCATGTTCTTTGGAACCTTCCCTCGACTTATGGAAAGAACTCGTACTTCAGCGGCAGAAGGACACCCACCACTGATGTGCTTGCAGCGGCAGTGCTGCACGCTCCCCGACACACAAACCAGGTACTGCACAGGCGACCTTGTGTACTGTATTTAACAGCCACAGCACAGCACCACCCACAGCAGAGCAAGGTCCCCTCACCCACAGCAGAGCACAGGAGGTCTTCTATTATAGCGTCAGGTGCAGCGTTGCAGGATCACCTGGCGGGTGTAGTACGGCAAATGCTGCTGCAAAAACACTGAAAATATTTATGACAAACAACAGCGCCAAACAAACTAAATCAGCATTTCATTTGTTCAAAGAGACAAGGGTAACTTAAATTGCACAGCAGATGCAATTCTGCAAACCACCTTTCTCCACCTCATCCTTTATATCAGGAAGAGCTGGGCACGGTGTGAGGAAGAAACCAACCCGGCAGGAAAGGTGCAGAGAACGCCGAACAAAACACGGCTTCCCTGTGAAATGGATCCAAAAAAATTAGTGCCGGCGAGTGGTTCGCGTACGCGCGACACTGCGAGGCATATGTCCTCAATTATCGCGCCTGTGTCTGGGCACGATAATTGAAGACATATGGGCGTTAGTGCGCGTAACAGACACTAATAGGCCATGGGCAGAGCAACGCGACCGCCTATGGCCTATTGCGTGTTCTGTTACAAAGCAACACGCACTCCAAGCCCAATCAGAGAAAACTATAGGAAATGAACACGCACAAGCGTGTTCATTTCCAGGGTCCATTTCTGAAACCCCGTCAAAAGGACTCTCGCTGCTCGAACACTGCTTCGTAGTGTAATGCTAGGCGCGAGACCTAAAAAAATAATGTGTAAAAAGAAAAAATTGTAGTAGTCAGAAACTGGACAAGAGGGAAGAGACAAGGAAGAAAGGGTGAAAGTAATGAAAGTGATGAAAGGTGCAAAGAAGGAAGGAAAAATTAAAGGCAAAGTGAGAGGAATGGTGGGTTTGAGAAAAATGAAGGGAATGGAAGGATGGTTAAAATGATAGATAGAAGAGTGAAAGGATCTGTTGGCGAAAGGGTGTAAGAGGAAAGCATTAATGGAGAGAAAGGCAGATGGAAAGGTGGAAAGAAGACTGAACGGACAAATGGTTGGAACAGTCAAAAGATGATAGATCTATGTGTGGAGTGAATGGTCATTGCATTGATGGATGGAAAAATGGAAAGGTGACAAGGTGGATGGGTGGGTAAAAGGATTGAAGAATATGCATATATACAGATGGATGGACCAAGCTTAAATGTCTGGTTAGAATAATGAAAGGATGGATTGGAGGGTAGAAATACAAAAGGATGATGGATGGTTGTCAAGATGGATGGACAGATGAGTAGATACAAGGGTGAAGGGAGTTGTTATTTGATCCATTAGGCTAATTGTATTTTACTCACTGGGTGTCATTAGAGGTTTAGTCCAAAGTGGTTGGTATTTTAATTTCCTGGTTACTCCCTTGGTGGACAGAATCGGAACTGGAGAAAATACTCAGAAATGTTGTCTTCTGTAGTCACACAGGGAGCAGATTCATGAGAGAAGAGACATCTCCTAGGCATGCTAAGTATACCTCCTGACCCAAACAGCAATTGAGCAGCACTCAGCCTTTCCACAAGCACTTGTGTGCCAAGGCCTGTGCTTTCTTGCTAAGTGTGGCATGGAAATCAGGAGATAAAATAAAAACAACACTTAAAGTCTCCACTTTTTTCATACCCTGGCAAGAATTTACCTACAAACAGGCTGGGAGAGGTGGCCAGCTCCATAGAGGGCAGGGCCACATATATGTTGAGTTAAGGTGCGAAACCTAACAACGGCCTGCTGCTGCTGTCATCCTCTGTGTTGAAACACAAACAAGCTGCCTAAGACCACACACAACCTTTGCACCATGGTGCAGAGGTTTGTGCGTGATCTGTAGCATAGGATTTGCACCACTGTAAGCATACCCTTCCATACAAAATCCTATGCACAAAGTCTGGTACATTCCACATATTGGATGTGTGATGTATACTACGGCACACATGAAATGTGTGGAAATCTTGGAAAAATTAAAAGGTTTCTCCTGGTTGACGTCTCTTTCAAGGTCCCTTTAGTTTTTCAACACAAACCCCTGTGTGTCTGTCTCAGTAGATCAGGATTTGTTTCAAAATCTATGAATGCTTACACTGATCAGCCCAGATTACATCAATGAAGAGCCCCTTTGGCACAAAGCAGCACAAAGAGAATTTTTTTTGTGAAAAGACATTTCTAGTGTAAAATGCCTTTCGCAAGTGTACGTAAATACCCTTCCAAGACTTTGCAGCCTCTCTCCTTTGCGGTTGAGCTACTGTTGCATTGCAGAGTTACATTGTTACATTGGGATTCTTTACTACGCGACAATACATCAGAAGTCCTAAAATCACAGGTAGGTTTTCAGTATTTCAGACTGCAGAGGTTTACTTCATAGGTAAGTTAATTTTAACTGTTTTTATATAATTTAATTTGAAATATATATATCAGTTTCACTTCTCCTTCAAACACCAGAAGATAGCGGCACACTGTTCCCAACTGAAGTTTTTTTTATTGATTTATAGTTCTC
The DNA here is from genome assembly GCF_964261635.1 of Lissotriton helveticus. NCBI lineage: Eukaryota > Metazoa > Chordata > Amphibia > Caudata > Salamandridae > Lissotriton > Lissotriton helveticus. Next base: position 1,869,671,942 of record NC_136061.1, read on the forward strand.
TCTCTCTCTCTTTATATATATATATACAGTTCAGATTAGGTGCGAATGTAAGAACTTTTAAATTAAAAATAATGTTATTATAAGTAATAGAAATTACATTCATTTATATAAAGTTTACTTAATAATAAAAAAAAAATAATTTTAAGTAGTAACATTTATATTCATTAATAAATACATATATATTAAATATATACATTAATATATGTGTATATGGTCATAAAGTTTTAAACTTCCTTTAGGGGTAGCAAGTAGTTTGTAGGGCTAAGAATGAGTTGTGTAGAGTAGTAGTAAGGAGTTTTAGGGTTCAGGGAAGAGTAGTGCATAGGAGTGGAAGCCGTTTCTTTGGCTTCAGGAATGGGTAGAGTATAGGGGGAGTATGAGCTTTTAAGTCTCAGGGAGGTTAAAATAAAATGTTAATAAATTACTTGGTATTAAAAAAAAATATTACATTGAAATGTATGTAATATTAATTTAAACATAAATACTTTGTATTGTTATTAATTAATTAAATATATACTTAGATATACATATATGCGTGTGTATATATATATATATATATATATACACACATATATATATATATATATACATACATTTACAGAAAAAACAAAGATTAAAGTGAAGTTATAGTTGGGTATGTTAATAATATCTTACTTTGCATGAGAAAAACGTAGACATTTACTGAAAAAAATCAAAGGTTAAAGTGAAGTTATAGTTACATGAAAATGTTTGTTTAAATGTAACACTTTAAGCTAAACAAATCACTAAAATTCACCAGTTATAGTTATTTAAAATACATATAGCTTGTGCCCCGCCATGCATTGTACTATTGTCAGTGATTTCATTTCAGATGTATTGATGTTATCACGAAAGTAATAGAATGTCATGACTAATGCAAATTGTAAGGTCATAAGCAGTGCATGGCGAGGGCGAGAGTTATAGTCCTAGGATATGTACTGGAAATGTTTCTGACTATATATATATTCAATGAAAAAAACAAAGGGTAAAGCTTAGTTATAGTTAGGAAAACAATTTTTCCCCTATACAAACCAAATGAACTACAAAAACTTTGAAATTCTAAAGTTATAGTTATAACTTTCACTTACAATTTATCCAACACCTTCAAATTATTATAAGATACACACCTCCATGCACACATCTTCAGCTTGCTAACCAGACAACACTAACTGTAATTTGCCACTTTACCATTCAGTGTGTTGTGAAAAATGAAGTAATTTAAGATTTTATAAGTGTTGTTATAAATGCTCTGGGTGTAGAGGCTCCCATGGTCCTGTGTTTGTTGCTGCAGTGAGTTTGAGCTTTGGAAGATTGTGACCACCATTGTAGGTGATTACAATGGTGCTTCAGTAGGAAAAGAGATGAGCAGCCTCAAAATGGAGGGCAGTCCAGAACTAAGACAATGCCTAAGCACATAGGCCAACTCATGCAGCCCGTGAAAATGCTACCAAACAATTGGGGCAAATATCGCTCTCTGTTGGAGTCAATCAGCACGCTGTCCATGTCCTGTACATGTCTAGAAGGCAGGAGATAAAATAAAACAAAAAAAACAACAGGGCATCAGCTGGGGTGAGCCACACGGCTGACGATGCCCCAAGGAATCAAGATCAGGGCTGGAACTCGTAGGACAAGGGTCCATCCAGGCGGAGGAAGCTTGGAGGTCGCAAAAAGCAAGAAGTAGCTGCACGGATCGTCCACCCGGTAAGCACAGCAGGGCACAGGGGATCAACCAAGCCCTCACGCGCTGAAAGGCAGCTACAACCAGGAAAGGAGGTGGCGACCTCAGTCAGCAGCAAACTCCACCACAGCGCCTCGGAATTAACGAAAGACGAGGCGGTACGGACCACCCACCCGGCAAGCACAGTAGGGCACCAGGGATCAGCCAAACCCTCACGTGCAGCAAGGCAACAACCAAGAAAGTAGTGACCTCCGTCTGCATCAGACTCCACAATGATGCCTCGGCAATCCCAGCAAGGCAGCAGGGGAGTACTCCAATTCAGTCCGGCAGAGCCTCCAGCAAGGCATCAACCTCCGTCTGCATCAGACTCCGCAACGGCTCCTCAGTAATCCCCACAAGGCAGCAGGGGAGTCCGACACCTCAGTCCGTCAGAGGCTCCAGTGTGGGTGAGAGACCAAGACGCTGTTCCAGTTTGGTTAGGCGTCAGTTCCTAGTCTTGTTATTTGTAGAGTAGATGATGGAGGGAATCACAGGATTATCGCCGATGGCTATCCCGTCCCTCAGGAGCTTATCTCCGATGCTTCTTCTCTGGCGGCCATTTCTAATCACTGAGAGTGGAATGGCAGAGTGGAATAGCGTAGAATTGAGTGGTGTACGGTGATGTGGGGCAGAGTGGAGTGGGGTATAGTGGAGTGGCATTTCTCCATATTTACAAACACTGCAGGGTCACGCATAGTGGCCTTGCGTTGGTTAATAAATTTGACTTAAGCATGGCATTGCCCCTGCAACACCATGCCTGATGCAAGGATACCACAATACAATAATACAGCTAGGCCTTAGGTTTTGATCCATGGTATACCGCGGTAACTTTGCAGGATACGATGGTACATGGCGATGACTAAACCAGTATATATTTGGGTAATAGCGGTTTTAAGAAAATGAAAAGGCAGCCATAATGTTTTTACTACACTTTAGCTGTGTTCTGTGTTACGGACTTACATATAGGTAAATAGTGGATTTTATGGTAGTTACCTACCTATTACCACTCTATTAAAGGCAGGGAAATGTATTCATTTATTTTTTACATATTTTTAAATATGCGCTAGTACCTAGTAAGTACTGATTTTTTTTTAGGAAACGTTTCTTAATGTACATTGTATTTACGTTGCGAAGTACACTTTTCGTTGACAGAATCAAGTATGTTAAAAAATTTAAATACATTGTACTACACTATGTTTGTGAAATATAGTGTATTACAATTTCTTTCCAATTTTTTAAGATTTATATTTTTTTTAAGTATCACGGTACTTCCTAGGTAGACTGCGGTACTCTGGATTTTATTTTTACATATATACACACTGATAATTCTTTTCACACCTATTACCACTTTGATAAAGTGGTAATAGGTAGGGAAAGTTTTTTAAAATGAATACTTTCCTATATCTAAAACCATAATCCAGAAACCTTGCAAAGTGGCCTTAAAACAACATGGCTGCTTTCAACTTTTGTAAAGGCAGTCATTATTGTAAAGGCAGTCATTATCCAATCGGATTAGGACTGTAAGTTTAAATGCCTCATAACTTAAAACATATTTATCCTACTTACTTGCAGTACTAAAAACGGATCATCTGCACACAATAATGTAAACCAAATCCATTTATCTATTTTTTTGCTACATCGAATACAATGGTCTATGGAAAATGCAGTGGTGGAAAAACACGTTTTGGACCCCCCTTTTATTTTTGCACCTTATTAACGATTTGCCACAAAAATTTACATCACAAAAAGTGGAAAATGCAAAAGGTCTGGATAGTTTTGTGGTGATTTGTCAAACAGGTGAAAACTTAGTAGAGAGCAAAAAAACCAAAGAATTCCTATGTCTGGCAATCTTCACTATATCTAGAGCGAGACAATCTGATATATTCAGACTTCTTTCTTTTGATCTAGTGTATATGTTATGCATTTGTTTATTGGTTTACATATTCATGTGACTATAAATGTGTCTTTTAGTTGTTCATGTTGGAATTCTGAAACTTTACATATACAGCCTGGTTTATTTTTAGGACCTCCTTGCTACTTTTAGTAGTATTGTGCTAAATATGAAGCCCAAAGTGAATGAAAGCCTATTGTTGCTTTTATAAACATTATGATAATTGTTTTTTTTCTTAGTGGCTAATTATTATGTCCTCCATATAGTAGTTTGTGTTTCTGACTGCTAGGTCATTTATCCATTTTGCTGCACAGGAGTGCATAAGGATGATGGGTTTTGTTTGGCTTGTTGAGCGCACGTTTATTTTGTAAGCCAGAAAGCATGAAAAGAAAACCTATGTAGATTAAGATGTTTTCTATTCATTATGCATTCGTTAATTGGTTTCCATCAGCATAAATGGGTCTTTCATTGTTCATGTAGTGAATCTGAAAATTTTCATATGTAGTTTAGTTTATTTTTTGGGCTTCCTTGCTACATTTAGTAGCATTGGGCTACAGACATCACTAAATTGTTGGCCCTTATTACTTCAGAACTACTTCATAATATCACTTAAAATAGCAACAAGGATCATCTACATAATCTAATGTACATTACTACAGAATTTCATTATAATCTGTTCAGCCGTTTTGCTGCTACGTCCAATACAAAAAGTCTATATAAAACACATAGGGGTCAAAACCTATTTTGGGACCCCCTCCCCTTTTTCTGTTGTTTGTCCCCTCTTGACCAATCATTGCAAAACTTTACATCATCGGCCAATGTAGAAGGAAGAATAGGCCTGCAAAGTTTTGTGGAGATTCATTAAATAGGTGTAAAGTTATTAAGGGTCACACATTTGAGGAACTCCAATCTATGGTATCCTTGAATAGAACTACAGAGTGGCTGCCATACATGCCAACATTTTAAAAGTGGGAGACTTTTAAAAATTAATTGGGAGAATGTATTTTTCCCATTGACTTCTATTGAAGGCGAGGCATTTTCAGACGGGACACAGCCATAAAAAAGTCTTTTTAGGCTTCCAAAAACAGGAGCCCCACACCTGAATCAGGTCCATTGCCATGTATGGGCGTCCGTCACTCTGAGATATATATATATATATATATATATATATATATATATATATATATATATATATATATATATATATATATATATATATATATTATCCACCATACTGCTGTACTTCGCGGTTCCCAATCCTACGGTGTCGGTGCCAGCTGTACGGCAACAGCAGCCATATTCAAATGTACAAGAAGTCCTTGGCAACCCCAATTGGAGACAAAAGGAGTGGCACACCAGGAGACTTCACAATTATTTATTGCGCACCAAAAGCAAGATGAGGCGTTTCGGCGTGTAGCCTTTTTCAAGTGATTTTACAAACAGTTCATTTCTTTAGAAATAGGAGTCAAACTTCATAAACATGGAAGACCTACATCGTGGCATCACTGTGAAGTTTAAATCAATAACAATGATACATTTTAGCTGTAAATTGTGCAGTGAAACAAAGCATCTAATTCCTTTATGTATAATGTCAAACAATTCTAAAATCATGATTTCTCCTTATCGATTAACGTAAGATTCAGTGTCTAACAATAGTTATTTCACAATTGAAAAAACTTAACAGTAAAAGCCTGTAGTAAGAATAATTCCATTGCATTCAAAGTTAATAGCTTATCTGTTATTGCGGCTTTATTTTCACATTGATACCTTCGTACCAATACTGGGAATAATGACTCACCTTTGATCTGGTTTGTGTCATTTACCGGTAATCAATAAAGTTAATTCCAAATGAAAAAACATATCAGGTAATTTGGAAAATAGCCCACTGCATAACAAATGCATTACAATATCTTATTTTAATCTGCTTCTAGCTTATTTTGTCCGCCTGTTTTAATAGACACTATGGATCCTCTCTGTAATAATGGTAGAATTAACGTGAACGCCCCAAAGTTAGTTGAGTGAAGAAAACCCATAACGGCAGAAGTGGCAGAAAGTGACAGACATTTACTTTGAGTAATATACTCTTTCTACTTGCTATCATTATTGGCCTAACATATAGGTTATGCACCTAACACTACTGCCATCTTTAGCCTGACATTAGGTTTTGTACCTTGAAATAAGTACCCCACTACAGACTCAATAAAGGAACAGCTGTAAACTGGTGCATAAGAAAAGTGAATGGGAAAGATCATGAATAACTGTGTGACTAATTGCTAGGACAAGGAGAGGTTACCAATGTCTCAATTTTGACAAAAGCTCTGTATGGAACCCAAATATGTACCTCGACTGCACAATAGCTTTGATCAGAAGTAGAGTGTAACCGGTTAACCTACCCCTATAATCTAGCATTAAAACCAGTGATATGGTGTTAAAGAACTAAAGACTAAAAGCTGAAAAGATTGAAAGGATTCTTATTAGCAGCCAATATGTGTCCCACAACTCCATGCGGGCTCATTCGCGCTGCCCATTGGAGGGCGTGAATTTTTAAGTGGGGGTGTGTCCGCTATGACCAATAGACTTTTGCGCCTCGGAAGAAGTGCAACAAGCACTGAAACGCATCAGGCGTCATACGACAGGAATGCTGAAAATTCTTATTTGCACACTGATCTGGCTTTCACCTATTAAAGTGCTTCGTGCCGACAGAAGTCGGAGTGCGTCTTCGTTTGGTGGGTAATCATGGAGCTTCAATTTCCATGCGGCAAGCCCAGCCGAGGAAGACGCACCACCCGTACATTCAAGGGGCCATGGACCTTCGTATGCAACGGAGTTTCAATGTGGAGGCATCCGAGGAGGATTGACAAGCGGGCACCCGTGAGCAGAGGCCCATTGGGGGACTTGCACTGGTTTAACAGCAGCAAAGAACTTATGTCCACACTACATGTCCCACAACTCCACGCGGGCTCATTCGAGCTGCACATTTGTTGGGTTATCCTGGAGCATATATATATATATATATATATATATATATATATATATATATATATATATATATATATATATATACATATATATATATATACATACAACTCCTGTTTACTTCAAATAACTCCAGCACATGTTCTGAGGTTGTTTATTGTGCAAAATATATAATTTTAAATAAAGCACAAATGGTAGCCCAATGCATTTTGACCGAGGTCTTTCACACTGGCACTACCTAAGAATGTTTGCAGAAGTTCTTTGAAGTAATCAAGAAGGTTTTTTTTCGGTTACACACGGTGATACTCAAGTATCTCAACATAGTGAAGAGCCCACAAAAACTTGGATTGTCGCCATACAAAGATATAAGTATGATGTAAAGTAACATGATGTAATGTACTTTCAATGTAATGAGAGCAATGTAAGGATTCCCAATGTAAACTGAAGTGAAGTAACAACTCACGCTCAATGCTGGACAGGGAAAGGAAGCAGGATGGCGGCCATGTGTGTCAGCCATAGGTGTCTCCCGAAGGTCGCGGTGTTTTTCATTTAATCACAGGATGATGAAGTGAATATGCAGAACTCCCAACAGTTTATAAGATCTGTGGAACACGTGGGGATCTTACCTTTGGTTGCAGTCTTGGTGGAGCAGGCAGAGCGACTGATAATCGGCTGCAAGTGCCTTGAACGAGTGTTCGTCCTCACTCCCGGACGGCACGCCACAGACAGTTTATTGGCTGTGATGGGGCTGAAACCGGGCACAAGAGGGGTAGCCCAACATGATGGCACCCAGGCATCTCCAAAGTCAATCATGACCGAGAGGTAGAGGCGGCTCCTTCGATAGGACAGGCTGCACGGGGGCGAGGAGTCCGGGCAGAGAATCATCCGGACGGGAAGGGGAGGGGTGCAGTCTCTCAGCCCCAGCCACAGCGGACCTGCGTTCGCGCAAGAACCACACTCCACGCTGTTACTTGAAGTGTAAAAGGCCATTTTATTAGGACAAGGTTGCAATCTTTTCAAATTTATTACATAGTACATAAATGCAATAATTATACTCTTCCCATCTCCTTCCGACTCACTCTCCATTCCTCTTTCTCAAACCATCTCACCTGTTTGACTCTTCCCCATTCACTTGGTGACCTTCTTCCTCTACCCATTCTCACCTTCACTTGCCCTCCGCGCATCCTCTGTTGAATTTCCTTCATTGCCTCCCGCGCCCGCTATCAGTCACCCGTGTACCGTTCTCCCCCCGAGGGGTGGATCCGCCCGTATGTGACTTACCACCCCTCCAAAGAACCGTCACACCACTGCAACCTGCCCTAAACTGGCACGTTCATGACCCAAAATCACCCCAGGCCATCGCTTAAGACCTGTAGGGTGGGTGGGCGGACAAGGTTTTCATGACCCTCCCGGTGGTGCTCAGGAGTATGAAGAGGCTGTTTCCGCCTCTTCCGACTCCTTATGGCCTCCTAATCCCACCCCTTCCCCTTAACCCCTCTAATCCCACCCTCCACCTTGTCCTTCCGGTCACGCGCGAATTCCCCAGGGGAAGACTGGTCTGCGACCTTTACTTCCCCTGGGGGCCGCATCGCGCAAGAACCACATTGTCTCCCGCGCCCCGCTATCAGTCACCCGTGTACCGTTCTCCCCCCCGAGGGGTGGATCCGCCCGTATGTGACTCACCACCCCTCCAAAGAACCGCCAACCAGGGAACACCCAGAGGGCGGTTCCCTGCCCCACCCCCGTGTGCATCAAATGCATCCGCCACCCCGTGGCGTCCGGTGGCCGACCAGCCACCACCTTACGCTCGTCTCGGGCACACAAATAACCTAATGCGAGGCAATCCCCGACCAGGAAGATGCCCCCCATTCGCGGTAAAGGACCAAGCCCACTCTTGCTTGCAATCCCTGGAATCCAACCTTCGTCGTGCCAAACCATGTCCGTGACAAGAGTCCCTCTTCGCCGGTGAACGACCATCCACCACCTGTATCCGTGCCCCAGATTCCCAATCACATTCCCAATCAGTTGTCGGGAAGCTGCCTACCATTTTCAAGGTGAACGACCATCCACCAACCATCACTGCGTCCCGCAACAAAGCACCTTCTCCGGGCCATTTGTCGCTAAAGGTGCCCCCCGCCCCCATGGTGACTGACCATCCACCACCATGCCTGCACCTCAAGGAAGTAAATAGGAATTCTGTCCAACACTGAGCACGACGAACGTACCCCTCCAGATGAAAACGGCCATTCACCCTCTGCTCGCCGCCAGTGCAGCAGAGAAAATTCACAAGCCAAACATCCACCCCCTGCTTGTCGCCAGTGCAACCGATAAAATTCACAGGCCAAACATCCACCCCCTGCTTGCCGCCAGTGCAAGAGGGAAAATTCACAGGCCAAACATCCACCCCGTGCTTGCCGCCAGTGCAACATAGAAAAGATTCACAGGCCAAACATCCACCCCCTGCTTGCTGCCAGTGCAACAGAGAAAATGCACAGGCCAACATCCACCCCCTGCTTGCCGCCAGTGCAACCGATAAAATTCACAGGCCAAACATCCACCCCCCTGCTTGCCGCCAGTGCAACAGGGAAAAATCACAGGCCAAACATCCACCCCCTGCTTGCCACCAGTGCAACAGAGAAAAGAAACAGGCCAAACACAGTCTCCAAAAAGGCATCCCTCGCCTCAGTGAATGACCATCCACCTTTTTTGCTTGCCCCCCATTCGAACCGCCAGGATTCTCGGGCCAGAAACCTTGCTCATGTCAAGCTCCCCCTTTGCAGTGAAGAACCATCTCCATATTGCGTGCCTCCATTGTAAAAACAAATTTAAATGAACCGGAACTGTGTGCATCACAAGTGCACTCCCCCCCCGTGGTGAGTGACCACCCACCCATTTGCTCATCCAAATAAAACATATAGGATCCTTGGCCCAAAAACCCCGCTCATAGAAAAACAGCCCCATTTGCGGTGAACGATCATCCACCCTGTGCATGCCTCCAATCGAAAAAACCGCCAGGACTCTCACGGCCGAGACTTGCTCCTGTCAAGCGCCCCCTGAACGGTGAACGACCATCCACCCGATCGCTGGCCACCACTAAAACCAAAGTCGACTGGGACCGCAACTTTATGCGTTAACAGTGCACCCCCCAAGGCGGATGACAATCCCCCATGTACTCATCCCAAGTGAAACAGATAGGATTCCCAGGCCAAACCTAATTAGTGCCAAGTCCCCCCTTCGTGGTGGACGACCATCCACCCCATGCCTGAATTCAGCGTATCCAAAGCCGTATGTGACAAGCACCCCTTCCCAGGTGAACAACCATCCACCTCACCAGGCCGCCTCCCGTATACACAGGCAGCATTCTTGTTCTCCATTTCAAACTGCGCCAAGCTCCCCCAGTGCGGTGAACGACCATCCACCTTCTTGCCTGCAACCAGTAACGGAAAAATCCGTGCCCAACTGGGCTGTTGACGAGATCCCCCTCATCGGTGAGTACCCATCCTCCCTCTAGCTTGCTTCCAATGTAGATAGATAGGAGGCTGGGACCCCAAAACCTCACTGATGCCAAGTGCCCCCTTCAGGATGGACGGCCATCCACCCTCCTGCTCGCCACCATTGTAGCCAGATAAAATTAAATCAGGCTGAAACTTGGTTCGTGTCACTTGCCCATCCATCACCATGGCCCGCTACCAATTGCTTCAGTAACACGTATGGACGGGCCGCACTGCCCTTGCAGATGACCCCCCCCCCCGGCGCAATTCACTACCCCAACCTGTGCCTCCGTCATGCAATGGCTCCCCTTGACGACATATTCCTCTGCGAGGCCCAATGCCAGCACAGCGATCTGAACGTCACCATCATCCGCTTCCTCGCACCATGTCCCCACTCTGTGCATCATCTCGTCAAGCCATACCAAACTCTCCCAGCAGATATCCGCCTCCCATTCGAAACGTTGGAATGGGCGACTCCTCATTTCACATGCACACTGTCAGCATCCAAGCCCAAACCCTCAAATACATCCCCCACAGTCCTAAAGCATCGTACAGCCCTTGGGCAACTGGCTAAATCGCCTCGTCTGACGGTCCACGCCCAGGAGAAAAAGGGGGACCACTCCTGCCAGGCGACCGCCCGGGGTCCTGCTCCACTCCCAACTCCTGTAGCAGAAAAGAACAATTAGTCCTGCATGAAGCGCGGCCTCCGTCCCTTAGCCCCCCCCGTCCGACAAATGTGCAGTCGCTACGTCAACCCAGAAACACCGTGGCGAACACCCGCAACCCTGAATCCACTCCCCCCCTGCCTGTCAACTCTGAAACGGCCCCCAGCAACACCCATAACACGCAGTCCACCGTAAGCAGCCCCCTTGCATACGAAACCTAAAAACGATCTACGGCAATGACTCCCACTACCGTTCTTCGAAAAAACCAACACTCCCAGTCCTGTGCCCCCGATCACAAGAATATAATCTCAGTGCCCGCGGAGATCGCCCTCCCCCCCCGACCGTAATCCTTAAAACCACCCAGATTCCAGGCACCCAGACAAACCATCCTCCCAAAGCACCTAAAGCACCAAATTCGCCCTGCTTGAGAATCAGGTGCCCCCAGCATGCACCCGCAGCACACCAGCCACAACGCCGGACACCCATCCATCCGCTGCCCAACGCTGATCACTGCAAAAAACACCTCCAGGGAGAAACTAATGCGCCTCCAAGACTCCTGTAACTCATGATAAGAGCACCGTGCCAGAGTCTTCCCTCCACAGCCCTGCGCGCAGGTGCCATATAAAATGTACTTCAACAAACAGGGGCAGCATATCCGGCAAACCCATCTCCTCGTAGCGCAAAACCTCACTCCCTACCACTCCTACGCCGGACTGCAGTATCAGTAGCAGACTTCCTAGCCCCCCCAATCCCCCACCCGTCATGCCGCGTATTCCACCTATTACCGTGTTGCAGCAATCGGCCCCTCCGGCCCCCAAGCGCTTCCCCAACTCCGAGAAATTCACCGGGACCCTTGGCAATGCATGTCATCCCCGCCGAACCAACAAAAACCCTTTTCATCAACAATCCAACTAGCACCTGGCGTGCCCAGTCAGTCCCCAGTCCAGTCCTATGCCTACCCGTCACCCGACCGTGAACCGTGCATCAGCCTCCCTCGTCCCCCCCCCACCACCCCCTAATGCGCCCCGGCCAACCAGCCGTAGAACCTTGTCCGTGCAGCTCCCCCTTTCGCCCCCATCTATAGAGCCGTACCTGAGAGTCCATCCAGGACCTCCGTCGCCTTTCCAGTCGCTGGCGTTCCCGCATTTTCCGTCCCCGCGTACGCCTGTTACCGTACTTGCCTCCTGTAGTAACACAAACAAACAAATTACCTGTAACTCCCCCTCCCCACCCAGGGCTGGACTGACTACCGGGCAGTTTAGAATGCTGCCGAGCAGCTGGCTGATTTTACTGCAGTGGGGGCTGATTTCGAACATGGAGACCTGCGTGTGCTTCAAAATAATGAAAACAAAACAAATTTCGTTTGGTACACGCAGGTCCCCTGCCCCCACCCCTTGGGCAAACCTCCTGTACCGCATCCTGCACTCCCCTAACCCACTCCCTGTTCACACAGCAGACCCCGCACACATGTCCGCACCCTTCACCTCCTCAGCAGACCACCATGCCGCACGTCAACTGTCACACACTGGTCATTGTGTCAAATAAATACAGAACACTGCAATGCTTGAGCTGCGCGATCCCACGATGGAGGGCAGGCCGCCCCAGACCCCCCTACTGCTTCGGGCCAGCGTCCGGAGGCTGTTGTGCGCCCCGCTGGCATCCTCTTCGGCCGGAACAATTCGGTCCTGGATCCCCCCCACCCCCCCACCAGGCCGCTCCAACCAGGTGGGGGCCGAGCACCACCGGGCCTCACGCTGTACTGGCGGTCCCTCAACACTACCCCAGCGCCCCAAACCTCCCCTGCGCACCCGACCACCCCCCCCTGGCCCTCCCACGCAGCACTCCAACGAAGACCCGGCAAGAACAAACGTCGCCACACACGGGGGTGTCATGCGCCATAACTGGCCTAAATCAACCACTCTAGCTATGCCCCGCTGAATGCAGGAGGGGCTGCAATAAAAACACCATGGACCTGCCCCCCCCCACGCGAGCACCTCAGCCCCCCCCCCTCCCTGGGGTGCAGGACCGCGGAAGCCAGAAAGCGAGCCGCAGCCGCGCACTGCCCCTCCCCCTCGCCCACGTGCGATCCGCCGGGCCACGCAATTAGATAGCTATTTATGTATTTATTGATTTATGCTTTGTTATATAGCGCGGGCTGTACCAAAGGTGTCAGAGCGCTTCACAGTAGGAACATACCGATACAGGAGAACATTACAAGTGGGCAAAATACTAAAATATACACGGGCGGGGCCCTGCTCCGCTGCCCCCACCACAGGACAGCCAACACCCATCAACACCGGGCAGAGGAGGGGGTCAGAGCGCACCCGCCGGCGACGCCCCCCCCCTCCCAGCGGCCAACCCGTCCAGAACGCGGCACATCCCGGGCACCCCGGCCCCCTCCCGCCCAGCGCCGGCCCGCTCGCGCCTTTAAGTCACCCCCCCAGCAAGGAATCGGGCAACGTGCTGGCAGCCCATGACAAAGACCGGTCCGGACGCCCCCCGCCCAAACTCCCGCCGGACGCCAGCACGGGGGCCCACCCAGCTGTCACAGCCCTTGTCACAGCATGCACCCAGCCACAGTAAGAACCACGCCGACCCCCCGCCGGTGCCTCCGCCCAGCCCTACACCCGCCCAATCAACCCGCCGGCAGCAGCCCCCTCCACCGCCCGCACCACAGATCGCAAAAACCGGAACAGGGTGCCAGCCCAACTTCCTAGAGCGTCACAGCACTATGCCCTACAAACCGAAGCCAGTAAACGAAAAACCTCTCCCCGCCGAACGAGGATTCGGCCCCAGCCCCAAACCCCCCAGCTACCGACCACAAAGTTTTCATGACCCTCCCGGTGGTGCTCAGGAGTATGAAGAGGCTGTTTCCACCTCTTACGACTCCTTATGGCCTCCTAATCCCACCCCTTCCCCTTAACCCCTCCAATCCCACCCTCCACCTTGTCCTTCCGGTCCCGCGCGAATTCCCCAGGGGAAGACTGGTCTGCGACATTTACTTCCCCAGGGGGCCGCATTCGGTATTGGAGATGCTCAGAGGAGCTGGAAGACGTTCCACCATGCAGGACATGGAACTGCAAGTCGAGACTCCGGACCAGGTAAGCGGTCAGTGCTCTATACAGACAGGTAAGTCTCTGATCGGTTTAGGAGTGCCGGGGAGGCCAGCGGAGGCAGGGATACCTGGTGGGCAAATTACAGGGCATTCTGCAGCAGCAGAGCCTGGCTATCAGGAGATTCCTTCTTCGGGACAAACTCAGCTAATACATATGACGCAGAGTAAAGGGGGAAAAGACTCAGTTCAGGATGCAGCTGTGGCAGCATCTAAGGAACGGCCCTCGGCGGCAGTAGCTCGTAATGATAGCGGTGCGAATGCAGGGTCAGCCGGGCAAGTGCAATCAGGTGGGCTGGAATTAGCTCAAAAAAATTACTAGCATGAGCAAGTTGTTCGAATTATGAAGTGGCAGAACATTGGAACAAAGAAAAAGGATATCAATAAGGGGCAAGATGTGTTAGCAGGGTACAAGGGCTGAATCCCTCTAGAACTACTAATCAAAATCCTGGGGAAATTTATGAAATCCGAGGTCTCCACATAACAGAAGTGAAAGTTAAATAGACTTAGAAACTAATGATTTTTTTTCACTATCAGATGCCACCTGGTCAGATGAAGGGTTGAGGATTGGGTCCAAAGCGAGACGGACAGCGCACCCGGTACCGGTGGCAAAGATTCAATTGCTACAACTAGAAAGACCCTTATAAGTGCGGTCAGAAAAGACAAATAGAAGCAAAGGGATTTGGGTGGGATTACTCTTTGGGAGGGCAACTGCTTGGGGACACCATTGAGACTCCTGCTACAACCAACCCGCAATACCCCCTACATTGGAATCTATTTTGCAAAGTGTTGTAGCACACCGTGCAGAAGTCCGGCAGGAAAGTAGACGGACCCAGATCACAGTTTTCAAACTACAGGGGGCAATAAGGAAAATCGATAAAACATGTAATACCATAAGCGATCGAATGTCGGATTTGGAGATGAGAACTACCTCCCTGGAAATGGACATAGAAGGCTTTAAAGGTCAAGTGGAAGCTCATGAAAACCAACTAGTTGACATCCAGAGGAATCTGGAAGAAAACGAAAATCGTCAGAGACGTAATAATTTGCGATTTCTGGGAATTCCCAAAGGGAAAGAGGGTTCAGACTCATGAATGTATATGGTACAATTACTGTAGAAGGCATTCCCGGAAATTGAAGGCTGGGACTGGTCCCACGAAATTCAAAGGGCACATCGAGTTCCATTTACTCTCCGGCAGCCAGTTAGCCCAAACGGTAAGCTAAGAGCATTTTTGGTATATTTTGGAAATTCCTTGATGAGGCAGACAGGGTTTGAAAAGGCAGGGCCAGAAGCCCAACGTGCAGTGGAAGGGTTTGAATTTTTTCAAGGCCTGATTTCTGTCATTTTGCAGTCAAGCAGCGCTGGTGCCTTCGTCAATTGATTAAACCCTTTCAGGAGGGGCACAAACCTTTCTCCTAAATCTGACACAGTTGAAAGTGATCTGGAATGAGCGAACCAGATTCTTTACATCAGAGATCAAAGCTAAAGAGTGTCTAAATGCAGGAGAGGTTTGATTCCGTGACTTTGACTCTGCCTATGTCTCTGACTTGGTATCAAAAGGACTCAACGAGAACATAATTTCGAATGAACGGTTCTTTCCTTCTCCTTGATTCAGAGTCTAAGGGATTCGGCTTGTAAAAGCTTTCTGGATTCCTTTCTCTCTTCTTTTCTTATTACTCTACTCCATTCTATCTTCTGTTGTTTTATTGGTTGAAAACACGGCCTGGAGTAGTTGTAGGGGAGTATCAAGGTTTCAGTATGTCTAGATGTTATTAAAAGGAGAGGAGGGAGGGGGGGAGAAGAGGATTTTTTTTTTCTGTGAGGGAGCATTGATGTCACTTGGGGGGGGGGGGGTACAATGAAACAAATGCACCAATTTGTACACATTATATCACCACTCGGGAGTAAACCACCGCCCATCTAACACACAGACCGGGATAGGTCTGTTGCTTCATAGTTCAGGGTGGGGGCAGGGATTTGGAGGGGGTGGGCGTGCTTAAGTGGGTGAGGGGAATTTAGGGTGGATGAATGGAGGGGGAAAAAACTCAGGAAAGCAGAAAACTGGTGTAATTCATGAAGAGAGACAGGGATGATTATAAGTAAATGTTACAATAATAAAGCAGGGTACTTTGAGAACTTTTGGGATGGGTAGGTAGACTATTTGTCCTTTAAAATTGGAGGCCTGAATGATAGGGACAAGAGAGGCAGGGTAAGTCAGACACTACGATCCTCGGGGGCAGATATCTTCTGTCAACAAGAAACACATATTCCATGGCATAGGAGAGGGCTTAATATGATCCTGGGATTTATTCAGGTAGTCTGCTCATCTCAGTGTACTACTACTAGAGGTGTATCAATCCATGTCTCCAACCGGATGCCACCAGTCGAACGTACACTATCTGACAGATGGGGCCGATGGGTTATTGCATCAATAGCAAGGGGCATAACAATCTGCACGATCTATGGGTCAAATGTTGAAGACCCTGGGTTGCTCGAAGAACTAGAAATAGAGTTAGTCTCCTGGCCATCCCCCCTGGTCATCTGTGGTGACTTTAATATTCATTTGGAAGCAGATGGTCCATTCATGAAAGAATATCGAGGAAGGAAGCCTCAGGTTTGTAAGGCTGTAGCAGCCTTGGTGGCAGGTCATGGGCTAGTCAATATGTGGTCTCTCAGGAAACCAGGAGAATTAGGGTTTACATATTATTCATGCCCTCACAAAAAATATGTAAGGCTGGATCATTTTTATGTTTCCTTGACTCTTACAGAGGGTGCCAATATCAGGAAATTACCTAAAGTACTATCAGACCATAATCCTTTAATGCTGGAAATACCGATACAGGGATATGATCGAGTATTATCTAAATGGACCGTCGACAGGAAACTAATGGTTACCAAAGGGTTCATAGGACATATTAGGGGGTGGACCCGACAGTTCTTTGATATGAATAGGTACAGCTACTCTAGGGAAATTGTGTGGGATACCTTCAAGGCGGGGCTAAGGGGGATATCAAAAGCTTTGTAGGATATCGTAGGAAAAAGCAGAGGGTAGAAATACAACAATTATTAGACAAACTATCCAAGTGCGAGGAAGAACATATAGAAGCAATTGCGTTAAAACAGGAGAGACAAACCCAAATAGGCCTCGAAGTATTAAGGATTAAGGCAAAAATCAACTGGACATTTAGTAAGTCACTGGCCGAAGTGTATCAAATACATGCTAGAGATAATTACGGGTTTGGAGAGGCCACTGGAAAACATTTGGCACTTCGTCTCAGACAAAGGGCAGCGGCAAATAATATTGTGAGACTCAAAGGGAAGAATGGGATAGTGGTGACTGAACCTAAAGAAATTCTTAAAATATTCGCAGAGTACTATAGGGAATTGTATTGGTCTAGGCACGATACTCCTACGACAGCATGGTTGGAATCTGAGGCAAATTCCCTATAATGCAGGAATTAGAGGAAGATATGTTAATTAGTGAAGTTATGGAGGCTCTTCAGGGGATGGCTTCAGGTAAGGCAGCAGGTCCGAATGGTATACCGATGGAATTGTATAAGGTCTTAAGGACAGAACTAGCCCCCCTTCTCCTGTACTTGTTCCTGGCTGTACAGCAGAAAGGAATTCTGCCTCAGTCTTGGCAAGAGACGAACATTGTTCTCTTCTTGAAGAAATGGAAAACGGCAGAAGATCCGTCTTCATATAGACCTATCACACCGATAAATGCCGACGAGAAATTATACTCCAAAATCATTGGCAGTGAGATTAGCTAGAATTATTACCCCGTTTTATACCAAGGAGAGGGACTACAGACCATATCCGCCGGGCAATTTCATTGTTTGATATAGCAGAAGCCTCAGGGGAGCAGATGTCCCTAATCCTGCTTGACTTAAACTTAAAAGCCCAACACTTTAAAACTGTTTTTAGTTTATATTTTACACCAGCAAAATTATTTGCCTGGGGGAAAATGGAAAACGATCACTGCCCAAGGTGTGCACAGGGGCCCGCAGACATTGTTCATATGTTCTCTGAATGTATTAAACGTAATTAATTGAAAAAGAGGGGACTGAAACATTTCTTTATAAAACTTTATCACAGGTGGTGTCTCTTTCTCCGACCATGATGCTACTTGGTTGTAATGAGACTCTACAGTTGGAATCAACACAAATCTGCTTTTGTTTTATGGTAACTTCAATAATTTGTATATTGATAGCATCAAAATGGAAGGATGTGGATCTCCCAACATATCAAGCCAGCTATGTCAGATTGTTTTATGTATTTAACTTTGAGATGGGTCTGTATCAATGTAAAGGCCGGAGGGCGAAGGAAAGGGGCATCTAAGTTTGGAGTCCGCTTATGGAACAATAGAATATGTGGTCCGTTATGTACTATGTATATGAATATTTGTTTTAGTTCTCTTCTGTTCTCTGGATCATTGTATCTACTGCTTTTCTGAGAAGAAAAAAAAGAAGTAACAACTCACACTTAACTTTGTGCCAGCGTGAATTCATGGGAAATCTGCCCTACTGTGTTCTCTGAAGCTTTAAGTCTGCAGCTCCTTTCTGAATTGCAGAATGGTTAGACAGTTCTAATATAGATGCAGATGTTGGGAGCATAGAAGAAGTAGGATTCTCTTCTGGTTTTCTCTTTTTTTCACTTTTTCTCTCCAATCTAGGACGCTGTTCACTTGTAACAAACAGAGGCAGAAGTTTCTCTAATGGGAGTACTACAGGGCTCTAGTTTTCGTTTACACACTCTTCTCACCCATAGGAACAAGTGTGAAATGTGAGATCAATGATTGGGGAGTGTTTCCAGTTTTAAGTTTTAATTTGATTTAGTTCTCTACTGAGAACAACAAATTTTAAAAATACATTTATTATAAAACATTAATAGGATAATCATTTCAAAACAATTTTAAAAAGCTCTTTAAAAATGTGAACAAATTACGACATAAAAATTCATTAAGCAGCGATTTAAGAAGCGAAATAAGGCCTTGGACGGAAGTGATATCATATCTGGTTCGAATAGGTTTTAAATGCCGACATCTGGCCTCGACTAGGGTTGGATTTGGGCATTCAAACTGAACATGCAGTAAGTCTTGCACTCCTCCGTCACATAAATCAAAGATACTGGTGGCGTTTTCAGTGAGGTTCCATCTGGAAGTAAATGTTTTTAAAAGGAGAATCCCGAACCGTAATAAAATGATAGAACGCCGGACTCCATAAGGCAAAAGAAATGTATTGTTGCTTGTATTTGTATTCTATTGATTCTGCATTCTGTTTGTAATGTTTTAATTGAGAGCAATGCTTGATGTCGAGGTCGTAACTTAATCTCGGTGTCAAGTATTTTAAAAAAAAAAAGCCTCCAGTGAGCAGGAGTCCAGGATTTCAAAAGTGTAGTTGTACAGTTCGATAAGATAAAAGCTGTAATTAGATTTTGTCTAAATGTGTGATGCAAAGATTCAGTCCTGTAAGTCTCAGTTTTTAATATAAATCTTAGACGCATCGTGATCCAGTGTTGTGCTGTGGGGGAAAGCGGCGCACGAAAACCACATGCCCCAGGAGACAGCGGGGCCCACTGCGGACCAGTAGCCCCTCCCCCCTCACCACCGGGGGCTCAAAAACTTCTTGCTTCTCCCGCTTTGCGGGAGACACATCGTGATCCAGTGTTGTGCTGCGGGGGAAAGCGGCACACGAAAACCACATGCCCCAGGAGACAGCGGGGCCCACTGCGGACCAGTAGCCCCTCCCCCCTCACCACCGGGGGCTCAAAAACTTCTTGCGCCTCCCGCTTCGCGGGAGACGCATCGTGATCCAGTGTTGTGCTGCGGGGGAAAGCGGCGCATGAAAACCACATGCCCCAGGAGACAGCGGGGCCCTCTGCGGACCAATAGCCCCTCCCCCCTCGCCACCGGGGGCTCAAAAACTTCTCACGCCTCCCGCTTCGCGGAAGACGCATCGTGATCCAGTGTTGTGCTGCAGGGGAAAGCGGCATACGAAAACCACATGCCCCAGGAGACAGTGGGGCCCACTGCGGACCAGTAGCCGCTCCCCCCTTCCCCTCGCAACCGGGGGCTCAAAAACTTCTCACGCCTCCCGCTTCGCGGGAGACGCATCGTGATCCAGTGTTGTGCTGCGGGGGAAAGCGGCGCACAAAAACCACATGCCCCAGGAGACAGCGGGTCCCACTGCGGACCAGTAGCCCCTCCCCCCTCACCACCGGGGGTTCAAAAACTTCTTGCGCCTCCTGCTTCGCAGGACACGCATCGTGATCCAGTGTTGTGCTGCGGGGGAAAGCGGCGCACGAAAACCACATGCCCCAGGAGACAGCAGGGCCCACTGCGGACCAGTAGCCCCTCCCCCCTCGCCACCGGGGGCTCAAAAACTTCTCGCGCTTCCCGCTTAGTGGGAGATGCATCGTGATCCAGTGTTGTGCTGCGGGGAAAGCGGCGCACGAAAACCACATGCCACAGGAGACAGCGGTGCCCACATATTTAATTAACTGGTTTTTCCCGCCACGCGGGACTCTCGCGGGTGGGCGCCGGGCTGAGCCCGGGCAAAGGGCGGGCCGTCTGTGGCCGTCAGGGGCTGGAAGAGGCTGGGCTGAGCCACCCCCCTTGTCATTGACTCTTCAGGTACTGTTGACATCTATAAGTGACTTAAGGCAATATTGACATTGTTAGATCCGTAAGGAACCAAACTAAGGGGAAACGGAAATGTATGGAGGGAGGGGGTGAGGGCACAAGTGTGTTGGTCAAGGGGAAAAAAGCAAGGAAGACAAGGAAATTAGCCTCACACGCGGGGACAAACTGTGTTATGGACCGCATTGATGAGCCAATTGAAGAATGTGGAGTCTTACTCACGGCCAATCCCCTCCCAAGTAGGAAGCCAGAAAGGGGGTGTAAAAGCCCAGAAATAGTACAGAGGGTGGGTACCAAGCTAGGCCCAGTGGTGGTCCCTGACATGTTTGTAGGGAAAAAGAAAGGTGACAAACGTCACAAATGGCCAGAGCAACTGAACGCTGAGGGGTAAAATGAAATCTCCAACACTAGTACAGAGCAAAGAGCCATCTGTCCCCTTGTGGTTGTTCCTATCATCGTTTGTAAAAATAGATTTTCTGCTCTAGCTAATGTTGAGAGTTGTAGCTCTGTGATAGCCTGCGAAACAACCCAACCCAGTGTATGTGATCCTAATGTTTCCCAAGGTGACAACGAGCTAATACTAGGTGATGTACCTGATCCCTTAGCAACCACTGAGGCTGGTCGAACTGACCTGATCGCAATGGTTCGTCTATTATGTAAAGCTATCGAGGGCATGAAAATTAAGATTGATAGCCTTACTTCTATAGTAAGTAGTAGTCTATCGGTCCATGGCCCTTGTCCAACCTGTTTAGGGAATAAACAATTGAGTGGTAAACCTACAGCCCAGGCTAATGCGGCAGCGCAACGTATTACGCCTAATTTGAGCAGGGATAGTGATTTGCCTCAAGCTGCTGCATTGTACAGTGAAGTGTCCAAGGACAGGATAGGGTTGCCGAATACTCTTAACACTAAAGACGCTAACAAAGAAATTGTAAGTTCAGGGAAAACACTGCCTAGAGAAAGCAGAGGAGAGCCCCAAGTAAGCGATAGGCATAGCATCAATCTTAGTACACATAAGCAAATTTACAGCAAAATTGTCACGACATCAAGAAGAGATCATCAGAATGCTGCCAAGCTAAATAGTTTACCCAAAGTTTATATGGTGAATGTCCCGAAACTGGGCCCCGGAAAGGATTTGGAATTGTCAGATTCCTTAAACACGGCCATTCAATGGATTAGGCATACTAGGGGCTGTCGCTCTGTGATCAGAGAAGATATTGTTAGGGCATATAGGTTTACACAACAAGGGGAATAAAATGATTGCATTCAATTGACTCTAAAGCAGGCGGCTTTGGCCGAAAATCTGGTATTGTTGGAGTTTAGAAGTTGTTCTTCAGATTATTCTGCTATTTAACTTAGATCCTCACCCCCCCAACATTGACCCGATAGACCGACAAAGTGGGTACCTGAAAATGAAAAGGGCTGTTCCGGCCTAGAGCTTAATGCCTGACTAGTGAGGCTAGATGACTATCCTGATCTATCTGAGGGCAATGTAGTTGAAAGTCTGAGCCAGTATGTGGACCCCAATCCAAGCATTGTCAGCACTTTAGTAATCCCACGGCCATTGGAAGGTTCTTCACTCAGTATGTCAGGAAACTGCTCAAAAGGTCCAAATCTGAATGAGAAACCTAATCTTCCTGATGTTTTAGAAAAGCCAGGTTCAATCCTATCATGGAATGTTGCAGGATTGAAGTCGAAAATTTCAATCCTTGAATGGGCCACATTTATTAATTTGCACAGTATCTGCCTATTCCAAGAAACATGGCTTCTTGAATCGCAATTCTTTGCTGGGTATTTAAATTTTAATATACCCGCAGAAAACGGCGAAAAAGGGCGGCCTTCAGGGGATTGACTATATGGATTAAACAGGATCTAGAAGTAAGTGTGAAGACACTCCCATCAAACCACAGGGATATCCAGATTGTAAGCCTCAAACAAAGGTAGTCTAAATCTGTGGATATCTATAATGTATACTCGAGGAGTACGGGGGGCAAGAAATCGGAGACCATAGCTGCCCTAGAAGAACTCCTAGAAAGATATTCCACACAATCACACATAATAGTAGCTGGAGATTTTAATGTGACATTTGAGCCGTTGACAAGTGGTGACTGGAATCTTACAGATGAAGAAGATACGCAATGCGGTATCCCAAAATTAGAACTTGAGCCAGTGAAAAGGTGGACTGAGGTGGTAACACAGATCAATTCAATCTGTCTAAACAAAGGCCTGAGGGCATCTAACGGCAGGACTGCGCAGGATAAGATGGGGGCAAGCACCTATAAGAGTGGGCTATGCAAAAGTAGGATAGACTATATTTTAGTGAGTCTTGGGTTGTGGAACCACCTAAAGGATATGATGGTTGTTGACCGCCTGGAGAGCCATCATAACCCCCTATGTATGTTTCTGTTATACTGGAAGGCGTCTAATTCTGGTAGTGGACCTAAAAAATTGTCTTCCACAAGTATAGCTCTTACAAATGACATGCGCCATTTAAAATGGGCACAACTGGTAGAACACCAGGAGAATGTAGATTTTATTTCAAGCAAGCTAGCGCATGCGATAAATGAGATGGGGACTATCCTTAGTAGTGGCTCAGAACTAGTCTTTCACCAGGGCCCATGAAATATTATTCCAGCAGCTAAAAAGCCTGTTTGTTAGACCATCTAAGGCTAACAAGGCCCCAATTAACAATTCGCCACACTGGTACACCAAAGAATGTACAAAAGCACGTCTTGCTTTGGGTCAGGCTATAAAGCTAGGACTTAATAGTGCCCTACGTTCTGCCAGGACAGTTTGTGAAAACGTAATGTACAAATCAAAGCGTGATTGGGATGAAAAGAGGTGGCAAGAGCTTAAGGAAGCTAGTGCCCCTAAGAATGCTAAATGTTTTTGGAGTATATTCAAGTGGGGTTGTGGTGGGCAACCAGAAAAGCCACAAAACTGGGTATCCCAGGATGACTGGGTGGTATACTTCAAACCCCAATATGCAAAAAATGAAGAACCAAGTACAAGGGTTGACCTTACTTACACTCCCTTCTTGGAAGAGGCATTTAACATCGGGGATGTAAATCTTGCCCTAGAATCCGTGGTTGCAGGTAGGGCGCCGGGGATAGACGGCATCCCAGCAGATATTTTCTTGAACGATAAAAAATCCTGGGGTAGGTATATTCTGCTACTAATAAATGCAGTGGCCAAAGGAGCACATATCCCAGAATCATGGAATGGTGCGGAAATCATACATGATTTTAGGCAGACTGATCCTAAATAAAATACAGGAATGGGAGCAAGAGCAGAACATCCTATCGTACCTCCAGGCAGGATTCAGGGCTTGCATTAGCACTGTCGACCAAGAATTGCATTTTGCAATGCTTCACTAGAAGACAGTCCAATTAGACGGGGCGGTTTATACGCTTCCTTTATTGATCTAAGGGCAGCCCTCGACCTTGTTCCACGTTCCACCCTGTGGTCAGTTCTACATGATTTGGGCATGCCCTGAGCCCTTCTTACATTATGAGACTACACGAGCACAATTTTGCACAGATTAGATGGGGCTTTCCTGGAAACGTTAACAGCCAGTTTCCAGTAGAGAGAGGGGTACGGCAGGGCTGCGTTTTAGCTCACACCCTGTTTTCTCTATATATTAATGATGTAGCCAAACTAATGATTACAGCCAACATTGATGCCCCAATTTTAGCTGGGGCGAAAGTACCCATTTTAATGTTTGCAGATGACTGTTTAATTATTTTCAAGACCCCAAGTGGATTACAGAAAGCACTAACTATCTTTGAAGAATTCTGTGCACCCGAGGACTTGAAGTAAATGTTTTAAAATCTAAATTCATGACTTTTAACCAGCATAAATCTTTTAAGGGAAACCTTTTTATTAATAATTTGCCACTTAAACAAGTGAGGGCATTTAGTTACCTGGGTGTTAATATCCAACATGATCTGCGTTGGAACCAGCAGACTGAGCTGGCAACACGTAAACATCGCCAACTGGCTGGAGCATTGAGCTCTGAACATGCTAAATCATGGGTACTCACAAACTTTCTCTCGGGGGCCGAATTTACAGTGTGGTTTGTGGCCGAGGGCCGCACCGGTGGAGGCGGGGTCAGTGGGGGAGGGGGAAGGGGCTAGAAAGAAAAAACTGTGACCATGAAGTTGAACACAGGCCCCTTCAGCTGACGTGTTCATCCACTGAGCCAACAGACCAGCATACACACACATCTCTCTTTCTCTCTCTCTCTCTCTCTCTCTCTCCCTCTGTCTCCCTCCTTCTATCTCTCTCTCTCGCTCCCTCCTTCCCTCTCTCTGTTTCCCCCTGTCTCTCTCCCTCTGTATCTCTCTGTCTTACCTCTCTTTCTCTCTCTGTCTCCCTCCCTCTCTTTCCTTCCCTCTCTCCGTTTGCCCTCTGTCTGTCTCCCTCCCTCTGTCTCCATCCCTCCCTCTGTCTCCCTCCTTCCCTCCCTCTGTTTCCCTCCCTCTGTCTGTCTGTCTCCCTCCCTCCCTCTGTCTGTCTCCCTCCCTCTGTCTGTCTCCCCCCCTCCCTCTGTCTGTCTCCCTCCCTCTGTCTGTCTCCCTCTGTCTCCCTCCCTCTCTCCCCCTGTCTCTCTCCCTCTGTCTGTCTCCCTCCCTCCCTCTGTCTGTCTCCCTCCCTCCCTCCCTCTGTTTCCCTCCCTCCCTCTGTCTCCCTTCCTCCCTCTGTCTGTCTCCCTCCCTCTTTCTCCCTCCCTCCCTCTGTCTGTTAAACTCTGTCTTTCTGTCTACCTCCCTCTGTCTGTCTCCCTCTCTCCCTCTGTCTGTCTCCCTCCCTCTGTCTGTCTCCCTCTGTCTTTCTGTCTCCCTCCCTCTGTCGGTCTGTCTCCCTCCCTCTGTCTGTCTCCCTCCCTCTGTCTGTCTGTCTGTCTCTGTCTGTCTGTGTTGTCTCCCTCTGTCTGTCTCCCTCTGTCTCCCTCCCTCTCTCCCTCTGTCTCCCTCCCTCTGTCTATCTCCCACTGTCTGTCTCCCTCTATCCCTCTGCCTCCCTCTGTCTCCCTCCCTCCCTCTGTCTCCCTCACTCCCTCCCTCTGTCTCCCTCACTCCCTCCCTCTGTCTCCCTCACCCCCTCCCTCCCTCTGTCTCCCTCCCTCGGTCTCCCTCCCGCCTTCCCTCTGTCTGTCTCCCTCCCTCCCTCTGTCTCCCTCTGTCTTTCTGTCTCCCTCCCTCTGTCTGTCGCCCTCCCACTGTCTGTCTCCCTCCCTCTGTCTGTCTCCCTCTGCCTCCCTCCCTCTGTCTATCTCCCTCTGTCTGTCTCCATCCCTCCCTCTGTCTGTCTGCCCCCCTCTGTCTATCTCCCTATGTCTGTCTCCCTCTCTCCCTCTGTCTGTCTCCCTCTCTCCCTCTGTCTGTCTCCCTCTGTCTGTCTGTCTCAGTCTGTCTCCATCCCTTCCTATGTCTGTCTCCCTCTCTCCCTCTGTCTCTCTCTGTCTGTCTCTCTCTCTGTCTCTCTCTCTCTCTGTCTGTCTCTATCGTAGTCTCTAATGCTGTCTGTCTCTATCACTGTCTGTCTCTGCCTCTATCTGTCTCTGGCTCTATCTGTCTCTGGCTCGATCTGTCGCTGGCTGTCCCTGTCTCTGACCTCATCTAGCTCCATCTGTCCCTGTCTCTATCTGTCTCTGCCTCTATCTGTCTTTATCTGTCTCTATCTCTATCTGTCTCACCTCACCCAGCTCCCACTCCCTGCTGCCCTCTGTCACCTCAGCCGGCTCTCACTCCCTGCTGCCCTCCACCTCCCTCACTCGGGCTCTCACTCCCTGCTCTGCCCTTCACCTCCCTCACCCGACTCTCACTCCCTAATGCCCTCCACCTCCCTCACCCGGGCTCTCACTCCCTGCTGCCCTCCACCTCCCTCACCCGGGCTCTCACTCCCTGCTGCCCTCTACCTCCCTCACCCGGGCTCTCACTCCCTGCTGCCCTCCACCTCCCTCACCCGGGCTCTCACTCGCTGCTCTGCCCTCCCACCTCCCTCACCTGGGTTCTCACTCACTGCTGCCCTCCACCTCCCTCACCCGGGCTCTCACTCGCTGCTCTGCCCTCCACCTCCCTCACCGGGGTTCTCACTCGCTGCTCTGCCCTCCACCTCCCTCACCCGGGCTCTCACTCGCTGCTTTGCCCTCCACCTCCCTCACCCAGGTTCTCACTCGCTGCTCTGCCCTCCACCTCCCTCACCCGGCTTTCACTCCCTGCTCTGCCCTCCCACCTCCCTCACCCGGGCTCTCACTCCCTGCTCTGCCCTCCCACCTCACCCAGCTCTCAGTTCCTGCTGTCCTCTCCCCTTCCCCACCCCCTCTCCCCTGTGCGTCAGCCTGGCTGACACAGCCTCCCAGGCACCCCAATACTTAACAGGTCTTTAAACAATCATTTGTTTGTTAATGAGGCTGTGTTCACCTCTCAGCGCCCCTGCAGCTCCACTCTTGACTGTGGCTGGAATCGCCCAGGCTCCCACAGAGCAGTGTCTCTGACTCGCACTGCTGCTCCCCGAAGTGTTTACTGAAGTTAAAATAAACACACACAGGTGCGATGTCTCAAGCTCCGCGGGCCGCCACTGAAGGCTTGCCGGGCCGCTACTGGCCCGCGGGCCGTACTTTGGGTACCCCTGTGCTAAATCATAAACCAAGCCAATCGCTCCTGTTCTCCGAGTCTATGACGCCAAAGGTGGTTAGTTCAGCCCTCTATGGCGTAGAGATCTGGGGATTTGAGAATTTAACAAAAACGACTGTAGCGGAAAACAAGATCCTGCGCAATCTTGTCAATCTACCTCAGAGTACTCCCATGTGTCCCGTTTTTTATGATATAGGAATGAGGCCAATTAAATCTATTGCTAATTTGAGTCGGTATTATACTGGAGGCACCTGTAGATAACCCCTGAATTAAGAATATTTGCAAGAGGCCTCATGGATATTATTAAATGTGACTACTTCCATAAAATCAAATGGCTATCTGGCATTAGGGGGATTCTTGGAGAATTAGGAATGGAAGAGTTATGGGAGGATCCCCTTAGTGCTAGATTCCCATCCAAAAAGGTTCTCAAGGGCAAATACTGGGAGATGGTAGCATCTAAAACTTTCAGGACAAGTGCGCCACTTTCGCTCACAGGGATTTTTCTTGATTATAAAGATATGACCATCCTGGAAGCATACTGGGATGACATAACCAGGCCACTTGATAGAAAGCTCTATTTCCAGCTTAGAATTGAAACGCTGCCAATTAGAGCATTTACAACTAGGTGGTCCAATATTGGAATTGTTACTTGTCCCTGTTGTCCAGCTCCAATGGAATCAGTTACTCACATGTTATTTGGGTGCCCAGCATACTCTGCCCCGCTTAGGGCATGGTTGAGACCTATGTGTAAGCTATTAGGCACTAGGAGTGGATTGACAGCAGTAAGAATTATTTGTACAAGTACTAATCCTTTGGTTTATATACCAGTGGCGAAGTATTTAGGGTGGTCCTGGACCCTTAGGAGTAAAAAGATTAGTGGCTGACTGGAAAGATCTGGCTTTGTAATATATTGGGTATTTTATATATCATGAAATTACAGTATCTGCAATTTTAAAATTACGTAATTTTCTACTGTATAATATTATAAATTCTTTTATATTGTGTGCCCGGAAAATTCGTTTACCTTTTTATGACAAAATGTATGTGTTTTGCTTTTATGACATTTGTCGAATAAAGCTTGCTTGACTGACTGACTGAATATAAATCTTAAGAATCCTTGATCAGCGTGTATAAGATTAGAAGCCCATCTTATGATGCTAGTGATAGCTCTGGTGTATGAGCTAACCAAAGAGAGCTCGAGGCGCAGAGCTTATGAAGAAACTGCTTGTTGGACTTTAATCAGTTTCGGGAGGATTTTCCCTTGTTTGATTTGTTTTTGTTGCCACTGTTTTATTGGAAAGTATTCCAATACATACGATGAAGTAGGTGGAATTTTAGAACTAAAAACCTCTAAAAGAGAATGAAAATGCCTGTATCCAGAAGAGGAATATATGCGTTGAAGTGCCCCAACATGTACATCTGCTTTGCGGCCTATGTGCTGTAAGTGAGAGGAGTTTTGTAATGTTTGTGTAAAAATTCGCCCCATAGATGTGTATTCATTGACCACCTCTAAATTCTTCAATTTGCTCATTCTCCGACGATTTCCAGCTGCTCGGCTAAAGGCTCCAGAGTTCCTGCTCTACATGTTTTTATTGGTGCTGTTTCTTCACATTTATACAACGAGCATCTGCATTGGTTGAATTCCCCTGTCTTCAGAGAAGTCCCAGCCACTCATCGCAAACTTCAACAAGGCTCCTCCTCTTTTGCTCCAATTATCAGCAGTTTCAAGTCCCAGTAAATCGCGGCACACATCAGCCGTTTTAAGTCTATATGCTGTTGAGCCGCGTTTGGTGACATTTTATTAATCGTGGGGTACGTCAACAATTCTATGTCAGGACGGAGGCGAGGATTATGCAGACCTTTCTTCTCTTTATTATAATCAGCAATTCAAAGAAAAAACGATAAACACATATTTTTGAACCACAACTCCCATGAGCACATGGGGCACAGTGTCCATAGTAACCATCAGCCAATCATGGAGCCGTCCGCCATACAATTAGCCGTGACGTCCTATCCTCTTCCTCTTTCTTCTCTGCTCGTCAGATAAGTCACCCTCTTTTCCTTTTCTGACATTTCGCGTGCTTTGATAATTTTGGTGGTTTTATTAGTGCCTGTGCAATAGCGCGTGCTCTGTGGTGCGCTTCTCTTCGTTTAGGTATTTCGGCAACTAGACGCGCGTCAGGCGCTGCTTGCGCCGTCTCTGCCGTTTGACCGCAGGCTCTGTGGAGAGCGTCTCCGCTTCCCCTCGGCTCTGTGGGGCGCCACCGCAGGGATTAAGGCTGCGCTCGCGGTTCTTGCCTGGCGGGACGGCGCGCTGAGGCGGGAGCTTCCTACCTCACCAACCCTCGCCTTTGACACCGGTTCGGTGTACTCGTTCGCGCTTCGAGCGCAACGCCATCAAGTGGCGGTTTTCAGTCACCGCACCTAAAATTTGACAGCGGTACTGTCTGAGCACCGGCGAGGGGGCTACCTTTGTGTACTTGATTTTAAGGTGTTTCTGTGCTCACACCCTCATTAAAATGCAGTCAGTTGATCTGTCAAACCCCCCCATTCAGGAGGCGGAAGAAATTAGCTGCACCCAGCCCCTGCCACCAGCGGTTGGTCGCGCGCTTTCGCAGGCACTGGACACGGTACTAGCACCTTTGAGGGAGAGAGTGGATGCCCTCACCCAAAGCATCCCCGGGGTGTTTAGTGGCGCAGGTCCTGCGGACCGCGGAGCCAAGGGTGCGCAGGGTGGTGGGAAGAAGTCAGCGAAGCGTCACGCGGGGCACCTGGAGGAGTTAGATCGTTTGAGGGACTCCTTCCGCAAGAGTGCGCGAACGCTTAAACCAGTACCCTGCCGGGAGGGATTTTTCCCCGGAGAGGATGGCGACGAGGTCGCCCCGGACTCTGACCCGGAGGACGGGATCCCCTGGGAGGGAGAGGGTGTTACCGATGATGATGCCTCCTCGGACGACGAGGACGGGTACGCGGGGCGTCCCTGGCGCCCGGCATCTCATTCTTCGGGATCGGTGCAGGGGGAGGACAAGACCCCGGATATGTTCGATCCAACAAAAATCTACCACCCGAGATCATCGGAATGGGTCCCAGACCCCAAGGTAGCGACGTATGTGGCTGGTAAAGTGCGCCAACCCTTAGAGAAGGAAGTTAGAGCCCGCATGCGGGGTGAGTGCCCTCGCCCGAAGCTGGAGGGCAGAGTGGCGGCTACGCCAGATATTGATGAGAAGCTCTATGCCTTCTTCGCTAAGTTTATGAAGGACCCTAGGAGAGGCATAGATCGGTCCTGGCGCAACTGCCAGGATAAACTCCTGGACGCGGTGGGCCCCGTGACCCAGATTATCCAGTTAGCCGAGAGGGCCAAGGAGTCGGGGACGCCGATGTCCACGGAGGTCGTGGCAGGTTGGGCGCAGCGAGCCCTTTGCTTCCTGGGTAACGCGAATTGCGCGTTGGCGGCAGAGCGGAGGAGATCCCTCCTCATCAAAATTGATCCTAAACTTGGAGATTTGGCCACTTCGGAGGCAGGGCCTATTGCACAAGGCAAGCTATTCGGTGAACCCTTTATTAAGGAACTGAATAAATTCGTAACAACCTTCTCTGCCTTGGACAGAGCACAGTCGTCCATCAAGAAGATTTTTCCCGGACGGGTTTTTGCAGGGGCCGGAAGAGGACGGGGTCGCTCCTCCGGCCGCCAACCCCAGCAAGGCCCTAACAATAAAACCCAGCAGCGCCGTAACAACGGCTGGAACGACGGTCGCCAGGGGAACTTCTACCTTAGCCGAGGCGCCGGAAGGGGGCGCGGCAGAGGCTATCAAGGCGGCGGCAATGCACCGGGAGGCCCAGCCGGTGAGTGCTACCCTTTTTTCCCCATCCGTTCTGGGGGGGAGGTTACGGGATCATCTCCACAACTGGTACAAAATCTCCTCAGACCCTTGGGTACTCCAGACGGTCAGGGGCTTCCGCATAGAGTTCTACGGCACTTCTCATCAGAGGGTTCGCCCTCGCCCCTTGTTTTTTTCTGCGGAGGACAGGACTCTTATCGAAAACGAAGTGTCAGAGCTCCTCCGGAAAGGTGCGATTTGCAGAACACACCTTCACCCTTCGGGGTTCCTGAGCAATATTTTCCTGGTACAAAAGAAGGACAAGGGGTTTCGCCCGGTTATCAACTTGCGGGAATTCAATGAATGGCTGGTGTACCGCCATTTCAAGATGGAGGGAATCCATCTGTTACGCGATATCCTCCTTCAAGGGGATTGGATGGTTCGCCTGGATTTGAAGGACGCGTACCTCACGGTACCGATCTTTCCGCCTCACAGACGATTCCTGCAGTTCTCTTGGAAAGGGGAGGTCTTCGAATTTCAAGCTCTCCCCTTCGGCCTCTCATCGGCCCCATGGTGCTTTACGAAGCTCCTTCGTCCGGTGGTGGAGACACTTCGCGAGAGAGGTGTGAGGATGATCATCTATCTCGACGACATCCTGATCATGGATCAGTCGCCGGATCGACTTCATTCCAACTTGACCATGACTATTGCCCTGCTCCAGGACTTGGGGTTTGTAGTGAATGCTCAGAAATCCGAACTTCTCCCGAGGAGACAGATGACGTTTCTGGGGTTCCTCATAGATTCGGAATCTGCTTGCCTCAGCCTCCCACAGCAGAAGGTGAACAAGATTCGCAAAGAGCTCTCCCAGACTCTTCGGAGGGACAGAATCTCATTGCGCCACCTGGCTCGAATCGTGGGTCTTCTATCATCCTCGATTCAAGCGATATTTCCGGGCCCATTGCACTACAGGGCCCTTCAGCGTTTGAAGGCGCAGCACCTCAGGAAGGGACTCACTTACTCCGAACTCATCTCCCTCACAGAGGAGACGAGGACGGAGTTGCGCTGGTGGATAGAGCACATGAGTGCGTGGAACGGGAGAGCGATCTTCGGATCCAGCCTGGACCTGATCATCGAATCGGATGCCAGCAGAGCGGGCTGGGGTGCCCGTTGCGGCGACATCACGATGGGGGGCCGTTGGTCGGAGGAGGAACTCCAGCTGCACATCAATTGCCTGGAGCTTCTAGCGGGCTCCTTTGCAGTGAAGTCTATGACACAGAATCAAGTGTCGTGCTGCATCCTGCTGCGCATGGACAACATGTCGGCGGTGCAGTATATCAATCGCCTGGGTGGACCCCGGTCCAAGGCATTAGCGAATCTAGCGAAGGACTTCTGGCACTATTGCCTAGAGAAACAGATTTCGGTGTCGGCGGAATATCTCCCGGGCACACAGAACTCGATTGCGGACTGGCATTCCAGGAACTTCCAGGATTTCAGCGACTGGCGACTACACCCTGCGGTCTTTCACGCCTTGATGGACAGGTGGGGACCGTTTTCGGTGGACCTGTTCGCGTCCCGGCTCAACCGTCAGCTCCCGAGGTTCGTGAGCTGGAGACCGGACCCGGAGGCGACGGCAGTAGACGCATTCTTGCAGGACTGGTCACGGGAGCAGGCTTACGCCTTTCCCCCCTTCCTCATGATTCCTCGAGTAGCGGCGCAAGTTCGCCGGCAGCAAGCATTGCTGGTCCTAGTGACCCCTTTCTGGCGGGCTCAGGCCTGGTTTCCCCCACTGCTCGAACTGTCGTGGGATCGTCCGATGCGACTGCCCTTGTTCCCTTTACTGTTGTCGGGGCCCTTGGGAGAGGGGCATCCGCTGGTACTTCAGGAATCCTTGCAGCTCATGGCATGGAGGATTTCAGGGGACGCTGGCAGGACGAACGCCTTTCGGCGGACGCTGAGGAACTCATCGGCAGGGCCTGGGCCCCAAGTACAGTCAAGAGGTACAGATCGGCTTGGCAACGATGGCGTCGTTGGTGTCTGGGAAGACACGCCGATCCCGTGGGGGCCGATGTTACCCACATTCTAAATTTTCTGGCTGAACTTACCCATTCGGGTCTGGCCTATCGGTCGGTCAACTCTTTTAGATCCGCCATTTCAGCGGGACACTCGCACATCGATGGAAAACCGGTGGGAGAACATCCTTGGGTTTGCAAGCTCATGAAGGGTGTCAGACTTTCCAAGCCCCCGGAATCCAGATATGACAATCTCTGGGATGTTAATATCATCCTACATTTCCTTTGCTCCTGGCGTGACAACCAGTACCTGAGCAGGAAGGAATTGTCGTCCAAATTGGCGATTTTACTGTGTCTGGTCTCGTGCAAACGCGTCTCGGACGTGCGGGCACTTGATATCACGGCACGCATGTTCACTCCGGAGGGGGTTACTTTCACGGTCGCTAGAAGGACCAAGACTGGTATCAGATCAGTGTCATACCCCACGTTTCCGGACCAACCGAAATTGTGTGTAGTGCGCTGTCTCAAGGCGTATGAGGATATGACGACGGACTACCGTCCGCCTGGGGAACGGCAGCTTCTCATTGCACTGCAGAAGCCTTTTAAGGCGGTGTCGGCTCCATCCATCGCTAGGTGGGTCCGTTGGATCATGACTGAAGCGGGGGTGGATGTTACTAGATTTGGAGCTCACTCCGTGAGAGGAGCAATGGCCTCTAAAGCCATTCAGGTGGGCGGTAGGCTCGAGGACATCATGGCAGCGGCGGATTGGTCCTCGGAGTCCACATTCAAAAAGTTTTACTTCAAGCCCATCTATGGCGCGGCAGAACTTGCGGTGGATAAGCTTTGAAACTGCATAATCCTCGCCTCCGTCCTGACATAGAATGAAAAATTTCCTAGCTAACGTAACGGAAAGTTTCAATTCTATTAAGGACTAGGAGGCGAGGATTATCCCACCCGAGACTTGCTGGTCTCAACCCACCCGTGCTTCTTCGTACTCCAGTAAGTATTAATTTACGATTGGCTTCAATGTCATGCTGATGCAAACAATTGGGTTGGAGCAGGATATTGCTTTGTGTATATGTGTAGATCTCTGAATGTTCACGTTCTTAGGCTGTACTGATTTTGTACATGATGTGCTTACCTTTCTTGCCCTTCTTGAAGAAGGACTCGATAACGGTTTTCTTGTTTGGTTTAGGACATGACCAGAAGGATTGAAGAACGTCCCTGGGGTTTTTCCTCACAGAGAAGAAGAGGAAGAGGATAGGACATCACGGCTAATTGTATGGCGGACGGCTCCATGATTGGCTGATGGTTACTATGGACACTGTGCCCCATGTGCTCATGGGAGTTGTGGTTCAAAAATATGTGTTTATCGTTTTTTCTTTGAATTGCTGATTATAATAAAGAGAAGAAAGGACTGCATAATCCTCGCCTCCTAGTCCTTAATAGAATTGAAACTTTCCGTTACGTTAGCTAGGAAATTTTTCATTCCTTCTGGTTTTGAGCTGCGTAAGTGCCATTTCTTGCCGAATTTAATCGTTCTTCATCAAGAGGTATGTCAGCCTTCTCCAACCTTCTTTGAACCTTTTTGGGATAACACGTTGTCTTTTTCTCTTGTGACTGAATCGTTTAAGTGAGGTGAGACGGTGGTGACATTATTTCGAGCATGTGTTCATAACTTTTGCTTACTATTTTTGAAGCACTACATTATTTTGAGCATTTCTTCATCATTTTTGCCTCCTCAATTCTTGTGACTTGCTGCTTCTATTTTAAATTCTTCACGTTCATTTCACGCTGATTCACACAGCATTACATTTTAAAAGTGTGTGAATTATACTTCAACAGCATTTCCTTAACGTGTAAGGTTTTTTGTGAACTTATATAGTTACATTTCCAGTAAATTGTTATATACCAATTGGTAATTTTCACTGTATTTCTATTATCTTTTATCAAGGTAATTGCATTTTAACATTTATTGTAAGTCTAAGGATTTGTATACTTTAGTTTCTTCACTTTTGGTACTTCAACATGACTACTCCAACTACCAGTATTACTGTAAATCCGGCAAAATTAATTTTGGGTGTTCCAGGTGATCCACCCATTCCTTGGTTACAATGGAAAGAATATTTCATTAACTATTTGTTTACCATTGACCATGCCAAAAAGCTTTCAGCAGACAGGAAAAAAGGTTTGTTAATGCATAGTTTGGGACCTGATGGGTTAAGGAGTTGCAGTAAACTCAACAAAGATATGGTTGCAGGTGATGATAATGTTTTTATCTAAACACAATTAGATAATAATTTTTCACCCAAAGTGTGCATTGGAGTTACACGTTTTAAATTCTTCCAAAGAAAACAACAAAAAAATGAATCGTTTGATGATTTTGTTACTGCTCTTCAGAAACTAGCTATTGATTGTAGATTTGGCGTAATTGAAGAAGAGTTAATTAGAGACCAAGCTGTGATGCATGCTTATGACTCTTCAATTCAAGACAGGGTATGGGTTAATGGTGATAATAATCTTAAAGATGTCCTGGCTGTTGCCAGGAAAGCTGAGTTATCGGGTAGGTGTGCGAATGCCCTTAAAAATGAAAACCATGATGGCACACATCAAGAAACGGTTGCCAGAGTTCTTACTAGTAGAACAAAAAATTCTACTTCCACCAGAACCTCTGCTAAAAACATACATATTCCAATAGTAACGAGTTCAGATGTTACCGTTGTGATAGGAAACACCATCTTGCTAACAATAAAGGTAGCCCCGCCCTTAGACAAAGATGCACCATTTGCAAGAAAGTTGGTCATTTCAGCTGTGTGCGCCGTAACAAAAAATCTGGAAAGGATCAAGTCAAGTGTATTGAAAATGGGTTATGTCTTCTTCTGATGAAAGTAATGAGGAAAGTTGCCTCAACTCATCATCCACTGGAAATGATGTCCTCAATATTTTACATGCCAATGATTCTAACAAACCAATTTGCTTAATGTCTCTAGGTGGTGTTAACATTCACATTGCACTCGACTCAGGTTCTCCGTTCATGATTGTGAATGAATCTGTTTGGTCTGATAAATTTGTCTCTAAACTTGGAACTGATTTACTGCAACCTGGTATTGCTCCGCAGAGTTACACTCATGAACGAATTGATCTTTTGGGTTATAGAAACCTTATTTTTAGATTTAAAAATAAAAGTGCACTGTGTAAACAGAATGTCTCCAAAAAAGTCTGTCTGTTCTTGGATGGAAGGATCAGAGGAAACTCAACATCATTTTAGATCCCAACAGTGTGGAACAAGTTCTCGTTTTGGACGAAGGTGAATGATTAGGCAAAATGTGTGAAAAATTACCTGTTGTTTTTCCAGGTAATTTAGGGAAAAAAGGCGAATTTTGAGCATCAAATTCGCCTTAAAGCTGATGCTTCTCCTAAAGTTCATAAATTGCATAATATTCCTTTTGCGGTGAGGGATGAAGAAGAGAAAGAAATTAGGCAGATTAGTCAAAATTGGTGTTATAGAACCTATTGAATCCTCCTAATGGTTTTCTCTGTTGGTCGCCGCAAGGAAGGCCAACGGAAAGCTCAGAATGTGCATCGACTTACGCCATCTTAATGAGAACATTTTAATTGACCAGTTTCCTTTACCCATAATTAATTAATTCATAGCCAAAACCAGAGGTATGGAAGTTTTCTCTACCATTGACCTCTCACAAGCCTACCACCAAATTCTCCTTTCTAGTGCTTGTAAAAATCTGACTGCTTTTATTTCTCACACTGGTTGTTTCCAATACACTAGGATGCCTTTCGGCCTAGCGTCAGCTACTGCGGTATTCAAGCGATTAATGTACAGAATTTTTGGTCATTTGGAATATGTTCTCATCTTTCAGGATGATAATCTTGTTATGGGTAGAAACGGTGATGATCACAAAAACAAACTGCTTCATGTACGTTCTATTTTGAACCAATTAAGGTTGACAATTGAATTTTCAAAATGTAAATTTGCAGCCAGTAGTGTGAGCTATCTGGGTCATGAAATCAGTGCAGTGGGGATACATCCCAAAGCCAAGTTAGTTTCTGCTTTTATTTGTAAATTTGTTTTGTTGGATTCAAGGAAACACATAGATAATACAATGCGCTGTTGACGCCACAAGAGAAGGTAAATGACAAGTTGGAAGAACCGCTCCCTATGGCCTTGCACATATCTCGCTGATGTCGTAGGGCCCCACCATTGATCACTTGTTGTGTCATTAAAATGAGTCGTGGCAATTAGTAATAAACACCCCTCCCATCCCCAAAAACTCCCCCTCCCCAACCAGTGTGCCGATTCTTGTGAATGTGGGTCACCTCTGTGACGGCTTGTTCACAGTGTTTCTTTCTCAGATTCTCTGGTAGCATAGTTTGTGTCCGTCAGGCGCAGTAGACGGAGGTATCTTGGGCACGTGATTTCATTAAACTCTTGAGAGAGAAGAGTGAGCAGCGGTTGCCAAACAGTGTGGAATGCGGCTGTGGTCTGAGTGAGCGTGGCTTGAATGCTCTCTATTCCTAATGTAAACCAGAGTTTGTGCAACCAGCCCGTGTGAGTGGGCCTTGTATTAGTCCCCCAAAGGGATAGGATGTGCTGGGAGGCAGCTTGTATCGCAAGACCCATTTGACGTCCCCTGATGGATTTCAAAGGAAAAGTGAGTGCATTGGGGAGTCCTATAATGGTGTAAGCTGGAAATTCAGTGTCTAGGGAACTATCTATATCATTAAGGACTGCTGTCCAGTACGCCTTGACTTCTGTGCAATCCCATAAGAGGTGTGTCAGGGTGCCCGCTTCTCCACATCCCCTCCAGCAGGACGTGCTCCGGGTTGGGTTGCCCCTGTGAAGTCTAGCAGGTGTAAGGTACCAATACGTGGTCAACTTCACAGCTGACTCCCTGCCCGCTGTATTCCTAGCCGTGTGGGTGGCCCTGTAATAGATCGACCGCCATTCCCGAGGTGTCAATGTTCTAACTAACTCGCCCTCCCAGCGTCTCTGCCCTGTCCTGTGGTGCGTCTCAAGGGGAGGAGCGAGCATTTTGTGAAGGTCCGTAATAAGGCCTCGATCCGAGTCTTTTGTGACAAGCCATTTCTCAAACTCAGTCATGTGCCTGCCAGCGAGTGGGCTAATCTCAGGTTGCGTGAGCCAGTGCCTGAGCTGAAAATATTGAAAAAGCTGTGCTGAGGTGATATCATACCCGTGAGACAGCTCAGCGAATGGAATAAAGCCCTCCAAGTCAAAGAGATGTCCCGCTGATCTACAGCTAGAGCCTCGCCATTGTGGGAACGATCTTGGGTCAGTGCCTGGAGGGAAATCAGGATTGTCCAATAGAGGAGTGAGCGGAGAAGGGAAGGTTGTGAGCTCTCGTCAGGTAGCAACCGAGTCCCACACTTTCAGTATGGTGCGCGTAATGGGTGAGTTCTGGAGATAGCATTTCTTCGACGCCCACACAGACCGCGCTATCTTCCATAAGGATGAGCCATCTCTTCTCCGATTCGGGCCTAAACCACTCCACTATGTACCTCAGCTGTGCCGCCTGAAAATATTGGTGTAAATTGGGAATCCCCAAGCCCCCATCGTCCATCCCCCGATATGCCAGTTGTTTGTTCATTCGCGGTCTCTTTCACCCCCAGACAAAGTGCTGAATCGCTGCTTGCAAAGTTGTAATAGTCCCGGCTGGTGTGATCACGGGGATAGTCTGAAAGATATATAGTATCTTGGGAAGTGCTGACTTTTTCACAGCCGCGATCCTTCTCAGTAGGGACAGTGGTTGTTTCGTCCAGCGCCCCAGGTCCTTTTGAATCTGCAAGGTTATGGTGGCATAGTTCAGAGCTACCGTCCGGTCTGTTGACGGTGTGAGTGTAATGCCCTGATAAGGGAGTTGCATCCGGGTTAAAAGTCCCCCTCTAAGGCGCTTCACTGTGGGTATGGGCGTTTTTCCCCAGCGGTAAGATCAGTGATTTCCCTCTGTTTATTTTAAGGCCCGACACCCTGCCAAAAGCCTCAACTTCCTCCATGCTCGGGAGCGTCGAGAGCCGCCAGGATGTTATCCGCGTACAGGCCGATGGGGTGTGGCTCCCCACCAAAAGTGATGCCTTTGATGTCCGGGTGGTCACGCACTCTCTGTACCAGTGGCTCAACGTAGAGCGCGAACAAGAGGGGGGGAAGAGGACACCCCTGCCTAGTGCCGCGCTGGATCTCGAAGGGACTGGAGCATAAGCCATTAAGGAGGCTCGCGTTGGGGGCGATGGTAGCAGCTTGCAACCAGGGATTGAAAACGCTCACCCACCCCGAAGTGTATTAAAACTTTCCCTAGGCAGCCCCAATCGACGCGGTCAAACGCTTTCTCAGCGTCAATGGCTAGGAGTACAGAGTTCGATTGCTGGAAATGGGCTTTGTCGATCAAGTGGTGGATACGTTTGGTGTTGTCGCTACATTGTCTAAGCCTCGAGACTAGCACACCAGTAAAGAGCTTGAGGTCAAGATTAAGGAGGGAAATTTGCCGGAATGCGGAGCAGCGAGTGGCGTCTTTGCCCTGCTTGCGGTACAAAAGGGGCTGGTGATGGACGGAGCATCTGAACCAATCAAACACTCACACCCAGTCAAAAGATCTGGGTTTAATCCATCACCGTTCTTTAGCCCACTCTGCCACCCCAGTTCAGACATGGCTATATGCAAATCAGTCTGACCCTGTGCCTCATGAGAACAGTCCAGCCCGAACTGCCAAGCCTTGCCATCCCTGGACCGGAAACAAGCTTCCGAGGACCGTTTTCTGGCATTACAGCCGTCTTCAGCCCGGCTTGCATGAATCCAGTGGCAAAGTGAGCAAGGGACTCACGTCTGAGCATACTCTGCCACACTTATGGCGGCCAAAAGCGGTACAAAAGGGGTTGGTGATGGACAGAGCATCTGAACCAATCAAACACTCACACCCAGTCAAAAGATCTGGGTTTAATCCATCACCGTTCTTTAGCCCACTCTGCCACCCCAGTTCAGACATGGCTATATGCAAATCAGTCTGACCCTGTGCCTCATGGGAACAGTCCAGCCCGAACTGCCAAGCCATGCCATCCCTGGACCGGAAACAAGCTTCCGAGGACCGGTTTCTGGCATTACAGCCGTCTTCAGCCCGGCTTGCTTGAATCCAGTGGCAAAGTGAGCAAGGGACTCACGTCTGAGCATACCCTGCCACACTTATGGCGGCCAAAAGCGGTACAAAAGGGGGTGGTGATGGACGGAGCATATGAACCAATCAAACACTCACACCCAGTCAAAAGATCTGGGTTTAATCCATAACCGTTCTTTAGCCCACTCTGCCACCCCAGTTCAGACATGGCTATATGCAAATCAGTCTGATCCTGTGCCTCATGGGAACAGTCCAGCCCGAACTGCCAAGCCATGCCATCCCTGGACCGGAAACAAGCTTCCGAGGACCGGTTTCTGGCATCACAGCCGTCTTCAGCCCGGCTTGCTTGAATCCAGTGGCAAAGTGAGCAAGGGACTCACGTCTGAGCATACCCTGCCACACTTATGGCGGACAAAAGCGGTACAAAAGGGGGTGGTGATGGACGGAGCATCTGAACCAATCAAACACTCACACCCAGTTAAAAGATCTGGGTTTAATCCATCACCGTTCTTTAGCCCACTCTGCCACCCCAGTTCAGACATGGCTATATGCAAATCAGTCTGACCCTGTGACTCATGAGAACAGTCCAGCCCGAACTGCCAAGCCTTGCCATCCCTGGACCGGAAACAAGCTTCCGAGGACCGGTTTCTGGCATTACAGCCGTCTTCAGCCCGGCTTGCATGAATCCAGTGGCAAAGTGAGCAAGGGACTCACGTCTGAGCATACTCTGCCACACTTATGGCGGCCAAAAGCGGTACAAAAGGGGGTGGTGATGGACAGAGCATCTGAACCAATCAAACACTCACACCCAGTCAAAAGATCTGGGTTTAATCCATCACCGTTCTTTAGCCCACTCTGCCACCCCAGTTCAGACATGGCTATATGCAAATCAGTCTGACCCTGTGCCTCATGGGAACAGTCCAGCCCGAACTGCCAAGCCATGCCATCCCTGGACCGGAAACAAGCTTCCGAGGACCGGTTTCTGGCATTACAGCCGTCTTCAGCCCGGCTTGCTTGAATCCAGTGGCAAAGTGAGCAAGGGACTCACGTCTGAGCATACCCTGCCACACTTATGGCGGCCAAAAGCGGTACAAAAGGGGGTGGTGATGGACGGAGCATATGAACCAATCAAACACTCACACCCAGTCAAAAGATCTGGGTTTAATCCATAACCGTTCTTTAGCCCACTCTGCCACCCCAGTTCAGACATGGCTATATGCAAATCAGTCTGACCCTGTGCCTCATGGGAACAGTCCAGCCCG
Source organism: Lissotriton helveticus (assembly GCF_964261635.1). Taxonomy (NCBI): domain Eukaryota; kingdom Metazoa; phylum Chordata; class Amphibia; order Caudata; family Salamandridae; genus Lissotriton; species Lissotriton helveticus. Next base: position 1,869,713,316 of record NC_136061.1, read on the forward strand.
AACTGTCAAGCCATGCCATCCCTGGATCGGAAACAAGCTTCCGAGGACCGGTTTCTGGCATCACAGCCGTCTTCAGCCCGGCTTGCTTGAATCCAGTGGCAAAGTGAGCAAGGGACTCACGTCTGAGCATACCCTGCCACACTTATGGCGGCCAAAAGCGGTACAAAAGGGGGTGGTGATGGACGGAGCATCTGAACCAATCAAACACTCACACCCAGTCAAAAGATCTGGGTTTAATCCATCACCGTTCTTTAGCCCACTCTGCCACCCCAGTTCAGACATGGCTATATGCAAATCAGTCTGACCCTGTGCCTCATGGGAACAGTCCAGCCCGAACTGCCAAGCCATGCCATCCCTGGACCGGAAACAAGCTTCCGAGGACCGGTTTCTGGCATTACAGCCGTCTTCAGCCCGGCTTGCTTGAATCCAGTGGCAAAGTGAGCAAGGGACTCACGTCTGAGCATACCCTGCCACACTTATGGCGGCCAAAAGCGGTACAAAAGGGGGTGGTGATGGACGGAGCATATGAACCAATCAAACACTCACACCCAGTCAAAAGATCTGGGTTTAATCCATAACCGTTCTTTAGCCCACTCTGCCACCCCAGTTCAGACATGGCTATATGCAAATCAGTCTGACCCTGTGCCTCATGGGAACAGTCCAGCCCGAACTGCCAAGCCATGCCATCCCTGGATCGGAAACAAGCTTCCGAGGACCGGTTTCTGGCATCACAGCCGTCTTCAGCCCGGCTTGCTTGAATCCAGTGGCAAAGTGAGCAAGGGACTCACGTCTGAGCATACCCTGCCACACTTATGGCGGCCAAAAGCGGTACAAAAGGGGGTGGTGATGGACGGAGCATCTGAACCAATCAAACACTCACACCCAGTCAAAAGATCTGGGTTTAATCCATCACCGTTCTTTAGCCCACTCTGCCACCCCAGTTCAGACATGGCTATATGCAAATCAGTCTGACCCTGTGCCTCATGGGAACAGTCCAGCCCGGCTTGGGCAGCACAATCACATTTACCTCCAGCATATTGGCCGGGTTGGAGCCGGGTCCCTGAAACGAGTTAAAGAGCTTTGTAAGAATCGGGGCAAGCAGCGGACAAGAAGTTGTATAAAAACCGTTGGAGAAGCCGTCGGGGCTTGGCGATTTTAGGGGTTTAAGACAGGAAATTGCACTAATCACCTCTTCAGTTCGAATAGGTGCATCTAGAGCACTCGTGCTCGCTGAGTTCAGCGCGGTAGTTGCCGCGTCCTCCAGGTAGGTGTCAGCTTAAGCCACCGGCATGGGGTCGCCTTTTAAAGGGACGCATAATAGTCCCGAAACGCCCCTGCAATTTGTGCCTCGTCATGAAGCTCATCCCTCTTCTCGTTACGTAGGATAAGATTTTTGAGCGGGGAACCGTAGCCCGCAACGCGCTCGCAAGGAGGCGTCCCGTTTTGTTCCCCCCTGTATAATAGGTGTGACGCAGGCGGAGCGCCGCGTATTCGGCCCGATCCATGTCTAGACTCACTAGTTGTGCTCTGGCAACTTTTAGTTGTTTCCAGATTCTTGGGGCCCCCCATACGGCTGTGTACTCGCTCCAGCTCACTACCTTGGCGGTGAGGGTTTCTCGTTTGGCTTTACGATCTTTGGTCTCCGCCGCTGCTATGGCGATTAATTCGCCGCGCACCACTGCCTTTAACACCCCCCACACTGCCATCACAGACGTATCGTGGCGGTCATTAACCGCAATGTAATCAGTGATGCGTTTGCGGAGTTGCTGGGTTATCTCTACACGCTGTAAGAGGGGTTCTCTCAGTCTCCATCGACAAGGTGGTCTCTTGACACTAAGGATTTTGACCGTGATCTCCACGGCTTCGTGATCGGAGATGGCCGCTGGGGTGATGCTCACATCCACCACCCGGGCTGCCAGCTCAGAGGAGCCTAGGAAATGGTCTAATCTGGCATAAGTATGGTGCACATGTGAATAGAAGGTGTAATGTGATGCCCCAGAGCACAAGGCTTCCGACAGGGCATTTCGTAGAAAAGGCTCCTGTCCTGTGTTCGGGGCATATAGGGCATATAGGGATCCCACCGTCAGCTGCATGCCTCCCACTGTGATACTATGGGCAAGAAGTTTACCTTTGATCTCCCCCACTGTCTGGCAACCAGAATCGCGACTCCTGCCTTTTTGTCATGGGTGGAGGAGAAGAATTGTTGGGGGAATGCCCGGGACCTCATCCTGTGCCAATCTATAGGAAGTAGGTGCGTTTCTTGAAGCATGCAGCTCGTGGCACCCGAGTTCTCGAGGTAGGACAGTACCGCTCGCCACTTGATAGGGTTATTGAGGCCCTTCACATTCAATGTTAGAATTTTCAAGGTGGTGTCAGCCATCTGGGCGCCAGGGAGTGATGTGTACGCAATTCGCCCACCGCATTCGCACTGCACCTGGCATACAGGCCTCTGCCCCTGTCGGCACACTGGTTCCCACCCCCACCGCCCAGCCCCGTAACTCCCCCAACGCCCCCGTCCCCCAACCCAGCCCGCCCAACCACCCGCTCCCCCTTGCCCAACTGCCCCCCTCTGAGCCCACCATCCCCCAGCCAACTGCCCACCGCCCCCCACCCTAACCCCAACACCTTTTACCCCCCTCCCCACTCCCTAGCCCCAACGTAGAGTCCCCATTGTCTCGTCATAGCCCCAGGCCAATTAACTCACAATCCAGGCCTATGGTGAAGTTATGTGAGGGAACGTGTGACCTTGGCACCCTTCCGGCCCCCGCCCATCCCCTCCCCCAGCCTGCATGCCTATGAAGCGATAGAAGCCCCTCACTCTGCGAGGGCAGTCCGCTGTTACTGTGTCTCAGGTCACCTCCTGGACGGCTGAAGCCTGCTCACGGGCCATGATGGCAGGATCCGGCTTCATCGACGCTCTGGGTGAGCGTTTGCAACTAACCCTTTGCCACCCACTCTGGGATGGGCGCTGGTGGCGATCCAGAGACGGTCGATGTGAAGCATCTAGTGAGGAAGCGTCCTCGTTGAGTTCGATACCCAGCAGGGAGCAGGTGTCTTGTAGAGATCTCATCTGATGCAAGGCCCCATCCCATTTGAAGATCAGCCTGAAGGGGTGACCCCACCAATAAGGGACTCCTTTATCTCGCAGGAATGTAGTGACCACTTTAAAGGCTTTCCGTATGTGTAGAGTGATTGCTGAGAGATCTTGATAAAGCGCCACCGGCTGTCCTTGGTATTTGAGAGGTTGCTTTTGACGCGCCTCCCGCAAGATTCTCTCCTTTAAGGGGAAGTCCGGGAGGAAGGCCAATATGTCAGGAGGGGGAGCGGGCACGCAGCGCGCCTGGCCGACTCTGTGCGCCCTGTTGATACGAATGTCAGTCTTTAGTGTCTCCCAAAATCTCCCGAAACATGTCCTGCAGGAAGCCTACAACGCTCACCCCCTCTGCTTTGGTTGGCACACCACGAACCTTGATGTTATTCCGTCTGGACCTATTTTAAAAGTCCTCTGCGTGGCCCTGGAGGTCCACCTGTTGGTCACGGAGACGAATAAGCTCCTCCTGAAGTTGTTCCACTTCTTCGCCTCTGGACGGCTCCGCTACCTCGATAGCTGCCACCCGTTCGCCCAAACCATCCACGTCTCGACGGAGTTCCCGGTGCTCACCGGCCATGTCCTGCTTCAGCGCCTGGAAGTCTTCACGCAGGGAATTAAATAAAGCCTCGAGAAAATATTTGGTTATTGGGACCTCCCCGTCTCCCTGGTCGGCAGATGGCTTGGCTGGAGGGGAGGGTTCTTGTAGCCCTTGGGGGGCCTTTGATGAGCATGTCTGTAAGTGTCCGCCAGCCTCTTCTCCCTGCACTGGCCATTGTCCCCAACGATCCCGCAGCTCCCCCTCTTGCAAAGTTGGGGTTCTCTGCCGTTCACTTTGCGTGTGTATGGGGGAGAGCCGGGCAGACGACTGGAAACCAACCCCCCGCCGATGGAGGCAGCGAGGTGGAGCTGCCCCAATTGCTTATCCGGCCATCCTCTCAACTCCGGGACTCCTCGCAGTTAGGGGGAACAACCACCAGCACCACAAAGAAATCACTCCTGCTCTGCCCCCCACATGCTATCTCAGTCCAAGGGAAGGAGCATCAAAGTCGGAAAGGTGCTTGTAGGAAGCCGGAGTCCACCGCGGGGCCAAAAGGCCCAACGCTCTGTCGCTCGGGGGGAGGACTCAGTATGTCCCGCGTTGGCCTGTCTCTACGCCGGCAGGAGATGCCCGCCACCTCCTTTCTAGGGCGAAGCCACCCTCAATGTAGGACAGTCTCTCTGCCGCGCCCTGCTGCTGCCGGGCGCCTTGGGGTGCCCCACTCCTTGCTCACTGTCCTATTTGCCCATTTCAAGCGGTCGGTGACCTCTGCCCCCTCCGCAACTACCGCAGGTATCCGCCTGAACCAAGCAGGGCCGCGGTTGGGATGATCCTGCAGGCAACAAAGCCCCGGCTTGAATTGTGCGCACAGGCAGCTTCGGATCACCTCCACGTCGTCGGTATATCTCCCCCTCTCGGTTGAAGCAAGGCGCCCCGCTGGGTAAGGCGCTCCCTCCAGCTCTGTCCCCCAGCTCCTGGTGCAGCGGGTGTCTCCTCAACCCGCCGATTGTCAAACCCTCTATATAGGTGGGAGGGCTGTGGACTAAGCCCCCCACCCCCACTACTACACAGCAGTGTCCATGCATAGGCCGCCAAGCCGCGGTCTAAATTTTCACGGCCGCCGGAGCACTGAGCTTGGCTCTTCGCGTTGTCAGACGCTGGCAGCCCCCCACGCACCCACTGCGGGGGGCCGCTCCTCACCTTCGCTCACTGGGGAGTGTCACGGCCTCCGATGTCGTCCGGTTTCAGGCACCAGTGACGGGTTTCCCGGCCTGCCTCCAGTCGCCAGGCCGGCCGGCCGCCCGGACCTCGATTTTCGCAGCGGCCCCGGGAGGGTCCGCAGTAGACACCGGACGCCCTGGGGGCCTGCAGACCCACCTGCCAGTACTCCGGGCTGACGTCCTCTTCACCTCCTGGGAGGGGATCGGCTGCCGCAACGAAGCGCCACCCAGCCTGGGTACTCCTGTGGATCCAGATACCCGCCTCTCCGCTCCTACTTCATGCGGCTGCCATTTCACGAACGCCGCCCGCAGGTCTCTGTCCCAGCTGTCTGGCAAGCCTAAGAGCCCCAAACTGCTCACTAGACGGGCACCTCTAGTCTTTCTCCCTTTGGACCAAGATCCTCGCCAAGCTGGGGTGTAATAGCGTGATTAAGGCCGGGAAAGGGGATCTGGAGCGGGGAGCCTCGAGGTCCTGCTGCCGCTCAGGTCGCCATCTTGGCCACACCCCCAGTTTCTGCTTTTACTGATGCTCCTAACCAAAAAACAAAGATGAGGTTAAACCATTTTTAGGCCTTGTGGAAATTTTTTCGAAATTTGTAAATGACTTTTCGAACAGAACTTTTCACATTAAGCAACTTCTCAAATCCAATTCTAAATTTCTTTGGTCAGATGTTTCTCATTAGGAGTTTTATGACATTAATCTATCAATCAGGACATTTGTAAAGCGCACTACTCACCTGTGAGGGTCTCATGGTGCTGGGGGGCAGGGGGAGGGGGGTGCAGCTACTGCTCGAACAGCCAGGTCTTGAGGAGTCTTCTGAAGGTCAGTAGGTCCTGGGTCTGCCGTAGGGGGATGGGGAGGGTGTTCCAGGTCTAGGCTTCTGCACCTGCTCTTCAAGGTTTTAATCCAAAAGGTAAAAACATAATCACTACAGATGGTAGCGGTACTGGTATTGGTGCAGTTTTTTCACAGATAGATACAAATGGTTTTGAATCTATCGTTGCTTATGCTTCTAGGTCGTTGTCTCCTGCCGAGTGTAAATATGCTGTGATAGAATGTGAGGCTCTCGCTTGCGCATGGGCACTTGAGCATTTTCACACTTTTGTTCGGGGAAGTGAAGTAACAGTTAAATGTGACCATAAACCGTTAGTCAAGGTACTATCCAATGTGGGCATGATTAATGTTTCTGCCAGACTAGCACGCATTTCAATGAGATTGTTAGATTTTGTTTATAAGATTGAATACTTGCCTGGAAAAAAAATGCCCTAGCTGATATTTTTGTCACGTTTACCGGTTCAAATGGTAGAAAAACAAGATGATCTTATGGATAATGTTCAAGTGACTTGGTTATGGGACCATGGTTCGGATTCCTTTCAAAAAGAAGAGTGGAACAAAGCTTTAACTAAAGATGAGTGTTTAAGTAAAGTTTTGGAATTTTTGAGCATAGGTTGGCCTCGCAAGGTTGCTGTTTCTAAGGTGAAACCATTTTGGGAAGTCAGAGATGAATTATCTGCTTTGGATGGAAATCTTATGAGAGGTGATAAAATCGTTCCTCCATCTGATCTAAGAAACAAAATTATTTCCCTCTGTCATGAGGGACATTTAGGTATCATTAAAACTAAAAGTATTGTCAAAAGCAGATTTTGGTGGCCTGGTCTTGATAATGAGGTTGAGAGAGTTGTGAGAGATTGTGGTTTGTGTTCTACAGCTGACAAAACTTTGAAAACATTAAGACCTCCCATGGGTGATTTTATGTGTCCAGAATCACCATGGGAAAGTGTTGCTGTGGACATCATGGGTCCTATTGGTAATTCTGGGAAATATGTTATACCCATGATAGATGTATTTTCTAAATGGCCGGTGCTTCATATTATCAGGAAATTAGGCACTCAAACAGTGATTTCATTTCTTGACGAGGTTTTCATGAGTGAAGGTACTCTTGCTGTTATCATAAGAGATAACGGGGTACAATTCACTTCGGATGTCATGACTCAGTATTTATCTAAGTGTGATATTCAGCACAAGACCACATCATTGTACAATACCATTGGTAATGGTTTGGTGGAAAGGTACAATCGAGTTTTGAAGGGTGCCATACAACTGGCTTGTAAGAATAACATTCCCTGGGAAACACAAATGTTTAAAACTCTTTGGTCCTACAGACTTTGTTGTTGATTCTATGAATTTTTCCCCATTTGAACTGATGAGGGGGAGAGAACCCAGAGCAAAATGGTATCCTGGTTAGATAACAAGTTATGGGTGAACATGACAAGTACAAAAAATTGTATGATATGAAATACAACACGCATAATGGTAAACTTTCTGTTGGTCAGTGGGTTAGAGTCAAGAAACCAGGTTTTGTTCCAAAAAATGTAAGTAGATTCTTTGACCCTCAACGCATTACCAAATTAAGGAAAAATGCTGTTATTTTGGAAGATGGAAAATGTTGGAATCGCAAGAGAATTGCTATATGTAAAGAACCTTTTCCATCAAATGTAGATTTAAAGAAGTCTTCTGCATTGCAAGGTTTTTCTGATGATTTTTCTGATGGTCCTCATGACTCTTCTCAGGAAAGTGATGTCAGCGTCTCGAAAGATGTTCGCCAGGATGAAGTTCCTCTGGATGAAGACTCCAAGACTCGTGAGAAAGGAATCATCAAATATCCTGTTATTTTAAAAGACTATGTTTGTAATTAAATTTTATTTTTGTTTGTAAGGAAAGAGATGTGTAGTGTTGTGCTCTTTCCTCGTGGCTAAACTCGTGCTCAAGTTTCCCCGCGAGGAAAGTGTAAAACTACTGGTTAAGGATATTCTAATGCTTACCTTCAATTTGTAGCGTATTCCTGACGGACGGCGGTTGGAGGAGAGCGAACTGTTGCTGTTGTTGGAGGTTTTTATCGTCTGGCTGAGAATTTCAATAAAGAATTAAAATACTTTCACCTTTGTGTGTATTTCACCACACACATTTTCTTCTGTATATCTGGTTACAGCCTGTAGGTTCCTTTGTAGGCTGAATGGTGTATAATCTAATATAACCACGTCATCGGTGTACATCAGAATGTGGATTTTACAGGATGATATTTTTGGGGGGAAATTAATAATTTGTGTAAAACAGTGCGGGAGATCACTTATGTATAATGAGAATAAGAGGGGGGCTAAAAGACAACCTTGCCTCAAACCATTCGGTATAGCTATTGGTCGAGGAGATCCCTTCTCTCTCCCTATTAGTATTTGACACCATGTTGCTGTGTGTAGTGATGTAATTATATTAAGAAGTTTATCAAGCATTCCTAATTTTCTACGTTTTTTCCAGAGTGTTTGTCTGTCTACTCTGTCAAACGCTGTCGTAAAGTCGAGGAAAACAAAATAGACAACCTGCGATTTTGACACAACATATTTGTCTATAACTGTCTGTAGCACTGCTATATTGTCAGTTACGGAGTGTTTAGGTCGGAACCTAGCTTGAGTTATAGGGATCACTCCGCATGAGAAAGCCAAGTCCTTCAGATGTTCCAGGACGCTTGCTGCAAAGATCTTCCCTATAGCGTCCAGCAAGGCGATTTGTCGAAAGTTGCTGGGAAGTGACCTACAGTCCTTTTTGAAAACTGGAATCACGATGCTCCCTAGCCATGATTTAGGGATTTTCCCGGGTAGCATAAAAATGAGAATATAGGGGAGCTAAAAACTTGCTCCAGTCTTCTGGGTTGCCTTGCAGTACTTTAATCAGGATCTGATACGGACCCATTGCTGCAGAAGATCTGGCGTTCTTTATCTGGTATTCTATTTGCTGTACTGAAAGGCAAGGATATCTTGGGTATTTTGTTTATTTTGCTTATTGCTTGGTTCAAGTTTTCTTGCCTCATGTTTGACTTATATAAGTCATGGATACATTTTTCCCATTCTAATGGAGGAACAGGTGAGGCTTACAGGGATTTCTTTGTTCCTGTTTCTTTGGCAATTAAGCTCCAGTATTTGTAGTTTTTGTATGGCTGCTATTTGGATATCAATCCAATTTTGATCCTGTTGAGCGTTTCGTTTTTTTCTTTTACCCTCCGACGGAATTTCTTAATGTTTTTGATTTCTTTTTGTCTGATCTCTGAAAAGTGTAGAAATTACATCCGAATTAATTTATTCAGTGTAGTTCATCCTTGATCTAGGCTCCTTCTTTTCCAGTTTCCCACATGCGTTTCCTGACATTTTGGAATATACTGCAGGGATACCACAACCTTGTTAAGGACTACTTCAAAATGTATTATTGGGTTTGAGGAATTGTCACACTGTAATACTTGGGTAGAGATGATTGCAGAGTTTAAGTTGTTGATTGTTGTTGAATTCCATATTAACCTTCCTTTTGCCAAGTTTACAACAGTGGTACTATGCAGATACGTAATGGTCCATAGAGAAGTTGGTTGTAATATTATTCCTGTTTTGAGATATAGTATTGCCTGTTCGCTTTCTTGTGTGAATTGGCTAATTAATTTTAGAGCTCTCCCAAATAGGCCTTGGCGACAGATCATATAGTCTAAAATCAATGAGCTAGAGTTGCCTTTTCTTGTGTAAGCTGCAGGGATATCTCCTTCTGTGCTTCCATTTAAGATGACTCTATTTAGCGCTGATAGAGAGGAGAGTAATATTTTCCCGCGTTTATCTGATTTTATCCCTGGGAGAAATAGTGGTAATGGGATTGACAAAGCTTTCTTTTGTTCGCCGTACTCCCAATTTTACAGGAGCGCGTTTGAGATTTTCCCGTTAAAGTCTCCTGTTAGAATAACGGAGGGGAAACCTTTTCCTTCTAATACTATTTCAATTTCCTCAAATGTTTCGATCATAAGAGCGTCCTTTTTGGCGCCTGGGGGGATATAAACATTAAAAATTAATAAATCTTAAGAAATGTCCATATTGTCATTCCAGTGCTTCACCTTAATACATAATACATTCATCAGACGCATATTGGTAACTTCCGGGTCCCAATAGAATAGATTGGGGAGTGTTTGTTATGATTGTGCTAATGCATGTACGACTTTATATCCGGAGAGTAAGCACTTAGTTTCAGGAAAAAAGAGTATTCTGATGAAAATTAATTATTATTTGGTGTGGGTGACTACAAAGGATAATAAAAACCCTTGACTGGGTGAACCATCAAAGTCACTAAATTAACCTGAGCTCAATCAACTGGTAGTTATGGCTCAGAGAAGACATGCTAAAATTACAGCAATGCGTAAAGTATTTATACAATATCAAAACAGTTATAATGTCAAACTGCCAAACATTAAAAATCCCAAACCAAAATTCAGACATAAAATTGAATAAAGAAAATTTTATAAATCCAATAAGGGGAACAGGAGATATGAGTTTTTCAACATTATGGGGAAAATAGTGCTAAAATGAACAGTGGTAGACTGTGACCTAGTTGCAATCTCAGGCTGACTGTGATTAAGAGCAGGTCGGACACACCAACTAGGTTTTTCACAGTCAAAGATTTTATCTCATGGCTTAGTACTTTAAGTACCAATCAACCACAGAAATTAAATTAAATCAAATGGAGATTTGTAGAGCTGAACAGGGAGCTCAAAAGTATCGCCGAGCTGGTAAGCCTATTTGTTAAACAGTCGTGTTTTCAGTGTTTTGCAGAAAGCTAGCAGCATGGGTTTCTTCTTTAACGCTAGCAGCAATGAGTTCCAGAGTGTGGCTGTACACGCTATGAAGCTTTTGCCATCCCACGTGGCTCTTCTGACATTCATGATTATAAGGTTAGCTGAGCAGGCAGATCGTAGGGACCTTTCAGCATGTACCATTGAAAGTACTGCTTCATAGAATCAGGACTTTCGCTATGTGGTGCCTTAATAGCAACATGATGATTTGAATTTGAACCATTTTTTTTTTTTACCCGAAGGCACTGGAGTGCTGGTAGGACCTGGAAAATCGATTGATACTTAGGAATTCCCTGCAAACTCCGGGTATCCGGTAATCTGCAGTTTATGTAAAGATTCTTTCTGAAGGCTAACAAATAGTGCACTGCAGTAGCCTATTTTGGCAAAGATGAGAGCTGTGATGACCAGTTTTCATAGACCCATGGGGATTAAAGGAAAGATGTTTCTGAGCGTTTTGAAGATGAAAAAGCAGTAGGAGGAGATGGAGTTCCCCTGCCCTTCAAATTACAGTTTGTTATCAAAGTGAACTCATAAATATTTGACTTTGGCGACTGGTGTGGGAAGCATCCCTAGCTCCTGAGGACACCATTTAGGGGAACAAAAAGAAGTGCTATTCCTGAATAACAAGGCCTCAGTTTTGTACAAGTTTAGTTTTAGACAATTACTTGCCATCCAAATTCTGATTTCCAGCATGCAGTCATGAAAGTGGGAGGCAGCCTAGTTGGGGTTCCATGCAACTCAGACCATGATCTGGGTGTCGTCCGCGTAGGACACCCCAGTGAAGCCAAAGGGTTTGATCAATTTAGCCAGAGGGGTGACATACACGTTAAAAAGGGTAGTACTCGGCGCTGAGCCCTGAGGAACCGCACAGAGGAGGGCGAAAGAGGAGGATTTATGACCGTTCAGTTCTACAAACTGTTCTCTCTCAAAAACAAAAGACTGAAGGAGCTTGAGAGCCATACCCTCTATTCATAAGCTGCGCACATGGTCAATGAGAAGATTATAGTTAACCGTATCAAACGCTGCAGAAAGATCTAACAAAATTAAGGCAGCCTTTCTCCGGCATCCAGGGTTTGTCTAATCTCTTCTGAGGCAGTTACCAGCGCTAGTTCAGTGCTGTGGTGGTTTCTGAAGCAAAATTGGGTGTGATCTAAGAGCATGTTCTTCTGAATAAAGAGTGTCAGCTCAGTGTTGATGGCTTTCTCCGCCATTTTTGCGGGGAAAGGTAGAAGAGTAATGGGTCTGTGTGGTTCGGATTACTGTTGTCCAGATTAGTTTTTTCAAGAGAGGCAGAATAAAGGCCATCTTCGATTGTTTTGGATAATGGCCTGTACAGAACATTCTATTGAAAATGAGCATAAGGTGTCTGGGAATAATATCAGGTGCTAAGTGAAGGATTTGGAGGGGCAAGGGTCCAACGGAGAATTTGATTTGATGTGGATAGATAAAACTTGATCTAAGAATCAACAGGAGAGGAAGGGTAAGAGTAGGCACTCCTATACCCCACAACTTACTTCATAAACAACTAAGGAGTGACTCAGTGAAAACAATAAAGTGACAAAACTTAACTCTAGTTTTGTTAAAGTAATAACAACCCCCATAAACCAAAGTGAGTCCAACAAAGGTGGACCGGCCACTGGAAATAGCTTATGTCCAGTAGTGCCTATAAAAAGAGGAGGAAGAAAATCCTTTTTCTTTGTAAAAGGACCCTCACTCACCACTAGTTGGTGACATGCTTCATCATTGGGTCCCCGCTGGGGTGGCCGAATGCCTCCCCAGCGTGCTACAACGCCTGTGTTACAGCGGAGCTGGATGTGTTGAGTGCAACAGTGCTCTAACTAAATTGTGAGAATAACTGTGGGTGCAAATTAAAAAATACAAGGTTGATACCCAAAAAGACTTTTAATAGAGGTCAACCCGGATTAATTAAAAACAGTGAGAACGGACCAACTAGGTTCTAAATTAGGAAACCTGTGTCCTTTAATCAGTGGTCAACATGTTTCTGCTGCTCTATGTGCATATTCGCTCAGCATTCGTCAGGACCTAGTATAAATAGAAAGGCTGGCCACCGGTGGTGTGCGCACGCTAAGGCGCACCCTCCCGTGAGGCACTATATGTGAAAAATTAGAAAAACTATGGTAACTCACGGTTTCTGCCCGTGGCGGCTCACTGAATATCACAGGAGCGAAAAATCCTGTGGAAAATGGGAGGAAAAGAAGGACAAAACACAATAACATATAATGACATACAAAGACATAAAATTGATGGTTATCATTGTACTACATTATACTCGTTGTCAATTGTCTGGTGTTAATGACCAGAACCTCCAATATAGCCTGAATGGAGAGGTAAATAATATCTCTTAATGTTGTCTCCAAAATGAGAAAAGAGAACCGTATTATTTGGTTCCAGCAATGTTGCATTGAACAGAGGCAGTGTATCGTGCAAAAAATTAAATTCAATTAAACTGCCTTCGTCTGAAAAACAAGTTAAGCAGGAGCATTAGGTCTGTAGAATAATCCCGTCTATAGTTAAATCACCAGTGGTATATCGAGAACCAGAGGGCCCCGATCGTTGTAAGTATACAAGCAGACACACTCACGTAACGAGAAGGAGATAATTCCTCCTTGGAAACTGACGGCGCGGGAAAACCTTCATGCGGTGTCAGATCTGTCCAGAAAGGAAACCAAAATGCTATTAGTCTCTCACCTCGTAAAAGTGTCATAGAAACCGCTCGGTTGTATACGCGGTAAATGGTCACTTACTCAAACACACGCGACTCCCCGCCTGGCACCTACACTCTCGGCTGCCGTCAGCCCGGAAGTGTTTTGCCAGTTGCTGGGGTCACGTAGTTCTGTTGGTTGGAGCCCCGATCACGTGCTCCGATGGAGCCGCGTCCTCGTCAGTATTTTAAAGAGACAGTGGCTCACTAATGTCTACAAGGCTAGGGTTTGAATCCCCAAAGGGGACCCAGAACGAATAGTAGGATAAAGAATTTTTTAATATGGACCAGGAAGTCTATTGATCTTATATTATTAGGATGAAATTATCAAAATTAGCAGAAAATTGATAACGTTAGTTTAAAACCCAATGGGCACAGCACAGTCATATCAGGGAGAGTTTTTCTTGCAGCTAGGTAGGATTCAGATATAAGGAGTTAGATGATCAAAGGAAGTTCTGGTATTTGAAGGTACCAAGGCATAAAAATTGCCATGCGTCAGTGTTAAGTATTAGGGGCACAGGAATAGTTAGTGTCGCAAAATGGAGCCCCAGGGAATATCATCGTTAAGTCCTTCTGTGTTAGTGGCCAAACGATATATATCCAACGTTGCTCCTTTTCGAATAACGCTGACTCAGAAGCTGCTTCCAAATGTTCAATAATAGTCCAATATAAATCATTGGCAGTGTGATTTTTCTCCAAGAAATGCGCTGACATTTTGGTTGCAGTTCTGTGGCACCGGATATTGCTGCGATGTTCACCTATCCTAATCTTGATGCGTCTGGTAGTCATGCCCACACACTGTAAGTTGCAAGGACATCTAACTAGGTAAACAACGTTGCTGGTGTTACAATTTGTTTGCTTGCGCTGTTCCCATTGTTTACCATTGCTTAGATCTATGGTTTTGGTGTGGGATGTCAGGTGGCAGACATTACAATTTCCACAAGGGAAATGCCCAGTTACTGCAGGCATGCCCATGCATTCAATACTGTTGCCTCTCGTTTACCGGTTGTCAGCTCCCTGGGACGGGTATGGACCAAGGAGTCTTTTAGGCTTGTCGCTCTTTTATACGAAAAAAGAGGTTTATCCCATTTATACTTATGGCTAGTAAGTATTTTCCAGTTTCTTGAAATGCATTTGCTGACAGCATTCGATAACGGGTTAAAAGTAGTTACACATGTTAAGGGAACCTCGTTGTTGGTAGTCTTGGGATGATCATCCAAGAGGGTATCTCTCTGCTGATTTCTCGCTCTTTTTTGGCTTTTGTCAATTACACGTTTTGGGTAACCTCTGAGTTCCAACTTAGTTGTTAAATCGCCTGGCTGTTGTTTATAATCAAATAGGCTACTGCAATTTCGGCGTATCCGAAGAAATTGTCCGTACGGGAGATTCTCCCGTAGGGCACGGGGGTGGTAGCTTTTGAAATGCAGTAAATTGTTTTTGGTCGTCGGCTTATAGTAGGTTTTGGTCTCCAAAAGGTCCTCCTGTCTGTTGATGGTGACATCCAGGAATGTAATTGACTCTGAAGAGTGTTCATGTGTGAATTTGAGGTGTTGATCACACATATTTATCCAGTAAAAAAAAAATGGAGTAGAAGAGTCTCCTCACCTTGCCAGATCATGAACACATCATCGATAAATCGTTGCCACAAGATGATGTTAGTTGAAAAGGGATTTGTGGGACTCAGAATGTGATTGCTCTCGAAGTTAAACACATACAGGCCTGCCACTGAGGGGGCAAATGTGCTGCCCATCGAGGTGCCTGTTACTTGAAGGTAGATCTTGCCCTAGTATTCTAAATAATTTCTTTTCAGCGCCAAAGTGGCGCAATCTCCCACAAAGGCACGAGTTGTTTCAAAATCCCACGGTGATCTATCCAATGCCTCCCTCAGTACTCTGATGGTATCATCCTGTGGGATGCAGGTGTAGAGGCTTTCGATGTCCATGGTGACAAGGAAGCAGAGTTCAGCAGGCATTCTAGTCGTTCTGATTAATTGCAGAAGACTCTTGGTGTCTTTCAAGTAAGTACTTGTGGATTGAATAATAGGTCTTAGAAAAAAGTCACAGTATTTGGAGAGGGGTTCAAGGAGAGAACCAATCCCTGAAACAATGGGTCGTCCAGGGGGTGGTAACACATTCTTGTGTGTTTTGGGTAATATATAAAAAAATAAAACTTGAGCCATCTCTGCTGAAAGATGGGTGAAAGACAGATGTTGGCGTCTGGAGAGCCTGTTGCCAACATAGCAAGGATGGGGGCTGAAAAATTGCTTATTGTCTTGGTGATGACAGCATGTGTCAAATTTTGTAAACATTTTTTTTGAGTTTTATATAGGGCAAACTAGACCCGAGACATCCGGTATCAGAACGCTTTACATGAACACCAGTTTCGTTACAGAAGGACACATACATTTTTGTTAGGCAGATTAAGTGATTTGCTCAGAGTGACAGGATGTTGAGCGTCGTTGCTAAGTCTCGAACCCGGTTCCCCAGCTCAAGCATGACTGCTCTAGCCTGAGGCTACATCCTCTCCCCAATTGTCCCTTGCTGTTTCCAGGACGGCGTCCCTATCGTTGGATGAGGAGTACCCTTCTAAGACTCCCAGGAACTCAGGGGAGGCACAAATAGCAGGGCCCAGTCCAAATCCAGTTGTCACTGGTCAGCTGGGAACTTCTATGAAAAGGCCTCTTGCAGATTGTTGTCTCCCCACAGGAGACCAACTGGCCCCTTTGAGTCTCCTTCTTTGTCCTGGGTTCCAAATGGGGCAGGTGCAGTTCTTCGGGGCTCCTCTCAGGTCACAGTTAGCAAGCGGTCACAGTTAGCAGGCCCAGTGCTCTTTTGATCTTCCACAGGTCCAGAACGTGTTGGGAGTGGGTGCCTGGAGACATCACTTTTATGCCTGGCACCTGCTAGCGGGTGGCAATGACTCCTGGCCACAACAAAAGTAATGCAGTAAAAGCTCACATGAGTAACACTACACACTTTTGCAGCAGGTCCTGTATGATTTACTGCCAACAGGCCCAAAATGCCATGTGTCAGGGAATTTTCAAGATAGCAAAGTCTTTGGCTATACTAAACCTGGGCTCAGGGGGCTGTGGGTTTGCGTTCTGAGAGTACAAGGGTAATCCTAGCATCCTCACACATCTAACACTAAAATCCAGTTTGAGGCAATCACTGCACCCACAATAAACCCAGAGACACCAGATAGTGGGTACACAAGAATTGTCTTGGCAACCTGTTCTCAGCCTTTCAAGTGTCCCCCTATGTGTTACATGTGGCTCAACACACGTCAAGCAGAATTTGACACTGTTCTGTGAAAAAAGGATGCGCAAAGCTCCAACTCTGCATATTCTGTGGAGTTCAGGGGAGCCATGTCTGCCCATTCAGGTCAGCCTATTGTTTGCTCTTAGGAGGAATTTCACAAAATATTCTTGTTTATTCAAGGCTGAGCACAGGCTGAAAGATGGCAGAAGCTTTTTGCATTTATACAACACTTACTACCCCTGACAAGGTGTTGAAGCACTTTACGGCGAGTAGCACACTACCCTTGAACCTAAGGTTAGTGGTTCATACAGTGGGTATTGCGATTAGTTTTGTTCTTAAGAAAAATTGCATGCAGTTACATAGGCTGGTGGAGATTAGGTAATGTTAGTTCACAGTGTTAGAATTTTAAAGAGAGGTTGTAATCTATGAAATGAGGTATCAGCCAATTTCAGAATTACAATAAGAAGGATTAAGACAGCCATGAGATTGAGAGGAGGCTATTCTCGGAAACAGAAGGCTTACAGAGCACAGAAGGTAATAAGAAGGTCACCGAAGGAAGAAAAAGAGTAAGCAAGTGGAAGCACATTAAGGTCAATTTGTCATGGGGTTTGTAGGCGTATAGCAGGGGAAATCTTTCTGAGATAGTGAGCATTTCAGATGATGTAAGCTGTAGAAAGAAGGACTTAATCTGTAGACAGAAACAATGTTATTTGTAGTGCTCTATATCAGCTTGAATTTGTGACTGTGAGTGTTGCATTATTTAAATATTAAGGGGCAGATTTACAAGCCCCTTGCTCCACTTTTGATTCATTTTTCTCATGTAAAAAATGAAGCAAAAGTGGTGTAAGGGGCTTGTAAATCTGTTGTGTAGTAAGCCTACGGCAGCCCTTTTAAACCTAGTCTACATTTATCCCTACCTTGGCACAGGGTCTGCACGCTGCACAATGGGATTTGGGGCAGAAAAAAGAAAAGGTATCATTTAAAGACATCTCCTCACTATTCTGTAATTCAAGGTTCTTCCCTCACTCACTAAATATGAGTTATTTGTAGTGCTTAACTTGTAAAGAAATAGGTGCCAGGGCTCTTGTCGGAAGGCCACTGCAGCTTGCAGCATACATTGCCTCTACCATGTTACCAATGATGGTAGCAACACAACCACTAACTATCAGACTCCTACAAGTGTTACAATTTCAGGCCTCCAAAGCTACAAGAATTGCTTGGGCGCAGGTATTAGTCCGTTTGAATGTATATTGAATTAATAATTACCTGTTGTTGTGGTCATCTCTAAATTAGACAGACCGTGCCACCTTCTGTCAGAGTGTTACTCGCGCTGATGCTGCAAATTAAGTGCCGCTGCTGAGCACCTGAAACCATTGACTCAAATTAAGCACTGGTTATTTGTTACTGGCTGGGAGTGTCTTACTAATGCACAGTCAAATTTTTCCGTGTTTTATCACCTAATCCCATGCAAGTGTATGTTGTGCGTGCTAGTGTATGTGACTTTTGTGGTATATGCATTGTACTTATAAGTGAAGCAGAGTAATGAAGCCTATTGGTTCAGGGCCAGACTGGGAGCCCAAAGCAGCCCTGGCAATTTAGCCAGACCAGCCTTCATCCCCAGGCGCTGGGCAAGTGTGAAGCACTGCTGCTCAACAAAACCGGCCCCCAGCACTGCTGCTTTTGTTACTGGGGCCGATATTGTAGCATCGCTGCAAAACCAGCCCCCAGTAACAAAACCGGACCCCACCACTCCAAAACCAGCCCCCAACCCCTACAGCGTCCCGGGCAAACACCTGATTCGGCTCAGCCAGTTCGGCCAAGTGTGGGTTCCATTTTGGATGTTCCTGTGCACAAGATGGGGTCGATATTGTTTTCCCAGACGGAAGTTTCAGGATGCAGGAAGGGGAAATCTAGACAGTGAAGTGAGTACAAAGGAGACAAGGCAGCTATAGAAATTCTATTTGGTCCTGTTGCACTGTTACTTTATAGAGGGTGGGGTGAAGGGGCTGCAGTCTTTTGAATCCAGCAAAATATTAAAACAAATCATTGGTGTCTAAACAGAAAATGTTGATTTCCTGCAAAGGAGCATCCGTCAGTTAGTCAGGAAATATTGTTGTTTAACCCCACCCCCTCCTTTTTTACCACTCTCTTATTCAGCAGCTACCTGAACACAGCTAACAGCATCCCCCGATGCAGCAGCGAATGCACATGTCTCAACATTCATTTAAAGTAAGTGCCCTAGAAAATGATTTGGAGGCACAGATGAGTCATACTTTGTTGTCCATTTCAGACTAGACCCATTGGCTGGTTTCATTACTGCTCTCTCCAACAAAGGTAGTCATGGTTTATGAGGAAAATGTGCTGATCAAAGGGAGAACCAGGAAAACTCTGCTTCTTTGGCATAGTCTGCCTACCTCCTCAGTGCAGACACCAGCAGGAGCACAGCATGAGAACATCAAGGAGATACCCTGTCAGAGGGCACGAGAAGTGAACAATTTTAAAATGTAACTGATTGGTTTGAAAGAGCAAGGCAGAATTAAACATATTTTTGGTATGCTCCCTCTGAGCCTGCTGGTGAATCAGCATTTCATCCTGAATTTGAGATACAGGTGATGTCGGACAGAAGGAACAAGGTATTCTTAAGGGACTGCAAGCTGTTATATACAGAGTGTTTGTGACAAGATGAGCTTTTGTCAGGGCCAGTACAGAAGGATTAACCAATTAATTGTTACATCAGGGACGTGATCGTGATGGAGGGACACCAAAAAAATACTCATCCATCTTATGGACAATTTTATCCGCTTCGACATATGGACAATAAACACACTGCCTGACTATTTTAATACATTCTTTAAGTGTCAGTCTGGTGGCCGGTGCCTAAATAACCAACGAGAATGCAGCCCTGAGAGACTTGTTTTTGTAAACTTTGTTTCATTGGTTTTAACAAAGAAAAAAACAACAAAACAAGCAGTCCAAAAGCAAACATATATAAGAATGCCATGGTCACGTATTAAGGCACTTCGGTAGGACATAACATCATACATGGCAGAACAGAAATAATCGAGAAATGGCCAGAAAGGGGACAGTATCGCAACGGTTCCAAGTCATCAAGCCAGGTATATAGTTCATGATGCATCAATATCTCACTTGGCTGTCCCATCAGGTATACATAGGCATAGGTGTCCAAACTTCACACTTCATCCTCCAAGCTAGATTCATCCTCGTCTTGGAAACTATTAAGGCGGTGCACCCACATCATGATCGCATTGACAGCACCCTCATCTTTACGAGCAAGGCAGAGGTAGGTCTCCTCCACCACATCCCATTCTATCAAACCCCGCAACCACGAAGACTTTAGCGGCACCCTTGCGCCCAACCAACTAATTAATGGCCAGCCGCTGCACACTGCTTCACTGCAACATGAGCCACGAGCAGAAGGCCAGTAGGCCATGACACTCCAAGTGGGCCTCCATGCGTAGACGGGGCATCCAGGCCTGCAATGGGTCACGAATCCCTCCTATATGGAGATGGCCGCCCTCGCTCCAGGGCTGCAAACCGCTTGCCCCGAACAATGGTAGTCAGGGCGTCCCGGGGGAGGCTAGAGAAATCCAAGCCTCGCAGGCCACTCCCCACACACGCAGAGCACACCCCATACCGCGCTTTCACTTTAATGTTGGCCATGCCCCTTTCTTTAGAGGCTGCTTATAGTAACCTGAATAGGGCTAGCAGCTAAAGAAAGGGGCATTGCCACTAATAATGTGGTCTCGCATTTGCCAAAGTTTGAGGTATTAGCATTAGCAATGACAATGCCTTTTATGTATGTGTTGCTTTTAAAAACATAAATAAAAGGCATTGTCATTTACAATACAAATAGCAAATGTAAGACCTATTGCACTGAAAACGCTTGTTTTTATGCAAGCACCGGTAGATTGTGATTTGCCCAGAATCAAGAAGTCGAGACACAAAGCTGGGTACACCGGCTGGCACAGAGCAAGTTAAGTTTAGTTTGAGGAAACAAAATAAAAATAGAGCTTCTCGACGCGACGCAGCGCTGCCTACTGTGGTCATAAACCGCCGCAGTTGCACTGCCGCTGGGACATACACAGCTCAAGGGAATTGCTATTCAGAATCAACATTAAACAGTCGCCTCCCACCAGCACAATGCAAATTCCCAAGACAAAAGCGCATTCAGTAGGGAATCAAGTCCAATGATGACTTGCCAGCGAGCGCTGAGAACACAAGATCGGCCCCTGTCATTTCTCCCACGGTTCCCAACTAGAGAGAAGGGGCAGCAGAGATTGAGAGAGAAATTAAGCGAAGGGACTTGCGAAGGATCCTCCCCCAGTGCCAAGGACAGGACGCCGGCGAGCACCTGGAAGAGAGGAGGGTGGCAGCACAGGGCCCTTCCAGGCAGAGCAGGTAAACAATTGCGAGTGGCGCAGCCACACTACTGCCAGTGTTCCGTCGGGTTAAGCTTCCCGTTTCACATGCCCGAAAATAACTCTTCCTCTTCAGACAGCTAATCGTTCACGGATGTTTGTTCCCGGAAGTGTGCCGGGAATTTGTTCATTTAAGCAACAATACTACAGGCAGCTTTTTTTTTAATTCAAAAGAAACAGTTCCCCATACTTTTTTTATTTAAAAAACAACAACATGTTTTGGTCAATCCTTGCCGTTAGTGTATGAATTTCGCATTGGCAGTGTCCTTTTATGGATTGTCTAATTTGTTAAAAATACAAGCATTGGCAGCATGCGCGCGGCCGCAAGACGCGTTATGTGGTGGGGGAGGGGGAGAAGCGGGAGTTGTGCGCGCGCGATGGTGCCTCCGCTCATGCATGTGCACGTAACCGCATGCTCCATGCCAGCAAAAAGCATGTGGTAGGACTTTTCAAAGCCCACTACTAAATGTCTCGCAGAGCAGCGCATGCGCTGGCTCAGACGAGACCTAAAAAAGTGTTCTCCCCTCACACGTACTGCTTTTGGAGTAAACATCAGACCAAACATCGTAAGTAAGCCTAGAGAGGACATTGTAAGTAGCAATGAACGGAAGCCAGAGAGTAGGCATCAGAGTAGTGTAATTTCAGGTAAGTAATTTAAACATATCACCGTCCTTCCCTTTCTTAAATTCAGTAACTTATGAGATATAACAAAGCAATTTCAGGATGACTTAAATAGGATGGAGAGTACTTTAATAATATACATAACATGCACTCCCTCTCTATTGGCTTCAAAGAAAAAAACATTTTAGAACCAAAAACCTCCTTCAAGTCTACTTCTGGCATAACTCTGTAATGGTTAACAAAGGTTGAAAAAGTTGGCCAGGGATCTGCCCAAAATATCTCTTAAAGGGGTGCTCATGGAATCTCAGCCTATGTAGCTGACATACCCCTAGTAGGTCTTCCCTGGAGCCCTAAGGCTGAAGAAAATTCTGCTGACTTGTACACTAAGGAATGTAGGGATTATATCCATCTGCTTAGCCTCTTTGCCGACGGCTTAGCGTTTCTTTTTGCCAGTTCAAAGGTAACAGATAAAGAATTTGAGTCTCTGTAAGAAGATGCTGTATCAAGGTAGATGAGAATAGCCATACTAGCGTCCATGCTGTGCAACCTTACTTCTTCTGTATTCACTAGGGAAGGAAAAAAACCCTAGCAAGGCCATCAATTACTCTAAGTGGAAAGTATAGTTTACTTTGGGGACAAAAGAAGAGCTTCGACATAGGGTAACCATATCCTTAAACACAACAACATTGTATTTGCAAGACAAGGATCCAAGCTCACCAAGCTTTCTGGCAGAAGTAATTGAGCAACTACTATTAGAACAAGCATTGGCAATGCCAATCGGTCTCGCCATTGGGATCTTATATGTATTTAGCTATGCAGCAGATTAGCGTGGGTGCCATAGCATATACTGTTCTTTAACATGGAGAGAAAGTAAGCACCAAACTGTGTGCCACACAAGGTATGGGAACAGAGGGTCACACTGTACATGGGCGGCGGCGCTTATCTCAATGAACCATAAGTATGCCAGTATCCTGCCTCACTGCTGCTAATGTTAACGCCTAAAAAAAGGTGTCCAGGAAGTTAAAAAACTGTATTTGGTTGAAGCCTAGGTGTTCCTGAATTTTTTGAACTTGGGTACTAAACATTGAGGACCAGAAAGACCTAAGAACTCCCTAAATGAATGCACCAGAGAGAGCTACTGGACCATCTCGTGGGTGACGAACTTGCCATATAAAATTGGGCTTTATGTAATAAACTTTCCAAACTGGGGTGCCATTAAATAAACTGGTTTATTTTTCCATGTGTCTTTAAAAAAATTATTTTCCGCTCAACTCACTCTTAATTTACCAATAGGACTCTGCTTAAAATATGTATTTACATCATGAACAGTTACATTCACTTTTACATACTTTGAGGTAAATATGAGAAAGCATGGGCAGGCACTAGCACTTAGGCACTACACAAGAATGCAGCTGCTGTTTGTGAGCAAACATGTCTTGTTATATAATGGAGAACAGGATTTAAAAAAAAATACTCTGAGCGAATGTCCTAAAGCAAGATTATGTACTGCTACGCCACTTAAGTGAGTCGTCTGCCAGGCACACATTGAAACCAGCTCCCTGCATTGGGAGAGCACCCTCGGGCCTTCTGCTGCAATGACGTGCTGGGCTCTAACAGGTGCTCTTTAAGCAAGCACGCCGCTGGCTTTTCTTAAATCTTCCCTATGCACAGACAAAAAAATGTATAAATACAACACCTACGTAATCTCAATTTGGCGTTTGGCAGCGACATTTATTGCTGCAACTCTCTGAAAACACACACATGCACATGCGTGAACTATGACAATTATAAAAATACAACCTCCCTTGGCTCGCCTGGACCAGGGGTTGGATTTCCTGTGTTTATTTTCCGGTATTTCGTCCTGCTTGGGCACTGTGCATGCTTCGTTTGGTTTACAAACTTTGATCAGCTGTGCACACAAACGTAGGATAGACGCCTACACTTACTACCAGCTGCAGAGAACAAGCTCGGTGAAAGAAACAGGGCGGTCTACTTATGACCTTAATGATGACACGACGTGCGTCCGCCATTTAAATTGGGATAATATCTATTAAAAGTCGTAACTGTAGCGTTTTTTCACCTTGCACTGGATTTATAGTATGCGCACATCGGGACATTCCCTCCTCCCCAAAATTCCTTCACCTTACCACCCGCTACGCCCAAGAACTCTCTGAATCAGGATATGTTGTCCACGGCGTAGCCTTTTATTCACATCAATCCAAGTGAATCATCATAAACCATTACCAAGGAAAAGTAACCTTCTTGGATATGTAAGAACTATTCCCAGCATCACACTTTATCTGCATCAACAGCAGTAAGGGAATTAGGTACGACATTACACTTTAACATTGAACTCGGCCGTACACTAGAACAACTTGGCAGTACATTTCGAACCTACACTTTAACTTTTAACTCGCCGCACACAAGAACTTGGCCATACATTTGAACTTGGCGGTCTAGGCCATCAATTTCTAACTTTGCTGTGCACCTTGCGCCGTCACGCTCCAGCGCGCTACAGCCAACGGTTGCATTACTTGACATCCAGGGCACTGCATACCGCACCGGCCCTCGGGGGGGTACCTGAATACAGGCATCTTACCCAAGATTATACTCAGTCCAAACGTGGTGGGTTAGGGCAGTAGAGTCCAGGACTACCGTCAGGTCAGTCCTTCCTCCCCGCCTACCCTATAAGTAGCTGCACAGAACAAGCAACTGTCAAAAAAACAAGGCAGGAACTGCGTGTGCATCCCTGCTCATACTCCAGGCGAGGAAACTTTCATTTAAAATAAGTAGTTACCACAAATGGGTTGGGTTCATTTATATGAAGTAGTTCCACTGGTTATCTCACGTGTGTCGTTTGATCTGAAAATATGGGGCCCTGGAAGCAAAGAGTCGGTCCTAACCTCTTCAGACTATTGCTGCTATGACGATGCAGGCACTAGAATGAAGGCAGCACATGCGCACCAACTTCCCGAGAATCATTCTGTGATGCAGGGAGGGGCTCTGGAAGAGAGCTCTGAGGCTGTTTTCATTTAAAGTGATAGCACTTGTACACTTCCCATGCACTTACGGGGGAGCTCAGGAAAAGCAAGAGGGAGGAAGGGGTTAAGGGTGGGTGCATGGTGGGAGGATGACTCGTTGAGGGAAACAAAGAAACAGGCATGGGAGCGAGGCACAGGAAGAAAGTAGTCTGTGCAATAGAGGGGCCAATAGCAGTGGAAAGACACAAATGAAGACATGTCCATCATAAGGTGTGACTAACAAACCTACAACCAATCAGACGGCAGCATTTAAGACATAAGCCAATGAAAATGATGGGTGGGGAGTGGGCGGAGCTCCCATGCTATAGTGTATACTGCATGTCTCAATGAGACAGCGCAAGCGCTGCCTAGGCGAGACCTAAAAAAGGAGGGATGAGAAAACGGTTTTGTAGCACTCTCAACAGTGCATTTACACTACATCAATGTCTTACATATTCTTTGTGTCTCAACAAAATCACGTAGTTCACTCACCAGAATTTCTATTGCTAGTGAAAATAAATGAGAAAATCCCACATGAAAGGAAAGCAGCTCCCTCGTTATGTCGCAATGAAATCAAGTAGTCTTGGTAGGGCAAAAAGTTATAGTCATTAATATCTCCTGGCTTCATAACCAAACCACAAGAGAGCTCTGTTAAATCACAGTCATTTAAATTAGTGTCAAACAGAATCTGCTCAGCTAACTCTCACCGCATTTATAGGCGAAGACCAGTATTGCTGTAAAGGAAATGCACACTCGAAATCCTCTCCAGCCTGAAGAGTTGAAGTTAGAATCTTTGCGCAGCTCTGCGCTCGAGAAATAATAATTAGCAGCAGGAAGACAGCTGCCTCTCTTCTTGTGCTTAATGAGAGTGGAATAGCACGCACGCTCCTAAATTCATAATGATCTTTGTGAGAGGAAATGGCCTCTCCCCGTCAGAAACAAGCATTGAAAATGCAATAGGTCTTGCCTTTAATTAAGTTATTTATTAATAGGGGGGTTGACCCAGTTAAAGTTACGGGGACCTGGGTTAAATACGAAGTGAAAAGAGAGGGGTCCCAGTTTAATTAAGTTAGCAGCATTTGCTTTGTTAATGGTATTGTATAGCAAAGCAAATGGCTTTAATTTAATGAAAGGCAAGACCTATTGCATTTTTAATACTTGTTTATTCCTGCAGTTTTTTATAGCACAAACTCGCTCTGAAGGTATTGGGGCTCTTTACACGAGCGCCAGTTACGTTACACAAGCAAACATTAATTTTTGTTAGACATGGGAGAATAAGTGAGCTGCCCAGAATCACAGGATGTTATGCCAACGCCAAGACTCATACCTGGTTCCCCACCTCAAAAGTCGGCAGCTTAAAGGCATGCCAGCATCCCTGCGCCCAATTTTGGACTAAGGTTAGATCCACTCAGAATGAGAGTTGACACCCAGAGCACCATGATCTTCTAGAAGTAAGCGCTTGACCTATTACCCTACGCCTTTCGACGCTTCCTTTCCAGCATTACGGCCCCTCAGACATATGTTTAGCGTCAGTCCGCCAAACAAATGGAAGCACAACCCCGCTCCCAAGCGTCCTTCGCCATTGGCTGCAATGTAAATGCACCCTGGTGATAGGCTCAGGGCTGATTTCTGTGATGTAATTTGCTGGCAGTTTGAATGTGCAGCAGGTCGTAGGCACAAATTAGCGTCACGCACAGACAATGTGGAAAAGTGATACATTTGTCTGAAGCGCCGGGTTTTCTAAATCCCCTCCGCTCATGTGTTTAGTGGCCACTCCACTGGTCCTCAAATGTCAACGGAAAGCAGTGTTCCTCCTGCTGCCCCACTCTGCTCAGGTAAGGCGGAGAAATGTATTCATTTGGGGGCTCCAGGGGGAGCGTAGCGCGAGCAGTCTCCCCCTGGGGTTTCTCGCCCAAATAGAACAGGCCCGGGGAAGTGATTGATGGAAGGGGCTGGGTGCAGGCGCGAGCTGTCAGCATTCGGAACTGCGCGTTAGGCGCGAGTCAGATTGTGAGGAGCTTGGCAGGGAGGCGGGAGGTGTTTTTTGCGGCGAAATTCCCTCAGGTATTTTTAGATTAGTTTTGTGTGCGCTGCCTCCAGCGGCAGTATGGCACTTAAGGCAAAGTCATTCAAGAGGCGGGCAGAGAAGACCTACTGTCGTCAGAGCACGGCTGGTGGCGGAGGCCCCTCAGAAGCTGCCCAAGCGCTTAGCTGCCAGAGGAGTGCAGCGCGCAGTAGAGGCTTGCTTACCTTAGCATGCGGCGAGAGGTCGTGGGTCGGCGTGGCTGCAGCGGAGTAGACCGAATAGTGTTGGTGCTGGCACTGGTGTCGTGCGACAGGCGGTGAAGAGGAGGGCGCATTCTTTGTCCCCGGATACGCCAGTGAGAGCTTCCTCCCAGGTCCCGCAAGCCCTTGGTGAGTTTGGTACTGTGAAGGGTAGGGGCGGGCCTGGGAGGGAAGGTGGGAGCGTTTTGCAGACGCGTACTGTGTCATCAGCTAGGAGCAGGTTCCATGGCGGGAGGGGCCGGGGGTGTGACAGGGCCATGAATTTATCGATGGAGGAGTCCCAAGGTGCGCAGGGAACAGAAAGGTGCCAATTTTCAGTTGGGGGCAACCTTTTGAGCAGCATGACGCCGCGCCTGAGCAAGTGGTGTCACAGCTGTCCCCTGTGCTGGTTGAGTACTCTAGTGACAGCGAAGATGAGTTTGGCTTTCCCACATTGTCAACCTCTACCCAGGGCCGGTCCTAGGACTTTTGGGGCCCTGGGCGAAAGGGAAGATGTGAGGCCCCTCTAATTTGGGGCATCTAGTGCCGGCGTTAGTGCTGGTGGCCGTCGGTGCGACAATGTTAGTTGGTCGACTCGCCAATGATCTCCTTCGCTATGAATTCCCTCACTACCACCCTGTAACAGTGCTCCTCAAGTTATGCTATGTAGATTTATTCTATGCAGATTTATAAAGCAAATAGCCGCCTGAGGGCTTCCCCGTGCTGCGTGAGTGGATCACTGTGTACACTAGCGGGATTCTGAGGCGGTACATGTCTAGAGCAAGTGGGGGTAAAGAGGATTTTTTTTAATCGGGTCTTGTTCATTTAGTTTCTGAGCTCAGTGGGCATAGCATTCCAAAGCATAGGGGTCAAATGCGAGAAGGATACAACCCCCAATCTGATCATTTGTACCTTTAGCAATCAAGCATTGGAGGATGTTACGGTACTACTAGGAGTGTAAGGTATCAGAAGAGCCACTATCGAGGAGGGTCCATTATAGTTGATTCCCCTATGCGCCAAGTAAAGTGCCTTGATTTCTACCCTTTCCTCCACTTGAAGCCAGTGCAAGCCGCGTTACTTTAACGGCCGCACGACCAATGCTTGTTATTTGTTACCCTTGTTTTTACTTCACTTTCTCCTCTCATATTACCTCTCAGTCACTTTTTTTTCTTCATCAGTTTTCTCCCTCTCGCGTTTTCTTCCATCAGATCCCCTATTAGTTTTCTCCCTTCACATTTTCCCCTCGCTCAACCTTCCCTAAATAGCTTTCTCTTCTCACACCCTCTTCTCTCTTATTCTCAATATCCACCCTCACGTCCCCTTATTAGCCTTTCCCCCTTTTATTTGCCTAAATGCCCTCTCTTTCCAGCACTCTTTCTCCCCAGTTCATCCACATGATTACTTTCCTGGACTTTCTCTTCTCACTTCCTCCTTACTGGCTTTCTCCAATATCTCTCTCTCTATCACATTCCGCTCTTCTCTTCCTCAAGATGCCCTGGTCTGGCCACACTTTCTCTTCTCCTTACGTCATCCTCCTCTCGCTCATGCTACCCTCCATCCATCACTTGCTCACTCACAGTGGTGCAGTGATTCTTCGATGGGCCATAACGAAAGCAAAGAAAAGTGTTCCCCGCCCCATGGTTGGGTAGTAAAAGACGACCATAAATAATGTGCAGTGGGTCCTTCACGCCCTCGGTCCTGGTGCCACCGCCCAAACATTTACTTAGTTGTTCTAAAGCACAGGGTACAGCACAGGCCCAGATGTCAACCAACACACACAACAAATGTGACAACATAAAATCAATAATTCTAAAGCATCTTCATTGCTCCTTTACCTTTGGAACAACAGAAGGGTTATTTATGGGGTGCTGTAGCACCATACTCACCCCTATTTCCAGCGCATGTGAAAATTCTCTGGACGGCCCCCACAGCAAATGCACCCACAAATGTAAAACTCTGCTGTGTTACATGGACTGTGGCAGTAAAGTCAGGCATGACTCACAGTTCCAGAACGTGAGGGGATTTGCAGTTTCATATTATGTGAACTCAGCTCTAAGGCATTAGAGAGCTTTACATGATCACCAGTTACCTTACAAAAGGATATTTTCATTTTTTAGGGGCATGTGCAAATAGATATATGCCCAGAATCACAGGATGTTCAGCAGACGCTGGGACTCTAACCTAGTTCCTCAGTTCTATTAAGCTGCTCAATGCGCACATAGCCCAGGGGAAAGTGTTTGGTCCCATGGGCTTCAGAGCCATACTTTAGTGCTACAAAGGTCAGGAGATGGGGTGGGGGGCCCTACCCTGGGTGTCACCGTTCTGAATAACGACTGTATGTCCCAGGGCAGGGGGCCCCACACTTGGGCCTAGAAGCCTGATCCATTGCTGCATGGCACAACCCTGGGCCTCTTTGCGCTGGATAAGGGATGTGAGGCCGAGAGAAGGGGGCCCCACACTTGGGCCATGATTCAAAGCATGGAAGCCCAGGGAAGTGGGGACCTCCTCCCCAGGGCTTAGAAGAGGTGTGTGGCTTTGAGTATAAACTTTGCTAAGCCACAGCTTCTCCCTCTTCTACTTTGCCGCCTCTCCTCACCTATTACTTTTCAGCCGATCCTGAAAACAAAAGGGCCATTTGTTGCGTGGAAACGCAAATGGCACCTTTTCAACAGACCACAGCCCCGCCCTTGACCTGCTCACACACAATAGTCTTCCCTGCTGCCCAAGACCCCCGTCCCCCCCCCCCGGCCATTCTTTCCATCCCCCCATGCCCTAATCCCAGGGCTGACACCACGCCTTTAGCACCTCATTAGCTACATGTAAAATTGCAGTGATCGGAGGGGAGGGGGCCCCGGAGGAGCAGGTGGCCTGACTTTAAAGAAGCCTTTCACGTCGAAGCGAGGCCCCAGCGAGGCCCCATGTTTTTGAGCTGAGCGCGAGGCCCTGGGCAGCTGCCCATACTGCCCATGCCTAGCGCCGGCCCTGCCTCTACCCCTCAATTAACTATGTAAGGTTTCGTTTTCAATAATGCTCCTGTTTGCAAACATGATACCAGAGTTGGCCAAGGGTTCAACATTATGGCTTTAGACTGCAGGTTCAGTGGTTTAGAGCCGCAGCCTCAATGTGTTAGCGGACGTAGGAATTTGGAAGGTGTTATTGAATGTGCGTTAGACATAGAGGAGGTGTGTGCCCCCCAACAGGTGAAGACGTTGGGCATCAGACAGTGGTTCGTGACCAGGCGGCAGGCCGTTTCAATACGGAGTATATATTTCCGCGTGCACGTTCCCCTCCAAGACAGTGTCGCCCCCCCCCCTTGGCTCAGGGTGGAAGTGAGGTAGAAGGGCAATGGGTGTGGGTAGCTTGTAGCAAACAAAGGAGGAGTATCACCATACAGATTTAAGAAAATCTTAATGGGATGTATGTTGGCAAAAGGAAAAAATTCTTCCTTTTATAAAACCCCTCACTTACCAACCTAGTGGTGACATGCTTCATCATCGGGGTCCACTCTGATGACCGAATGTCACCAGGGTGTGCTGCAACACCTGAATTACAGTGGAGCTGGTTTGTGTTGAAGTGCAAAAAATAAGTGTTAAAAATTGTCCTGGTATAAACTCAAAGAATAAATTTTATTAGTGAGCAACTGGACAATATTAAAAACAGTGTGGAGATACCTTGAGGGTAATTATGACCAAAAGTATCTCTGCAAGTGGTATGGTCTACATGTTTCAACCTTACGATGGAGAGTACCAGGTTTTCATCAGGACAAAAACAAAGAAGATGGACGGTCTACACCCCCTAAAAGGCGTACCCAATCCTAAATTCTTGTGAAAACAGCAAAAATTATATTCTGCTAAAAAGTATGAACAGCTACCAAAAATTGGTGCGCTCAATAAAAGAGAGACCCGTGGAAAGAAAAACAGAAAATATAGCGTAAATATATTGAAATACGTGCCTGTAACGATGTGAAGGTTCTCTCGTGTTCGCAAGCAACATGCCAATCCCATTCTGTTCAATCGTCTATTTAGGCGGGTAATAATCAATGACCTAGCGATCTGGGACCCAATGTGTGGGTGAGGGCCAACAACTCTTACACTTATCAATCAGTGCGTGGAAGTGGCGTATATCCGTTATCACTTGTGCCTCCAGACTTTATGTGGCGTGATAGTACTTTCTTTCAAGTCTAAACGTGAGGACGGTTTAAAGATTGTGAAATTATACCATGCGTAAGAACACATACATACATCAACCAACGTACATCAAGACCAACAGACAAGTAACATATAAGGGTAACTTGGGCCTGTCTTACTCATAATAGAAGTCTTTTAGGCATCGGAGGGCAGAGGAGGGAATGTCCTCAACTAGAACAAATTCTGCGAGGGGCAAAAACGGAAAAAAGAAAGGTTTGTAATGGCCGCGTGGGTGAGCGACGTTCCTGGAACAAAGTTCCTGAATGGGCCGTCCTTCGAGCTGTAAATTAACGCAATTAGAGTACTTACAGTTCAGTTGTTGAAAGGACGGCGAAATACCTATGGCCGTGCCCGCTGCCCCGCTACGAAGGACTGAGTCACCGGCGTTGGCTTAAAAGCGGCGTTCAGTTCCGGGGTAGGCGTGGCCAAGTGGCGATCACATGACCAATCGTCATGGTGATTGAGGCACAACAAAGCTAAGGCAAGTGGGAGAGGGTAATTCAAGAACGCGGCTATTCAGCGGCCTTCAGTTCCGGGGTGGGCGTGACCAAGTAGCGATTACATGACAAGTTGTCATGGTGATCGGTGCAAACTGAAACTACAGTGTGTAGGAGGGGGTGAATTGAGAACGCCTTAGTAGGATTCTCGGGGAGCAAAAAATGAAACGCGTTTGCAGAGTTAAAGGGCAATACAATTACGCTACGAAACTAAGAAAAATAATTAATTTAGGATTGTATTCCCGCTGTTAGAAGGGCACCGAAGTATTGGTGCAATCCTCTTGTTTGGATAGAGTGGTATATAACAATTAATACATACAACTCAGAGAGCATAATTCTATTTCAGCCATGATTCAACAAAGATATTGTAACATTAGAAAAATGCTGAGTGAAAAAATGGCTGGGGCTGTGTGTCTTGCGTTGTATCTTGCAGGAAAAATACTTCCACGGCAAGGACCATTAGGGTTTCAACATGGGGTAAATGTTCAGAGTTCAGGTACTAGTATTGGACGGTTCAAAGAAAGGTTATTTCAACACTGAGGCCCAAGGTATATTGTCATTTAATCCAATTTTATGGGTAGATAGTCTATAAATCCATCGTTGTTCTTTTTCATAAAGACGGTTCTGCAGATTTGGACCCGCTTCCACCTGCTCAATTACTGTCCATCTCATATCATTGGGTGTGTGATGAACGGTTAGGAAATGATCTGTCAATTTGGTTGCATTCCTTTTACAGCGTATGGTGCTGCGGTGTTCACTAATACGTTGTTTCACTTTTCGTGTCGTCATCCCAACATAGAGTGTGTCGCAGTTACATCTAATGAGATAAATTACATTATTGCTATTGCAATTCGTATGAGATCGTTGATGCCAGGTTTTTCCCTCTTCAAGGTTGAGTGTTTTTGTTTTCTCAGTCAAGTGGCAGACGCTGCAGTCGCCGCATCGGAAATGTCCTGTGACGCCTGGGAGGCCCCATGCCTGTGTTATGCTTTGAGTGGTATTGGATAAACACTCCTTAGGTCTTGTGTTTACCAAAGTATCTTTTAGGCTTTTGGCCCTTTTATAAGAAAAAAGTGGTTTTTCCCATTTGAGGTTGCCAGTGTTCAGTATTGCCCAATGTTTGTTGATGCTTCTGCTTGTTTGGTTGGAGATTGCATTGTATGTTGTGACACAGGTGAGCGGAATGGTAACATTGGTTGGGATTTTCTTCTCAAGTAGTGGGTAGCTTGTGCCAAAAACGTTCGTTCGGAAAGGGAAGGGGGGAGTCAGAAGAGTCTGAAGAAGAAGGAGGATATGAAGCGGTTGCAAGGCTCTTCTGGTTTGAGCGATCGGAAGATGCAACTTGGCGCGGATCAAGGATCTGCTAAGGGTTTACATCCTATACGTCCAGCGGCACAAGTAGCGGTTGCCACGACTTTCTCTTCAGTCACTGACGGGTCTAGTGCGGATTCTAGGTGTGCGGGCAGGCCTGTAGAGCGTGGGTCTATCATTAATTGGGGATATTTTGATGGAGGAGTTGGAGATGGTGAGTGTCCGGGTAGCAGTAATGGCAGACATGGTGCTGTGGGCACTGATGACGGTGGGGAAGAAGGTTTTGGGGATCTGGAGAGGGTGAAATTTGCGATAGGTCGGCCAAAGAAAAATGGTATGCTGAGATGGAAGGGGGTGTAGAGGTGGGGGGCGGGACAGGGGCAACCTCCTTTTTTAACTCGTTGCAGAAATCAAGAGCGGACCCAGAAACTACTAGGAAGAGGCCAAAAAAACAGAGAACAGGTGAGGAAAGTTCGCTCGGAATTTCAAGAAAGAGCGGATCAGCTAACATGTGGTAAGCAGCAGTGGTGGGGAGTATGGGACTAAATTTTCTGGTAATGTGATGGTGAGATTTTACACAGGCAATTTCACAAGAGGGTAAGGGGTGAAGATTCTTTGGTGAATGAAGCTGAAGTAGTGGACATGTGCATTGAAGACAAAGGTGAAAAGGGGAAACAGGCCAAGCCTAGTAACACAGATAACCAAGGAAGTGTGAGGTCAGGTTTTAACAAACGGCTTCCATACATGGGGCTAGCTATGCCATTGTATACTCATTTATCAGCATTAACAAAGCGGAGAATTTGGGACCACAAGTTCGTGGATGTTTTCAAGTTATTACATAGGGTAGTGCAGGCAAGGGAAGGGTCAAAAGAGGAAGAGTGGGAATTGGCGAGGCGCCCAAGGGTTCCCAGTAGCATTGAAAATTGAACATCGGCTTTCCTCATTTTTGCGAGTATATATGCTGAGAGATATCCTGACAGGGCAGTTGCTCTTTTCAAGTATATGGACATAGTGAGGAAGGCCCAGATGCAATTTGGGGGTTATTCCTGGCTTAATTATGACGAGGAATTTCGAGCCAGGATGAGCCTATGCAGTGAAAAACCCTGGAGGGAAGTCGACGCAGAGTTGTGGCTCCAGTGGATATCATCAGCACATCCACCGGCGACAACGCACACGGCAAGTGGCCTGCCTGTTACATATCAGCCCTTTCTGCTGCGTCCCGCCCAACAAGGGGCGGGTGGCACAGGTAGAGGTCAAGCGTCTGGATTGGGAGCGTGCTGGAACTTCAATCAGGGATTTTGTAATAGACCTGCGTGTCGTTTCCGACATGAATGTTCGCAATGTGGTGGGGCGACATGCCATTATCCAATGTTTTGCAGCGGGCTCAGGGGCAGGCGGACAAAGAACACAAGACCAGGGCTTTAGTGCCAGAGGACGGGGTGCGACATTCCCTCTTATGGCAAAAAGCTCATACCCCAGTTAAGTTAGAGGCATTGGCTCCCTGGTTAGATAGCTATCCGGACAGGCAAGCGGCAAGTACATTGTTTTGGGGATTTAAAGAGGGGTTCAAGATAAGCTTCCAGGGTCCTCGAGTTAGGCGTTGGGCTGATAATCTCAGATCAGCTAAAGAATTACTGCAGATTGTGCGAGCCAAGTTGGAGGAAGAGGTAGCTTTGGGTAGAACAGTGGGCCCCTTTTTGCATTGCCCTGTGCCTAACCTGATTGTCTCTCCGTTGGGGGTCGTTTCCAAAAAATACACCTGGGGATTTCAGAATGATTCAACACTTGTCTTGTCCGGAAGGCACATCAATAAATGATTTCATTTCTCAACAGGATACGGCGGTGTCTTACACGTCTATTGATGAGGCATTAAGAATGATACCTTTCCTGGGCGAGGGCACAGATTTGGCCAAATGTGATATAAAGTCGGCGTTTAGGCTTTTACCAATTCATCCAACAGACTTTGTACTTTTAGGCATGTTTTTTGAAGGAGCCTATTACGTAGATAGAGTGCTTCCCATGGGCTGTGCGGTGTCATGTGCACTATTCGAGACCTTCAGCACATTTTTGGATTGGGTTTTTTCTCAAGTTTGCACGTCAGCTATGGCCTGTCATTATTTGGATGATTTTTTGTTCATGGGGCAAGCCAGGACACAGCAATGCCAGTGGGCCTTGGTTACATTTCAGAAGCTGGCTCAGGAATTTGGTGTGCCGTTAGCGCCCGAAAAAACAGTAGCCCCAGCTCTCAGATAGTCTTTTTGGGCATTGAAATTGATACCAGCGCTATGATGGCTCGCCTACCACAGGATAAATTGCAGGAGATAAAGGTTTGTGTTGTGGGGGCATTGGACAAGGTAAAACTGGAGCAACGTCAAGTGCAGCGTTTACTTGGATATCTCCATTTTGCGTGTAGAGTCATTAGAGCTGGGCGCACATTTTGTAGATCATTAGGCATGGCTATGCCTGGAGCTAGGCTGCCACATCACAGAGTGTGAATTTCTACTCAGGTAAAAGAGGACTTGAAAGTTTGGCTCACGTTCTTAGAAGATTTCAATGGAGTCCCTTTACATTTCATAGAGGAACCATTGGTGTGGCAAGTGCAAATATATTCTGATGCGGCCGGTTCCACTGGTTTTGGAGTCTTTTGTGAAGGACGCTGGTGTGCGGAACGCTGGCCTGAGAACAGGTTGAAGCAAGGGTGGAGTATTGCTTTTCTTGAACTATTTCCCTTGATTGTGGCACTGATGGTGTGGGGCAATACATTTCGGAATAGGACAGTTCTTTTTAACGTCGACAACAAGACGGTGGTGAGCCTAATCAATCAGCAGAAAGCTAGGGTTGTGAAAGTTTTGAGTTTGCTCCGTGCGTTCATGTTGTTAAGCTTGAGGTTGAACATTGTTTTTCAAGCAAAGCATATACCAGGAGTGAATAATTGTATAGCTGATGCTCTTTCACGTTTCCATTGGCAGCGTTTTCAGGAGTTGGCGCCTGGGGCAGAAGCCAGCAAGACTCCCATTCCGTCGACCGTTTGGGCCATAGGGGATTAAGAATTGTGCAGCTAATAGAGAACTCCTTAGCTGAAACCACCAGGCGGACGTACAGACAAGCATGGTTGGAATTTCTAAGTTATGAAAAGGTTTTTCATTCCAACAGAAATATGCAAGATAGAATCCCCCTGATATTAGATTTTGTACTGTTTTTGGCTAGCAAAGCTTTGTCCTACTCCACAATAGGGGGAAAACTGTCGGGGTGTCTTTTTATGGCCAGTTAATTTGGGGTTTTGACCCGGTAGACAATATACTAGTTAAGAAAATGCTGAAGGGTTGAAGCAGGGAAAAGGCCATGGGGTTACAGCCCTGTGCCCCTATCACTTTCCAACTCTTGCTAAGACTTTTATTTCAGTTGCCTGTTGTTTGTTACAGTGAAGCAGAAGTGGCTAGCTTCAGATTATGCATGATTTGGTTGTTTTTTGGAGCATTTTGGATCTCTGAAGTTTTGGGTTTGAGGGACAAGGCGGGACTTTGTTATGATGAGGTTTTCTTAATGGGTAACAAAATTAGGATTTGGCTTAGACGGTCCAAAACAGATCAGTTGGGGAGAGGTGTTTGGGTTTTTCTTAACAGTAGTGGAAAAAACATTGCTGCCCAGTATTAGAGTGGGCAAAGTTTAACTCAGGGTCCAATTCTAAACAAGGTGCCATATTTGTGCATGGATCAGGTCATAAGATTACCAGTTCCCAGTTGTTAACTGTTTTAAGGAAAGCATTGCTTTTGCTTGGGGAAAACCCTACAGCTTTTGCGACTCATTCTTTTAGAATTGGGGCAGCCACGGAAGCGGCAAGATTGGGGATGGGTTGGGAAGCTATTAGAATAGGAAGATGGAAATCCAGTTGCTGTGCCCCCTATGTGCGCAAATAAAGCTAGCGTTTTTTCTTTGAGCTGTTGTTTTGTTGCTAATTGTTTTTTCTTATTTAGGTGACATTCGTGCTAAGTGCCTTGGGAAAAAGCAGGTGTGGATAGTGGGACATTCTTTTGTCAAGTGGGCAGTCCTCTTTGCAGAGCAGCAGATTTATCGACGAGCCCTTGGCCTACCCAGTGCAAGACATGAAGTGAGGTGGTGCGGCAAGGGAGGAATGAGGTGGGACGCTCTATTTCCGACCATTGACAAGATGAGGTATGATGGAAGGCCACCAGAACTTTTGGTAATACACCTCGGCGAGAACGATTTAGTGCCCCTTTCGGGTTTAACATTGATTAAGCGAATGCAGCTAGATTTGGCAGTGATAAAGAATAACTGGTTGGGCACTCACATTGCATGGACAGAATTTATTTACAGGCAGCAGTGGAGGCATGCTCGAGATCAGTCAGCAATGGACAAAGCTCGCAGAAAACTCAACCGGGCGATGAAGGTTTTTTGTTCAGCAATGGGTATCAGTTACATATCTAATGAGAATATCACTAGCAAAGAAGGAACGATGGTGTGCACCTCTCACAATTGGGCCTGGCTTACTATTTATTGGAACTGCATGATTTTTTAGTTCAGGAGCTTAATGTAAATCTATGGTGCAATAAGCAACACATATAACCACGCTCATATTTGTTTCCGAGGAAAGGTGGGGACCAGGAAAACTCGTTGGTTTTCCAGGGTGGCAATGTTTGGGGCTGGATAAGCCTGGAGCGGGCTCACCCATCCTTTTGGATACGAAAGGGGAAAAACAAGGTTTTTGGGAAAAAGGTAAAAAATATATATATATTGATGGTTTTGGTCTGAAAGTTCAACATTTAAGTAATGTGAAAAGGTTTTGGCCCAATTTACCAAATTGTGTATACATAATGAAATAAAGAGTATTTCTAGTTTCAGAGAGTTTACCTGATCTAAATAAAGTGGCCTTTTTTGCTACAGTATAATGTTTGTGGTCTGTATATTCCAGCATTCACTCTTGGGATTCCCGGGGGTGTTCCATTACTGCCCATGACTAAGGAATTCACCCGCCTCTTAAGTTGTGTGATATGTTCTGGTTTCTGTTGCAAGCCATAGGCAGTTGCGGATAGAGGCAGGCAATCAATATTGTCTCACAGAAATGTGCTTCTCAAAGACACCGAATAGGAAAACATCTTGTCAGAATTAAAGCAACTTCACTAAAGGGCTCTGGCAAACAGAGAAAATCCAATTCCCTTTTCCTCAATGTGCTGAAGGTCGGGATAGTTGTTTTAATAGAATGATATGCGATATCACGGTACTGAAGGGCGTCGGCACTGGAGCTTAATGAGTGAGATTTACTGGCCGATTTGTGTGTGTCGCCATACTGGAGTATTATGTGTTCTCCAAGTAAGGACAGAAGTGACGGATTTATCTAGGGTATGTCGAATGGCACAGCAAATGGTGCCGACTCTTCGTACCGGAGAAGCAGGGTGAGGGGATGGCGACCGGGAAGGACTATAACCATATTTTTAAGCTGCTGATAATTGCCTATTTTGGTGAGCCAAAGGTTATAGTTACACTTTCAACCCCGCAGTTCTTTTCTGTCCTCTTACCGCCGGCAGCTCTCAGCTCACTCCCCCTTTCGTTTTTCCTTTTTACTCCAGCTCCTCTCTCTTTATGTTTTCCCTTTTTACTGAATGTTATTTCATTTGTCTATTAAGTAATCAGTATTTTTAAGCCCCCTGTCAGCGGAAGGTCTCTTGTCAACGCTGTCCTGCGATTAAAAGCTAAAGATCCTGCAGTATGCTTGTGACGGGGGAAGCCTTGGTGCGCATGGCACAGTCGCATGGTAGCAGTAGTTCTAACCAGACTAGTCCATTATCCCCGGTCCATGCTCTAGTAACCTGTCCATTTCAGTTTTGGTTGCCTCACATTCTGATAAGTGTAGTGCATTAGGACTGCAAATTCCAGAATGCAAAGCAACCATTTAGCCTGCGCTTGGACCTGAAAAACTTAAAGGCAGTGGTTGAGCAGGAGGCGGGTTGGATGCGATATAGGGCCTGTGGGTAAAACGTGGACGCAAGAGGTACTGATAGAGAAAGGGTTTACCAGAAGACACGTTGGAGTTCTGAAGATACTGGGTTACCCCTGGGCAGACAGACCACTACTGCTGAGGAACCAGTACAATGTCGGAAAACTCGGGTAGGCGATTCTGGTATGCTTCCACCAAACATATTGCAAGCATCATCCGACATATATTTCGCACATGTTGGGATAGCACCGTGGACTTCATCAAGGCTAAAAGCATACAGTCATGAAAGCAATTACAAGTTTCACAAAATTAACGCTTTAAAATAATTACATTGGTGTATACACAGTGGTTGTCACAGGCACAGCAAACCATTGCATTGCAATTAAATTTCTGTCACATAAAGAAACAAGCTTTGATCTCTTGTCTTTATGGGGCCATGTGTTTCTAATTAGAAACACATGGCCCGACAAAGATAAGAAAGTGCTTTGCGACAGCAGCAAAGCAGGCAACCCAGTCCCGATTGGAGGCGAAAGGGCATCAACCAAAAACCCTAATTTCCAATGGCAGGCCACCGTAGGCCACCGTTTAGCATAAACGGTGACACCAGCCAATGGAAATTAGGGGTGGGGCTTCAAGCCCCCTTCTGAAATACCTCTCACAAAATCTCTCGCCGAGGCGAGCAGCGCTTTGCGCTGCAATGCCACGTGAGACCCTAAAAAGGGGAAAAGAAAGGTTTGCAGGAAAATGTCTCTTTCCTTTTCAAACGTGGACGGCAAGGTCTGGTCTGACTCCCAACAGGAAACAGGAGCACAGATAAGCTTGGTTGTTTGTAGAAGCAGGAAGGGTGTGGTCCTCCATACCCTCTAGGAAAACGAAATTAAGCAGCGCTTTAAAGTCACGGCTGCTTTTATACCTGGCGTGGGCTCCTCCTATGCACACCTGCTGCCCATTAACTCCAGTTTAGGCAGCACAGGAGCGCCAAAAAGGAGTGTTTCAGGTTATTTCAAGGGACACAGAGTTGAAATCCTATTTACGCCTGTTGCTATCTATAGGTGTGGATTAGTGTGGGGACTGATATTGTGCAAAAAGCCTGGGGTGTGACACTAACTGTGCCACAACGCGGCCACATTGTGGAGACGAGGAAGTCGGTGGCAGTGGCAGACTCGGTCCGCTTGTGAGCTGCATGTATTACACTGTGGGCGCTGTTTGAGAGCATTTCTGTTTTTAAAAGCACTAGCGAATGTACGGCTATTTTAAAAATACATGGTGTGAGCAACTAATACTGGCAGGCTCGAACGATCGTATTGCACTTTGAGCTGGTAGTCTTTTTTAAAACTGTGTCCATTCCACTTCTGGGCTGATTAATAGTTCGGGGGGGAGACACTCACCTACTACACTCCCGCCCCGGTCCGCCGCGTCCATTCTGGGCGTTTGTTGCGGAGGAGCCCAACACTTCCGGGACCATAGCAGGCAGGTCAGCGCTCTAGTTGGCCCTCCCTGTCCCGCCCTAGTTCCTACATATGTGTGTAGGACAGCGCTGTCCTACACATTTGTGTAGGACAGCGTCCGCGCAGCAGACGCGATGGAGGCGTGCCGAAGTCGCGCCAAAGTTAAGCCCGTCTGCGCCCCTCCGCGACCGGACGGGGCCGGGGGCCAGGACCTCTGGGCAAACTAAGCAAACCCATATTTATTATGGGAAACAGGAGCTGGTAAAGTTATGTCCCCCCAAGGCGGGGCCCTGCTGGCATTCTATGGATGCTCTCTCACTCCGAGATTGCCCTATGTGTTCCTTTAAAGGTAAGAGGGAACCGGATATTAGGATTTGCAATAAGAGTGTCCAGGGAGGTCTGCTGAACTGTAGATCACTAAGTAAACACAGCAGTCAGATCTGGGATCTCCTTTTGGATGAGAAACTTGATTTTCTCTTCCTTACGGAAACTTGGCTTGGGGAACACTCTGACCCAGAGATAATAGAAGCTATTTCACCTTGCTATTCCCTGGCCAGGTTAGACAGGAGCGAGGGGAGGGCAGATTGCCATGGTCATCAAATCTCCGCTGGAATGTACTCTAGAGCCTATAAATATTGATAACTGTGAAGCAGGCGGTTTCTCTCTGAAACTTGGGCCCCAATATTCTGTGTCGGGAATTCTTGTATATAGACCCCCAGGTCAATTTTTAAATCTAGCTTGATGGAGGGTATTGCTCATTTGGCAATTAGGAAGAGTAGACTTTTGGTATTAGGGGACCTCAACATCCACCTTGAAGATGAGCAGGACAAGGAGGCCATAGACCTAAGGCTAGACTTACAGGCACTACAATTAGAACTAAAAAATACTACCCCTACCCATAAGCAGGGCAATCTATTGGATCCAGTGTTTGGAAGTTGGGACGGAGTGAGGGCGGACATGCCCCTTCCTGTCCCTTGGTCGGACCACTACTTAGTCCCCTTTATAATTTACATTTCAGCCACTGACACTCACAGATGGGAGAATAAGAGATATCCCCGCCGCAAATGGAAGCAATTTTCACAAGATACATTCAATAAATTGCTGCAGGAAAGGGGTCCACCGGGGGGGTGATGATTGCGAAAGCGCACATAAAAGGTTAGAGGAGCGAATTCTCGGTGCCCTCGATGAGGCAGCTCCGATGTATCTTGCTAAGGTAGGGAACAGAGATAAAAAATCAGCTCCTTGGTTCACATCCGATCTGCAAGCTGCAAAATCGGTTTGTAAAAAAATGGAACGGAGATGGCGGGTTGATTTTTGCCCTCTGAGCAAGATACACTACAAGGAGGCGCAAAAAAAGTATCAAATGATGGTACGTGGAGCTAAAGCCACCCACTATAAAAAGCGTATAGGGGAGGCAGATAACTCATCGAAAGAGCTTTTTAAAATTTTTAAGGAAATCGCTGTGGTAGCTAATTCTAACACCCCTGATAATGACTCAGTGGCAGAGTCTAATAAAGTAGCCGAATATTTTGCGGGAAAGGTCAGCGACATCTATGCTACCTTTACCAAAAAACCAGAAGATGGAATACATTTTGAAGTAGTCAGGGGGACAGATAACATCGAAGGGGGCTTGAAGCTCTTCTCTGTTCCACCCCCAGAGATGCTCCGCAGAATATGTCAGGGGATTAAATCGGGTTCCCCTCGGGACCCAGCTCCCCCTAGGGTGATGGGAGAAAGCCTTTTGTTTCTGGAGCCTTATGTCCGGCATATACTCCAGGTTTCTTTCCTCTCAGAAACTCTCCCTGCGGACTGGAAGAAAGTGATTGTGCTTCCCATAAAGAAAAAACCCAATGTGAGCCAGGATATACTTGAGAATCTAAGACCTATTTCTCTGCTCCCGTATTTAGCAAAAGTGGCAGAGAAAGTGGCCAATTGTCAACTGATGGCACACTTAGAGAAAGCTAACATCCTGCACTCCTCTCAATCGGGCTTCCGGGCGGGCTTCTCGACGGAGACGGCCCTTTTGAGAGCGACTCAGATCCTGAGACGTGGGGCGGATGCCGGTCATACCATGGCCTTGAAGATGCTAGACCTCAGTGTGGCGTTCGACACTGTCGCTCACTCCATCCTACTACAGTGTCTAGTTAAAGCAGGTGTCACGGACTCCGCACTGGGGTGGCTGAAGTCCTTCCTCACAGGTAGAAGCTTTCAGGTGCAACGAGGCTCCTGTAGGTCAGCAGAGATGGCCTTGGACAGGGGGTGCCTCAGGGCTCTGCCCTGAGCCCAACTCTTTTTAATTTATACATGACCCCCCTGGCCGATGTGGTGCAAGCGTATGGGGTAGAGTTGGTCTCCTACGCAGATGACACCCAACTGCTGATCTCTTTGTCTCAAGCACCTTCAACGGCGGCATCCAACTTCAAGGCTTGTATGCAAGCTTTGGCAGAATGGATGGACTCGCATTATCTGAAGCTAAACGGATCCAAAACGGAGGTAATGGTGGTGGGGGGTGCAACCTGAGCTGGACACCAGACTGAAGGCCATCATGTCTGGGTCCAACGGCGGTCCCCTGCAAGGAAGCTAAGAACTTGGGAATATGGGTTGATCCCACTCTGTCCTACGAAGGCCACATTCGTCGCCTAGTGGGAAAGTGTTTTGGGATATTGAAAACACTTAATCACACCCTAGACCTACTCCCGCTGGATGCCAGACGCACTATGACTCAGGCGCTGGTGACGTCCCGTATGGATTACAGGAACGTTCTGTTTTTAGGCGCCACAGATTAAAATCTGGGGCGCCTGCAAGTCCTCCAAAACACAGCGGCCCGTCTTGTTCTAAGACTCCCTAAAAGAGCAGCATCCAAACCAGCTTTAGCGGCCCTACACTGTCAGGAAGAGAGTGATGTATAAAGCTCTCTTAATGTGCCATAGAATACTCCGGCATAAAGCTCCATCCTATCTTCAAGATCTAGTACATAGGTATGAGCCTAGCAGAGCTTTACGCTCAGAGGGGACGGGTCAGCTGACGATCCCCCGTGTAAAAAGAGCTAAACTCGGTGGTCGCTCTTTTAGAGTTGTAGTGGCAAAAAACTGGAACAGACTCCCGACATCCCTAAGACTGGAAGAATCCGAGACCAAATTTAGAAGTCTCTTGAAAACATATTTGTATAATCTATAAAATAGTTGGCAGGTGGAGGGGGGTGCTAATAGCTGCTGGGTAACGTGTTCTCCATAGCTCGGGGACACGCTGGGAAGGCGTCACCAGGCGCACTATAAACTACTTTATTATTATTATTTATATTATTATACTTTATTGGTGTTCTAGATTGTAGAGTGGATACTAAAAACTTTTTTCTTATAATTTGTTTTCAGTTTTTTACAGACAATGTATTTTTGGCAGAGATTGTTGAGCAGCCCTAGGCCCCACTCTAGAGCTATCCAGTGGAAGAGATGAAGATGTTCTTGGTTTTAACTTTTTTGATGGGCTTGCTAAGGAAGTCATCCATTTCTTCATATTGGTCTACTAGTCCTTTGATGGCAACAGCTACATTTCCAACAATCATGAGTCGTGATCGGTATTTGCTTCTACTTCGGATGCTGCATTTTGTCGATAATGGTTTAGCATTGCCACAAGATCATTCTGACCGTCTTTTTAAGATTCAGCCTGTAATTGATACCTTTGTAGATCTTTTTTCTGAGATCTATGCTCCAGGGAAAAAAATTGCTGTGGATGTGTCTTTGGTATTGATCAAGGTCCGCTTGGTTTTTAGGCAAAACATTCCTAGCAAGAGGGTACGCTATGGAATTAAGGGGCATATTATCAAGAAACGGAGTTAAGATTATCGCCGCTTTAGCGGCAGGAAACTGCTGCTCAAGCGGCGATAATGGGCTTGATAATATGCCCTTGTGAATTCCCATTGAAGCCCATGTTCTTGTGTGAACATGGGCTTCTATTGGAATTCTCTACAGCATATTATCAAGCCCATTATCGCCGCTTCAGCAGCAGTTTTCTGTCGCTAAAGTGGCGATAATCTTAACTCCGTTCTTGATAATATGCCCCTAAAATGTATATGCTGTATGACAGTAGGATTGGATATGTCTCTAAATTCAGGGTGTACACCGGTAGGGATTCCAGGATGGACCCCCCTGGTTGTCCGTCCACTTTTGGAGTGACTGAGAAAATTGTCTAGGAACTTGGTAGAGGACTTTTAATAAAGGTCACCATTTATATGTAGATAACTTCTACACTGGTGTGCAGTTGTTCAGGGAATTGGCCAAAGTGGACACTTGTTTGATGTACAATCCGCTCCAACCGTAA
The DNA here is from genome assembly GCF_964261635.1 of Lissotriton helveticus. NCBI lineage: Eukaryota > Metazoa > Chordata > Amphibia > Caudata > Salamandridae > Lissotriton > Lissotriton helveticus. The sequence continues at coordinate 1,869,757,853 of NC_136061.1, forward strand.
AGGTTCCCCAAAAAAACTTGTTTGTCAAAAGCTTGTGCTGGGGCAGTACAGTGCATTGCGTAGCTAGTAACTTCTAGCTGTGAAGTTTGCAGACAGGAGAGATGTCTACATGCTGATTACCATCAATGATGAAAGCACTTCACCCGTGACTGATTGTGGTCCCTCCCACGCCCTCAAAAGACTTTCCCAGTAGGAGATGTAGAGTCTGTTGGTGTAGAGGTACGCAGAAGGAGACACTGGGTAGTACACAGTACAGAAGAGTGTCCTTCCAACACTGCGCTGTGTGCCTGCTGGTTTTAGAATGTACCAAACACAAAATAATTTTTGGGAGCATCCATTAGTGGTAAAGTGAACTGCTTGGTCTGTATTGTTTTATATTTTTTGTTCAGTTTCAAGATTGGCATTAGTGCTATGTATTTAGTTTCAGATTTTGTTAGTAGATTTGAACCTACTTGCAATCCGCTTGTGTTTTCTTTTTTGCATAAACCCCCCCCCTAAATGTCTTAACTGAAGGCGCCGTCATGGGTAGGGCAGCGACGATCAGTGAAGACGCAGTGATAATGTTGTTGGATGCAAAGATGCCATTCAACATGATTGAATGGCCTTTTGTAATTGCGGTACTTGGACGATTTGGATTCGGTAAGAAATTTCTATCCTGGGAACCAGGCAGGGGTGTCCACTTTCTCCATTGATTTTTTGCTCTTGCCCTCGAGGCCCTGGCAATCTGGATCAGAGGGGACTCCCTCATCAGGGGCTTGAACTGGACAGCAGAGTGGGAGGATAGAATCTCCCTCTATGCAGATGATATTTTGCTTTATTTGGCCAGACCTTACTTTTCCGTATACCAGACGTTACACATTTTCACTCTTTTCCAAAAGTTCTCAGGATACACCATTAATTGGGACATGTCCCTTGTGTATGTCCTGTGAGGGAACTGCCCCACCTTGCCTAGAGGCTGTGTGGCCAAAACCGTCACAGAGGGTTTTCGATACCTGGGGATATATATTTCACAGCTAATCCCACTTTATTTTATGTGTATTATGGCCCCCCTCTTCGCCGCTTTCGGGAAGATGTGCAACATTGAAAGACCCTGCCCCTCACGCTACTGGGCAGTGGGGGCCTTATATAAAATGATGACACTTCCCCCTTTGTTGATGCATTGCAGAACACACCTCATTTGGTTACAGCCCATTCCTTCTACTCAATTGAGTCAGAAGTGAGCTCCTTACTCTGGAATAGTGGTACTCCTCGTATTGCATTGACCAAACTAATGAAGAGCTGGTATGATGGAGGGATAGCCCTGCCGGCACAAGTTACTATTGGGCCTCTCAATTAATGGTCACCAATCACTAGGTACATCGGCCCGTAACAGATCCAGCGTATAGGATGGACAGGTACAATATGACCTCTGGCGATTACCGCAGAGCAGTTTACGGGGGAATAAAGAACACACCTCAGTTCACCCCAACTTCCACTACCATCACCCTATGGCACATGGCTACGTCTGTCCTGGGGTGGAAAAACATGATCACACAAGTTACTTTATTGCTGGAAACAGACCGATTGGTGTTATTGGCAAAACACCCAGGGTTCGACAAGTGTGACCAGATAGGACTCTAAAGTCGGAGATATGTGGGTGGGAAGGAAGGTGAGACCTTTTGGCGACCTTCAACGGGACTACGAACTGAATGCAGGGGTAACCTTTAGAAACCTTCAAGCAAGAAATGCACTACAAAGGGCGATACCCAGGGGCTCAGATCTACCGGTCTCCTCAACTCTAGAAGATCGACTGCTGGACGACTACCTCCATGACAGGGCGATCTCCCTGACGTACAGAAAAATACTTAACACCCCAGATGCAATGGGGAAAACACAAGCAAAATGAGCAGTGGATGTGGGTGATCTCAGGGACCAGGAATGGCAGGAGACACTAGCGTCACCCTGAGAGGTGGCGATCCGAACCAGATATAAGTTTATCCAACTCAAACCCCTACATAGAGCATACTATACAAGTTCAGTGTTGGTCAAAATGGGTTCCCTGGACTCCCCAAAGTGTCCTAGGGGCAGTGGGCAGAGAGGAACGTACATGCACCAGTGGTGGGAATGCCCGCTTCCCCAGACATAGTGGGGGAAGGTAACATTGGCGCTGCTTTCAACATGTTAGAAAACAATGGAGATCTCGCCCCCATGGTGCCTTCTTAACATGTGGGGGGCTATGGACCTCTCAAGGGCTGAGAGAATAAAGGTCTCTCTGGGGTGCATGATAGCAAAACAAAATATAGCGAGATCCTGGAAGGGAACCACTAGACTCAAATTAAGAAATTGGGAGACAGATATGGACTGGTGCATGCAGACAGAGCAGGCGATATACAAGGGAAGAGGGTCCCCCAAAAATGGACCATAATCTGGGGAGCAAGGAACAAAAGTCGGGGAATGCCATGTACACTGTTCAGCGACACTTCTCACCATGCAAGGGACCACTTAGATCAATAAAATGTAGAATGTCATCAGAATTGATGTAATGGAACTGGTCTCAAGTAGCGTATTGTTGGATATTGTACTGAAACACTTGGCTTGGACGAAGACAATGATAATGCCCTTTACTTTGTTTTTCCTTGTTTGTTTAGTAAAAAGATGTTCAAAAGAAAAAAACAAACCTAAATGTGATGGCGGTGTGCATGGACTGGCACTTGGCTAGCGGTATGCGTGGGCGCTTGGCTGGCGGTGTGTGTGGACTGGCGCTTGGCTGGTGGTGTGCGTGGACTAGAGCTTGACTGGCGGTGTGTGTGGACAGGCACTTGGCTGGGTCTGTGCGTGGACTGGCGCTTGGCTGGCGGTTTGCATGGACTGGCGCTTAGCTGGCGGTGTGCGTGGACTGGTGCTTGGCTGGCGGTGTGCGCGGCAGACTGGCACTTTGCTGGCGGGGTGTGTTGACTGGCGGTGTGCGAGTAGTGATTTTCTGCTGGTCACTACACACACGGGTAGCCAAACGGCAGTCCACACAATCAGTCAGCTGGTGTGGTTGCTGTGTCAGGCATGTGAAAGTGATGGCCCCGCGAATGGCGCGGTCTGCTGATGGGAGCCTAGTAATGTGAAGGGCCCGCGGCTGACGGTGGCAATGGTTTTGTATGTGTCACACGTATGAAAGGTGTATGAATGGCCTGTAAAGAGGTTGGTGCTTTATGATGGCTTTGCAGCTCCCGAGCTGCGAGTCAATGGTTCAGTTTCTTGTCTTTTCAATTATTAACAGTGCATTTCATTTTCGAGAAATCTTGTTAATAAAATTGAATATACTGTACCATCACTCACCCTCGTGCCAAATCCAACCAGTGTGTATGTGTCGTTGAGGAATAGATGGTTGTGCAGTAATATTTATTTTCTGTCTTTCTCTGCCAAGGTGTACATTCCATCTAAGAAAAAACTACCAACTCTAGATAGTCTCGTAAACTAAATACCCAGGGGAGTACATGGTGAGGTCTCTTTTGTGGTTCCCACAAGTCATCTTACCCACAATGTCCTGCAAAGCTCAAAATGTTACTGTCATATTTTCCTTGTAATACTGTGCCATAATTTCCATGCTTCAAAAAGAAACAACAAATTTCCTACCACCAGGCATTTCCACAAGTCTCTCAATAAAAATGGTACCTCCCTTCTGTGGGTGGGCCAAGTACCCACGGCAGGGAAGGGCCCAAAACGTATTGTGGAGACAACAACATTTCCTATTTTAAAATGACCTGGTTTTGCAAAGGGGGCCACGGGCTCGTCGCCATCTAGGGAAACCTTCCAAACCCAGACATTTCTGAAAACTAGACACCCTATGGAGTCCAGTGAGGTATGGCTTGCTAGGATCCCCAGTCGTTTCCCTGCCATCCTCAAATTTTGCTGAAAAACCCCATTTTTTTCGAAATATTTTGTGTGGGAAACTTGTAGGATCACTGGGTTGGCACAAATTTCCTACCACCAAGCGCTACCCCAGACATGTTACCCCTTGCACCACATGAAATGAAAGACGTGTATTTTACAAAGAACTTTCTCAAAACATAAACAAGGCATACTTTACAATTTCTTAGTAAATGTCTTGTCGTTGTTGTTGGACAGTTTGCTGATTTTTCATTATGTATACATACTATGACGTGAATTACCAGGAGCTCTACAGTTAATATGCCAAGGCATCACAAGTTTTGATATTTTTACAGATATACACTCAATGGAGACAGGACTCCTATAACTTAATATACTCAGGATACTGACAGAATTCAAAAGCTCCTACAGTTCTAGACCGAACAATACCAAATCTTTATTTCTGAAATAATCGGTCAGAAGCTCCAAGGCCCTACGAAAGCTGGTTGTTGGTGATAGTCAACTCACACGTACAGAATTTGTACACGCTTTAGTATTCATGGGTAGTAGGTAGAATTCGGCTATACACTCAGGACTGCATCGCCGTGGGCGTCATGCAAAGCTCCAGATGGCGGAGGGCTACAGGTTGCATTTCAGTTTTTTTTTGTTTAAGCGACACATACCAATCTGGTGATACATATGTATCCCAGGTCTAACTCACAGGCATCTAGCGCAGACATTCTGATGTTCATCCTAAAAGTGGGTATGTAACATTAAATAACACAGTGAAGTCCAGGTACCTTGGTTTTTTGTGCCACAGAGCTGCTTCTTCTATTTCCAAAGTGACTATCACACAAGTCTTACTATGACCCTTTCCGTCATCCTTTTATCAAAATAAGTACACAACCCTTGCATACGACCAAGTTTAGATCTTGGTCCGCTCAAGTTTCGGAGCTGAGAGCACTGAACAAGACCTTTACCATATCAGGGTAGACCTATTTATTTTCCTCAGACAGCCCATACACCACCCATACCAGTTTATATACCTTGTTTTTTTCGCTAATTGAGGGTTCCCCCCCTGCTGGCTCTCTTAATAGGGGATATCAGTTGAGGCAGATCCATGAAGCAGTGTGCGTCTATCCCACGGCAGAGGTCCTTGTGATAACCTGTAATGTCATAACCCCCATCTTTAGGGGGTGCTCTGCTAAGCATTCTCATCCATGACCTCCGGTGTCAGGCTACGATAATATCGATAGTATTCAAGCTACCATCTAAAGCATCCTTTTTGCTGAGATGGTTGTATGTCTTCCTAATGACGGAGCAATATCTTTTTGCAGGACGGCTCTTGGATGTTGCATTGACCGCATAAGAGCTCCATATATGTATTACAAACACCCCAAAAGAGGCATACAGCTCTACTTCATAGCGTGGTCACCTGCTCTTCGAGGGTTCTGGTTGATTGAGGGCTGCTGCATAGCCCCAGCCCTAGTGTGGGACCAGGATCACGTGACTAACAAGAGTCCCACCGCCCAATATTGTGACAGCCCCCTCCACCCTCCTATGTCAGTTCCAGGGAGGGACACCCAGGGGACGGGAAACCCCGGTCAATGATTAAGTCACTTCCGAGGGCGGGGTGCCCCTCACTTTTTGGTTTGATAGAAGGTATCCCAGTATACTACCACTGGGTAAGTTGCTTAGTGGGCCCAAACTTAGTCCTGTACCCAGCATGTACCCCATTGAGGTTGGCTTGAACCTGTGACTGTGTCCTGGTCCGGCACGGCCAGAAAACTCAATTTGGTGCTGTGTTTTTTTTTTTTAGCTACTTTTACCAAAGACTTTGAAATTGCATATCTCCAACTCTACGGATTGCATTTTTGTTGGTCTCGTATCATGGTATTTATTAAAAAGCAGTTTAGATTTTTAGAATGTTGTGGGGTTTTTCTGGTGTGGTGTTTTCACTTTATTACTATTTGTGTGCTGCATAAATACTTTACACATTGTCTCTCAATAATGCCCGGCTGCTTTTGTGCCAAGCTACCCAAGGCTTATTTAGTAACTTTTGTGGTTCACCCTGACCAGGATAGTGGTTGTTGCTTGAGAAGGGTTAACACCCCCTTAACCAAATAACCATTATCCCCCACAATGCTTTAAATGAATCGGGAGGTCAGTGTAAAGCCTTGTTAACCATATACAGATTTCTCTTACTCTTACTACAAAGTGCTCAAAAACAATTTGTTTGGAATATATTTAACATACTTGCCATATTTTAATCTTCTTTCTGTTTAATTAGGGGCTGTAGAGCATTTTTTTTCAAAGGTCAATAACCACATCAACAATATCTCAATGTTTCTTTTATTCTTAAACATACAAATACGTAAAATGGTAGCAATTACAAAAATGTATTTAATTTTGCTGACAAAATAAGCATCTTAGATTTCAGAATAATTTCAAGATAGGCTGCAAGAGAAAATAACACAATTTAAAGAATACAAGTCATCATATTAGAAATTTAACATTCGCAGATTCACAGTACACATACATATCACAAATACGTATTTTAAAAGAGCATTTCTCAGGGGGTTGTAAAGTTTCCCCCTACTCCAGCATCGGAAGTTACTACCCAGAACACCAAAGGCTCACATAATTGAACCACATTTAAAAGCTGTAAAATACTTCAACGTGCTTGGTGTTCCCATGTGTCACTTAACAAATATTTGCATCATTAGAATAATGTTGATGGCCTGCTTGCATAATCAGACTGCAGAAAAAAGAATAAAACACATGTCTTACTTCAAGAAGACAGTTTGGCAAAAGGTTCTGAATGTGCAGTGGCAAAATGTGCTTGCTACCTAACATTCTGGCAGTAACATGGAATAATAAATGTGCTAAATTCCAGGTTATTACCGGAAGTGTGCAGGTAACTGTTAGCACATCCTCCGCAAATGAAATTGCCCCAGCAAAAACAAGGGAAAGAGACTTTCCTTCAAACTGCACTGCAGAAACATAAGACGTTTTACCCTTTTAACCGCTTTCATATTATTTCCAACTATGGATCCTGAAGTTGTAAGTAGTTTGCTGCTTGCAGAAGACACATTCACCTGGACAAGTTAAATACAAAGATGTGGTGTCTGTTATTGCAGCAGCATTTATGAGTTTTCCGCTATTCCAACGAGAATTTGACAATAGGCATCACAGTTGTAGTAGGCAACTTAATTTTCTATCGAAGTCAGTTTTGGTATATCGAACACTGGTTATTACCAATTAAAATGTACTCACTTTTACAAACTTATAAAATGTGTTATCGAACATAGCAAACTATAAAATCTACAAACCCAATATAACAGTTAAATTATCTATGTGCAGCTTACTTAAACCTCCTGAGAGTTAGGAGTTAATTTTCCCTCTGACAGAAGGCATTCGTACCTAATGCATTGTAGCCAATGCAAAAAAAATAATTTTGATGCAAAAATTTGAAGCATTCAAACTATGGCTCATTAAGGATAAAAAAAAGAAGACAACCGATAACCGTAACAATAGACAAGTTAACATTAATACATTCACTATCATACAAAGTGCGTTAGTGGGTAGTTTAGAGCTAGTGGTAACATTACACCAGGCCAGGAATCAATTCACACTTTCGCTTTTTAGTGACCAACGGGTCAGAAACAAAAGTTATTTTTAACCTCAGGCTTAGCCAGCCTAATGTACAACTGAATAGGTTTTTAGAAAAACTAAAGTTCTATGCACTGGAATATCCAACCATTTGTTAAACTGTAAACAAAGGTTGTCTTCTATATTTCTGTACACACAAAGTATTTAGTTCTGAGGGTCCTAATCACTAAAAGGACATACTATGAGAAACGGAAAACTTTTTCCAATTGAGTCTACAATGTAAAATGCAGTAGACTACATGAATGTTATAAACCAAACAAAAACGAAAAGAAAATACCACCAGAAGTGCATTTGCTTGTGGCTTTTAAAATGTGCGCAAACTGGAAGGTACATGATACCAAGCTCATATATACCATTACACCTATTACACTGTAAGTCGCTTGATAAGCTGTTACCAAAACTAGCTTCAAGAAAGAATTGACACTGGCGATTTAGGCACACAAGCTATATTTCAATTTTGCAGTTTCAGCACACATCCAACTGCATTTTTATTTTAATTTTTTAAAGAATCCATGTTTGCCTAGGTTGACTAAGAATGTTAACCCCTCCGCTGCGCAGAACATTCCGCGCTGGTGCGGAACGTTCTATTGAGCAGGCGGGGCTGCGATGTTCAGCGGACGTGCGCAGCACTACCGAGGTAGTGCACGCGACGTCCGCTGAACGTGCGCAGCATTAAAGGGGTTAAAGAGGCAGCTGAATGTTAAATGAATATCTGTAAGGCAAATATCAGTGTTCAAGATCACTAAAAAGTGGCATTTTTACTGAAATGCTCAAAATACCTCAAATTGCATTATAAACAGCAGGGGAATGTGAGACGTCATAAAAAAATCCAACACTGAAATACCAACAAGAGCCACTGAAACATATCTTCTCTCATGGTCGGACTGGTCTAAAGGGCAATCAGGCAGAGCCCAGAGGGACGGTCTGACAGATCAGTGTGTGGGTAGTTTTTTTTTATTTTTTTTTATTTTTGGGCCTGGTTTATGGCCAAATGGGCCAGTTTTTACTGTTGATTTCCCGGATATTACATCAGCCTAAAGCAAGCACAAATGATTGTTGTCTCCCATAACTAACAAAATACTCACACATAGTCTTTACAAGTTCAAAACAGGCCTGGTTTGCAAAGGTGGGCCACTTGTTAGCTATTTTTCGATAATGGGAGCCATTTTTATTTTGGTGCCCGGGTATATTTTTTTGTCCCATTGCGAACCAGTCTACTCTTAAAGACATTCCAAATTAAAATGCAAGGTGTAGACACGGTAACGATAATAAGTGAGCAAGGGAGCTAAAGTCAGCCATTATAAAACAAAATGTCTCCTTTACGGAAAACTGCAAAATATGGCCACGCTGTTTCTTGCTGGGTCAAATGTTCAACATGAAACAGGCTAGTAAGTTCAAACTATATTCTCCTGAGAAGCCAGCAACGGCATAACATACTACCGTTTTTATTTTATCATGTTTGCTTACATCAAAATACATCTTCGGTCCTTTTCACACAAATTCTAAGATAATTATAAGTTTTTATCTATTTGGTTAGATGGCTGTTACATTGAAGTGTAATTTTGTTTTAACCCGTGCCCTGATGCATCAAGCTTTCAAGCTGCCATTTCAGGATTCTACTGAAACAGTGTACAAGATGCCAAATAAATGTCTCTCTTTCTGGTCTTCACAGTATTTCCACATTCAATGAAATCAGTCAGATATCACCCAGCAATAGAGGACCATATACCCTGGGTTTACGTTCCTGCACATTAAGTTCAGGATAGGACAGATTTGAATTGCCTTTCTGTGAAACATCCCGAGATCACAGACCCAGCTTCCTTTTCTGAAGAAAGTATGCGTCAAATCTTGCCATCGCATATTCCTGCAAGAAAAAACGGTAGATCAGTTTAGTAACATTCAAAGAATGGTGAACGCACGCTAATGAAATGATTAATTGTGGTGATTTTGTCAGCTACAGAATGGTTTAGTATAAACCAAAATGCTACTGCTACTTATACTTATACGTTGCATGCAGTGCTGTAGATTCAACATGCTGTACACACTCCTGCCGTCTAGTGTTGGGCTTTGACTTGTACAACTGGTTTTACTCAGAAGAAGTCTAGCCTATTACTGATAATGGGCATGGACAACGACCCCAGTGATTGTTTTTTGCTCGCAGAGGGTGAAATTGAAGATGGAGCATAGTGATATAGCACCGAAGACAAAGCAAAGCCATTTGAAGATAACATTAGTAAGGAACATCTGGAACAAACCCAGGTGACCGGGGAGTGTTGGTGCATGTGAATCCACAGCACTACACACCACAAATAGGTGCTTAGAGGCTAAGTTTCATTTTCCGTTCGTGGCATGTGTGGCTGTAGATATAAAGAGGAAGGGATGGTTGACCCGAGTGGATCAATGAGGCACCCCTAACTTTGGCTGTGTCGCAATCCTTAAGTTGACCTAGCGATGCTGAACTTCTGGCTTTAAACCAGAAACACAGTAGAAGTAACTTTGCCGAGACACACATTTAAATCAATCAAGCATCACCATGACACATCAAAAATAAATGCATTTTAATTTTATAATCATTGCATGATTATAGAAGACCGCATGATTGCCTGTACACTTGGTAAAAACGGTGCTTGAAAAGAGGGGACAAAGTGCTCAGGAGGGAATGTGTGCTTGTGAGGGTTTTAAAAGGGAAAGGCAATGGTGCAATATGTACATCAAGGTTAACTGAAACCTATTCAGCCTGATGAAGGCAACCCAATACAAAATAAACAGGAATTATATACATGCAGATGATAAATCGAAGTCATCTGAGCTTGAAGATTAAGGATCATCAACATTTCGACCCCTATGTGCAGTGAAGGTAATTGGATCCTTAGCCTGGGGTCTTTATCAGGACAAGAGAAGGGGAGCACTGATTAAATGACAGCATGATAAATCAGGCACGTGATTAATAACGGTGGGCCTTCAGGCTCTCCAATTAGTGAGGTTGGATCATTGAAGCGAATGGGCACAGAGGCCTCGCATTCCATGGGGGTTGATGGGTCAGGAGCCCCACAATCCAAAACAGGTTGGTCACTAGCTTCCTTCCAAGTAATTAATAAGGATTGGGACCCTTTTTGAAGATGGTGCGAATCAATCCGCACCCGCTATCCAACTGCAGAGATGGACGGCTTTCAGTGCCAGCTGGATAGCTCAAAGCTCCAACAGGTATACATGGACCCAGGACTCTGCTGGAGACCAGAGTCCTCTGATCTCCACCTCTCCCAGATGGCCGCACCATCCTAGAAGAAACACATCCGTCACTACTATGAGGTCTGGATGGGGAAGGAAGAGGGGTCTGGGCCTGGCTCTGTCTCAATCTCTGTTTGATTGCCACCACTGCAGGTCTTTCACAGTGCCCTCCGAGATCTGGACCAGGTCGGTGAGATTTCCCGGACACTGCGCCCATTGGAACTTCGGATCCCATTGCAGAGCCCCCAGGTGCCATCTGGCATGGTCCACAAAAAGGATGCAAGAGGCCATGAGGCCCAGCAGCCTCTGAGTCATTCGAAATATCCAGGATGGATAGAGGCTGAAATATATGTATCATAGCCCGAATTTCCTGGACTCACCAATCGGGAGGATAATACCAACACTGCACCATGTCCAGAACTGCTCCGATGAAGGGGAGTGTCTGAGAGGGAGTCAGGTGTGACTTCCGCACATTGATCGCGAACCCCAGTGAATGTAAGAGGTTCACTGTGGTCTAGAGATGTGGGAGACGACTGCCTGGGACGAGCCCGCCTTCAAAAACCAGTAGTCGAGATAGTGGAAGCCTGGAACCCCTAATCCCTGCAGAGAAGGGGAAACCACCGCTATCACCTTGGTGACAATGGTGAGGCAAAAGGGGAGCACAGCATACTGAAAGTGCTCCTGGCCCACTGTAAACTGCAGAAAGGGACGATGGGCCGTCCGGATGGGAACGTGGAAAATGGGGTCCTGCAAGTCCAACGCTACCATCCAGTCTCCCAGGTCTAGGGCAGATAGTACCTGAACCAGATGAGCATCTTGAATTTCTCCTCCTTGAGGAAGTAGTTGAGGGCTCAGAGGTCGAGGAAATTTGGAACCAGGAAATAGTGGGAATAGAAACCACAGCCTATTTCTGACCTGGAAACCCTCTCTATATCTCCTATGGCCAAGAAAGCCTCAACTTCCTCGTGGAGTAGCGTGAGATGATCCTCCGTCAGCCGATCGGGAGTTGGAGGCATAGAGGGAGGGGTAGTCTTGAAGAGGAGGGAGTATTCCATTCAAACTATCCGCAACACCCACCTGTCAGAGGTGATGTTGCACCAGTGGTGGAGATGATTGCATATCAGGACACCCACTGGACGCTTGTGACCCCAAAGGACTGGACTAGGAACATTTTGCAGTGGAGGAAGGGATGGGGGCTTTGCTCGACTTCTGGCCTCCCGAATCTAGAGGACGGGATGAACCATGGCCTGCAGAGGCTGCTGAACTTGAGGAACCCGCTGGCTGGAATAGGGTTGGCGTGGTTGAAAGCGCCTTCCATAGCCACGAAAGGAGGGAAAAGCAGATGCAGCCCGGTGTGTACTGAAGCTCAAGGATTTGGCCATAGCCTATGAATCCTTCAAGCGCTCAAGCGCTGCGTCAACCTAGTCTCCAAAGAGATAGGAGCCATGAGAAATGAGGTTTGCCTGGACATCGCCTATACATTCAGAAGTACTAAGCCAGGCGTGGCGCCTGATGGCCATAGAAGAAATCTATCTACCCAGCAAGTCAGTCGTGTCCAAGCCACAGCGAATGGAGAACTTCGCTGCATTTCTCCAGTCTGATATTGCTTTGGGAGAGAAGGATCAGTCCTTCTCTGAGAACCTAGGCAGCACCTGCGCAACCATATCCCATATAGAATGGGAATAACAGCCCAAAAGCATGCAGTGTTCACCGACCGCAATGCAAGGCTGGCCGAGGCGAACAAAGGGCTCCAGCAGTTTGGAGTTCCTGTACGGAGAGGTGGAAGGGAACACCACGAGAAGTGAAAGCCTGGACCCCCAGGCTTTGGGGGGTGGGTAGTGAGGAAAGCTAGGTCATCCTGTGCCAGACGATGGAGGTGGGCAATAATCCTATTCACAGGATTCCTTGTGCTAGGTTTGGACGAGGTGGCCAGAAGAACATCTGTTAAGGCCTTGTTAAAGTTAAAAGTCAGCAAGGATTCAGATGAGGAGACACCAGACTGCAGGACCTCCATTAAGAAATTCGTCTTGACCGCCACTGTAGGAAGCTGCAGGCCCAGGACCTCTGCAGCCATATGTACCACCATAGCAAACGATGCCCCCTTCTCCCTGGCCAGGTTAGGGCAAGACAGCATCCCAGAATCAGGGAAGTGTCTAGGCCACTGGCATTACACAGCTCCCAGGAACGGGTGTGACAGGAGGCCGTGGCTGGAGCCAAAGGCGCAATACCCATGCAATCTCCTTCACCTGGGCCTGCAGAGTCCGAAGGCGCGCCAGCAGTGTCCGACCACCCAAACAAAGCACACATCGTAAAATTCCTTAAGTTAGGTGGGGGCCGCTCCTGTCCATGGAAAGGGAGGGAGGCGCGGAGTCGACCCAGGTGACAGCTCCATGGAATGTGTCCTAGAATGCAGAGGCTCCTCAGTCTCATCGTGTGGGGGACAAGACGAAGTCGAATAGGAAGCAGTACCCTAAAAATTGTACTGTCGGTAGTGGATGGAGGGAGACATGCAAATCCTAAATGCATCTAGTCAGTCCATTAAAACAGAAACATGTGTAAATATGCAAATAGCCTTCCCATCCTAGAAACTTTAAAACATGTCTACAACAATACATGAAGCACTTACATCCTGATATGTACATGATGCAATCAATAAAATGTTTATCAACAGAAATTGAAAAATTACTTCTTTTTTTAACTTGTTAGAAATAACATTAGCAAAAGATATTAAGCAATGCTATGCAAGTTGCGATGAAGCATAAAATTCCTCCTTTCTAGATAGAGGGCCACCTTAATTAAAGAGATGCAGCTTTGGGTCAAGCGGTTCTGCCTCATCTTCACACTGACACAGAACTACTGTCCGCAATCTATGCAAAGTGTAGACAATTGCCCATGCTGTAGCACGGCTAATTTCATCACTCCAGCGAAAAGAGCTGCCGACGTGGTCACTACCTTGGTGGAATGTGCTTTAGTTCTTCTTGTTAAGGGCTTATTTGCCTTGTCATGGCAGAATTGTATTACTGAAGAGACCCATCTGGCGACAGTTACTTTAGTAACTGCTGTTCCTTCCCGGTCCTGTCCGTAGGCCACCAGCAGCTGATTAGTTTATTTCTTTTGTCTTATGCAGGTAGAATTTTAAACATCTTTTTACATCTAGCTTGATCTGCTGGAGAAGACTGATTTGGGAAAAAAGACTGCAGAATTACTGGTTCGTTAAGATGGAACTGCACCTGGACTTATGGAATAAAATTTGGGTTTGTCCGCAGAGCCACATAATTCTCCGAAATGAAGCTTGATGTTCTTGGCCTGTGAAAGCCTGGGTTTCGCTAACTCTCCTTAAAGAAGTGAGACCCAGCAGGAGAGCTACTTTGCAAGTTTGAACCAATTCACAAAGCTGAACAGAAGTTTCTAATGGCTGTCTCATCAGTTGTGGGAGGACTAAGTTGATCTTCCACTCCGGAGTGGGTGCACGAACCATGGGGATGGCACAGACGAGGCACCTCATTAATTGTTTCACAAGACTAGAAGCACAGAGAGATGGAACTTGAGGAGATCTTCTGCAACGGAAATGGAAGTGAGGTGCACTGAAGGGAATGGGTGACCTGATTTTGCCAAAGAGAGGAGATATAGCAAAATCTAATCCGGAGGCGCTTGAAATGGGTGCAAGTTGTTCTTTTGGCACCACCAGCTGAACTGTTTCCACTTTAGGCGGTACATTTTGTTAGTCCCATAGCTTCCTTAAGATAAAATCTGGGAAGGATTGATGGAAAGTAATTCCCTTTGAGAGATTTGGTTTGTGAAACCACTATTGCAGGGCTTCTTTCATGCGTGTTGTCAACTGTATTGTATCGTCGAGGGATCGCGAGGCCTGCAACCATTGCCTCAAGTTCTTCCTGAAGAGGCCTCATTTTTAGCTTGGCTAGAGGCACTAGATCTATCACTGATGAACACATTCACAGGAGCAAGTCGTATGTCTGAATTGAAACTGACCCTTTTGTGACATTATTTTGCTAGTTGCTGTAACGGTATCTGCCTGTGTTGCGATAGGAAAGCTTTGCAGTGGATGGTGTCCATTGTAGCTCCCAAGACCGTTATGACCTGACTAGGAAGAAGGGAAGATTTTTCTTTGTTTACAGTGAGGCCTAGAGACCCGAACAACTGAAGGCAGGCCTTTGTAGTTTGCGTGGCCTTCAGTGCTGTTGGTGCTTTGAGCAGCCAGTCGTCCACGTATGGAAATACCTGGAGACCTTGAGATCGAAGGGCTGCAGGTACTGGGGCAAGTCTCTTCATAAAGATTCTTGGCGCTGACTAGAGGCCAAACGGGAGTACTTTGAATTGATAGTGGGTACCAGCTACCGTAAATCTAAGATGTTTCCGATAGATAGGGATGTGAAAATATGCGTCTTCCATGTCGAGCGAGGTCATGCAGTCTCCTTTGTAGAGACCACAAAGAACCTCAAAAAGCATTACCATTATGTTATGTTAACATTTTGTTAAGCGCACAGCTACTCCAGCAAAGAGGCGTCCCGGCGCTGGTGGGCTTGTTATACAGATTACACATAGAGCTGACCACAGAAATCACAAACCCTAGGACAGTGGAAAAAGGAAGGTCTTAATAGCTTTGCGAAAAGTAAGTGGTTCCTAAATGCCGCGGATAGAGGGTGGCAAGGAAGTCCACAATTTTGCTGCTAGGAGCCGAAAGGAGCGGCCTCCGGCACGACAGAGTTTCGTCCTGGGTACAATCGCCAGATGCTGTCCCAGTGACCGCAGACTGCGTTGGGGAGTGTATGGGGTTGAGAGAGGCCGCAGCAGCACAGGGCTATTGCATTTCAAGATTTCAAACGTCACACAAAGTGCTTTAAACTGGATCCGTGCGCCAATCGGGAGCCAGTGTAGGACTCTAATGGTAGCTCTGGCAGAATGTCTGTTTCCTGAGGAAATTGTTGAGACCCCTGAGATCCAGTATTGGTCTCCATTAACCTGATTTCTTTTCTATCAATAAAAAACGAGAATAGAAACCTGTTCCTCTTTGTGATAAAGGGACCTCTTCTATCGCTACTTTGGAGAGCATGACCTGAGCTTGCTTGTGCAGTAAGTGAAGACCGGGTGAAGACTCCTCTGGGGGGGGGGAGTATTCGGTGGGCAATGAGTGAATTCCAGGGTGTGTCCAATGGTGATGAGGTCTAAAACCCACTGATCTGTCATTCTATTGTGCCACTGTTGTACATGGTTAGAACTGGGGGTCTCTAGTTGGCAGAGGTAGGTACCCTTGACCAAAGAGGGACCCTTGCTTCTAGTCAGGGAAAGAGCATTACACTCCTGGATAACCCCTGCTCACCCCCTTGGTAAATAGCATGAGCAGACAGGCTTATCTCAGAGGCAGTGTGTTAAGCATTTGTGAACACATACAGTAATACTGAAAAAAGAATTTGGTAGTGGTGTACCCTAAGGAGGGAGTAACCGCACAATCAAATATGTAACAAGGAAATAGTTAAATGGGGCACAGAATTATTGAAAATATTGGAAATGGAAAGGGAGTGCTAAGGAGACCACCGTCACTCACTACCAAAGGTGACCAAGACAGATTTAAAGGACCTGTCGAAACAAACATACAAAAAGGGTCGAGTAAGCACTTTCCTAAAAGCGGTGTTAGCAGATGACCAGTTAACCACAACAATTTTTTAAACCCAAACAGTCATAATATGAGTATGCTTCATGAAAGATATCCTACTTGAGACAAGATGATCAAGCCAATGTCTTTTTGTAAATGATTTTCTTTTTATTCACAAATGTCAGAGAAACAGCCAACACATGTTTCGTCGGTACATAGTCTGTACCCAGACTTTCTCAAGGCTAAATAAGATAGGAATCAAAAATGTCTTATGAGGACATGGTGTGGTAACCTCAGTCGATAGGTGGATCATTGTATAGACTCAGATGTGGGCACGAAAAAGTGTCTATCGTCCCGAACAGTAAAAATGAACCGAAGCAAGCTCCCGTCGTCGTTTGAGAAAAATATCTATAAGAATTGAACGTATACCATAGAGATGAGGCTATTCTCAAATGCCGCTGGCGGGGGAAACATGTAAATACTGGGCAGATGTAGTAGTCACGATGTATTTCCACTCAAAGCGTTATCAGGCTTCTTTTTGGCAAAGGTTTGTCTTGTTTCAAAAGTGATCCAAAGTCCTGGAGTTTGGGCCCCAATATTTATACTGCAAAATCCTTTGTCCTCTGAAGGCAGAGGTTCCTGTACCTAGTTCAAACCAGTTCTGGGTGCATTCTGCCAGTGCACAACTTCTTCATTTGTCATGGTGAGCCAGGGTCCTTAGACACACCACAGGAGGTGGAGCCAGCATTGTGGAAGGCAGGCACAGCCCTATTCAGGCTCAGGTTCTACTCTTCCCACCACTCTACATGCAGATAGGTCTATTCAGCCCTGTGCTGACTCACCCTGTCCCCTGGAGCCTCCCCAGCACCTGTCACTCACAAACCAGACATGCAATACACAAGCTAGCAGAGGCAGGCTGAATGGTTAGGGAAGAAAATACCCACTTTCTAAAAGTGGTATTTTCAAATAAAGAATGTGAAAACCAACTTTACTAAAAGATGTATTTTATCATCCTGAGTTCAGGCATACTAAATTAGAATTTCTACCATGTTTCCTGGGTCCGTTAGGATTATAAGGTGTTATATTCAAACTGCCCATTCTGGCCTATGGTGACAGGTTGCCTTGTAATAGTGAAAAACGAAAATGGCTGTAATTCACGATC
Organism: Lissotriton helveticus; assembly: GCF_964261635.1. Lineage (NCBI taxonomy): Eukaryota > Metazoa > Chordata > Amphibia > Caudata > Salamandridae > Lissotriton > Lissotriton helveticus. The sequence goes on from NC_136061.1 coordinate 1,869,775,366, forward strand.
AGGACATGCCACACACACACCAGAGCATGTCCTACCTCTTATATACAATGCACCCTGCCCTTAGGCCTATGTTAGGGGTGTCTGATATGTAGAAAAGGGTAGGTTTAGAGAAGGCATGTGTGTGCACTTGCCAAGTCGACATGGCAGTACTAGACTGCCCACAGGCTCTGCAATGGCAGGCCAGAGTCACACTTTACAAGCTGCTTTTGTGGGTGGCACAATCAGTGCTGCAAGCCCAACAGCAGCATTTGATTTACAGGCCCTGGGCATACGTGGTGCACTGCACTAAGGTCTGGAAAATAAATTAAATAAGCCAGTCATGGAGCCACTATTCAATTCATCAATTTAACATAGGGAGTACTTGCACTGTGGCACTGAATAGCAGGGGCGTAGTGCCCAAAGCATCTAAACCAGCAAAACGTATCAAAAACAAAGAAGGCAATCAGAGAAAAAATGGAAGGGGGACTCACGCCAATGGTACCAAGTCTAACATACATAGTTGGAAATTCACACCCACAGGTTGGGAGGGAAGAGAAGCTGGTACCTGGGCGGGATCATAATTTCCTGCTGGAGCCACGACATTGCAAAGGCCTTTTGCTGCCCCCTTGGCGAGAGAAACCAGCTGTTGAAGACTGGTGGTAAGTTGGGGGGTTGTAAACTTGTCAGTATTGAGGCTGATAAGGCGGATACTGTTGGGTTCTTTGGTAACCTCCTTTATACGAGGTAAAACCTCGTCCTCTAGCCCTCTGAATGGCATTTTTTTACAATATTGCAGCGTGCCTAATAATTTCGCCATATCAGTATCCATCTTGATTGCCAAAAGAGCCTTGTCGATATACTTTCTAAATAGTAAATCCCCGTTAAGGTTTTCGTCTGTACCTCTGGCCTAAAGGTGGTCGCCTTCAACTACCCAGTCTTCTGAGCACAGTGCACCCGCCAACTGTCGAAAGCCAGTGTTTACTATGTCGAGGGTGCAGTCAATGGTTTCCAATGCTGCGCGTTCTCCTTTTTACAGGATTTTTCTTGCCACCTGTCTTCTATCTACTGGTATAAGATCCACCCGATCGCCCATATCCGACCACATCTTTCGGTCATATCAGCCAATGATGGCTAATACATTAGCCGCCCTGATAGTAACTGCAGTCATAGTGGAGAAACGCTTTCCAAAAATGTCCATCCTGTATCTCTCCTTATCAGGGTGTTGGGAGTAGTGATTGGGGTGGCAGGGTTCTTGGATCTCCTTTGCGCACCTTGGGAGATGACCGAATCTGGCTTGGGATGTCTTATGCAGCAGAAATGAGAATCCTCCGGAGCCCTGTACTTCCCAATGCGATGGAGTACCGGAGGTATGGTGGCTGGGATCCTCATAATCTTGATGCCTTCTTGCCGTATATAATTTGATGGGTATGGAGGGCCCTGACTTCCTGGTGTCCTCCTTAAAATCGTACAGGACGCAATCTGTCTGTTTGTCCATCATTCGTAAATTAAATCTGGTGGAGCAGTCAGATTATGAAATCCTCCCTTGTCCTCTGAGGGAGAATCTGATGGCAGGTGTGGAGGAGAGGAGGGTGTTGGTATGATCTAGTCCTCCCAAGGGTCTGATACAGAGGTAGGATCCAGGAGCTCACCCTCTTCATCCAAAGCAGAATTAGCCCCTGTGACAGGGCCTGTTGAAAAGGGGTGACGAGAAATTGAAAGTGTGACTCGAGATGACAAAACTGGCAGACCTGGTGGATCCACCTGAGCAGTGGTCTCTCAGGCTCAGTTCCTTGCGGCAGAAACTGTTGTGTAATCTACCAACATTGCCTGTGGTCTTGTATCAGAGAAGGTGGCAGGTGGGCCATGTCTATGGGACATGGTTCCGGTTGTTAACCATATTGACGATGATGAGGTGGAACCACATAACTATGCTGATTGTACTGACTTTCGTCATGGTAATCCTCATTCTCGTCTCCCTCACATTTCACATGCAGCTCTGATGGACTATGAGCTACACCAAAACCACCATCATCATCTTCAAAAGAGTCCTGTATGTTTAAGAGATGCGATGGGATCAACGGAGACCATACTGTACTCAGCCATGGTGGTACGTAATAAAGGAGCAACCCTTGTTGATGGTGTCCTCGATGGAACAGTTTAGCAGGAAGAGCAGATTCCTTCGTAAACTGTATTGTCGATGGTATTGCGGTCGACTGTAGTGCCGTTGATGTGGTGGCCGTCGAAGGGACGCCCGCCGACAAATCGGTCATAGATAATTTCCTCATCAACAGGAGCACGTCAACGGCCGTCGATGAAAATCCCAACGTCGACAGGCTCTTAAGTGAAATTATAGTCATTTGAATAGGAGCCAGTATTGCCATCGAAGTCACGGTTGCCGTCATTGGCGGTGCAGATGATGTATAACTGTGGGTCTTAATCAAAGCTATGTGTGTATAAGGCTGGCTATGTGTCTGCTTCAGAAATTACTTTGAAGACAAACTATTGGACAAATACCCACTATGAAAAATGTCCATCAGTTACACGATTCGTACCGCCCAGTACATCATTTGGTCTACTTCACAGTAGGTAGTCCATTATTAGTCTCCATGAATATAGAGAGGAGACAGATGACTGGTAGATTGTTATTGTATTTGTAACTGAAAGCAGTGCATAAGTGATTAGTGAAAAAAGGTGAATGTGTTCATAATAAAATTGGATGGTGCATGCAATACAACTTTATTCTGGAGTCATGCACCTCCAAAAATAAAATCAATAGAGTGCAAAAAAGTCAGATAGTTCAACCAAATAACTACTGACTGGGTAATCTGGTCAACATGTTTCTGCGGGCTTATGATGGCCAAGACGTGTACCTGCCGCTTCCTCAGGACCCATATACTTAATTGCTACTGCTTGTATGTGAAAAAAATTTATAAGACAATTGACAAAAGGACATTAGTGAACAATAATGCTAAATGTCACCTGTTCACTTCTAGTTTTCCTCCTTAGGTATAGGAGTCCGATTATAAATCCGCCAGCGTGTCCACACATAGTCAAGAAAGAATAAAATATGATAGCACCATCATTAGTAAGGGCTATATTTAGACATTGCTATATTGTCAGCATGTATGGTGCAATGACCTTAATATGCTCTCCAATGTTCAAAAATAACAAGGACTCACCTCAGTTTGTGAGGGGAAATGCCTCGCTTCACCTGGCTAACAGCTCAGGAATCTGAAGCACCGCTCTGTGTTACAGAAAATATTAACAAGTTGTGACGAAAACACATGACCACTTGGCAATGAAAAACTCAAAAACCCAAAGAACACTCAACTACTCGATAAGTGTGCTTTAAGGGGATTCTCTTATGTCAGACTATTTCAATAAAAAGCTGTTCATCAGCCGACTCATTTCCTAATTTTTGTTATTTTTATCATTTGTTGTTCATTTATTTCACATATATCACTCGCTTCTCCACACTTTCTCCTCTACCCGTTTTTTCACACTAGGCTTGAATGTAGTGCCCATCAATTGTATAAACATCGTTTCATTCATGCCTCCTCCTACTTGTGCGAAAAAACTCTGTTCCAAAGTGCGGTCTCAGCGAGGGTTGGTATATATTTTGAGAACCACTAATTGTGACCTAATATCTCAGATCGCAAATTCGGTTGATAGTTTGTCATCTACTTACTATATCTTCCGTGGTGTTGCTTCCAATATATACACGGAAGACAAGATGCTATGTGCAGTCATCGGACCAGTCTGAATTGCAGCTCATTCAGTCAAACATACCGTCATTCGATATGCGGACAGCGCGCTTACACTCACGGGTTGATCTTAGTTTGTCCTCTCATACATACACCCTTACCTGTCCGTCGGTACTCCTGTCAGCCTGCCGGGCTGTTTGGGGAGGTGCCGCGGATCGGGTAGGGTACTTCCTTATTGATTCTCTCGCGATCATGATTGGACCACCACTACTTCCTTAACCACTTGGCTGCTAAGGTACTCCCTCTTCTTCCCATTGACTTTCCATTGAAATCAATGGAAAGTCCATGACGAGTTACCCTTGTCATTAGCGCTGAAGGGGTTAAACTACCGAGAGTCATGGGAAATGTAGTTAACACTCAGTCGGGCACTTCCTTATTGTTTTTTCGCGATTAGGACTGGGCCACCAGTTCCCCACTGGACTACCATAACTCATGGGAAATGTAGTTAATAATATGGCGTGTACTGTGAAATGACGATCCTGTTGTTGAAATCACTATTTACGATACACAATGACATTAATATTTTTGTACAAACCCACTATGTCACTAGTTTGGTTAGAGGCAAGCGGGGTACTAGCTTTTTATATTACTTATCGCGCATTTACTACAGGGTCGTAATGGAGTTGAACGTACTCTCCCACAATGTATCTAGTGTTCAAAGACTTGCAATGTGGATCATTACACATTATCTTGTTTGAAGACTACTAGCGCAGGTGCACTGTGGACCAATAGATTTTAAGTCCACATTATCTTGTCAGGGACATCCTAGTGCATATTGGGATATGTAGTCTGCTTTAGTGTTCTCACTATCTCCCGAACACTCTGATAGCTCAGCTACATGTACTTAAATCATCACAATTATGGGAACGCAAGCGCGAGTTTTGTTGTGTTAACCTCAATATCATATCCACATATTCATGGATGGCCAAAGATCTCAACGCCGTTTCGTCGAGTGTGGTAATGTCAGACTATGGTGTTTTGGCAGATTTCTGCCTCACATTATCTGAGGAGGAGGTTCTTGGATCATCTTTGTCCTTTCTAGAAGGCGTGGAGAGCCTTTTGGTGTCATGAGAAAGTTTATGATGTTTCCTACCTTCTCCAGAGGAACTGTCCCTCGACCTGGCCCTCTTGTGAGATGTGGAGAATCTCTCACTTTTATCAGAAGAAATTGTTTGAGGCTTAGGGAAAGCTGCTTTTGTGGCTCCAGACCACTATCTATCCTTGAGAGTTCTTCAGGAAAAGTTGCAACAGATCTTGCGTTCCCTGACCTCATGTTTAAGATTGAGGCTACATGAAAACTCCTTGTGTTATTCATCCACGTGAATGCTTTTTCTGCCACCTGTTTTTCATGGGCGGAAATGGCCCCTTGTCAGGCATGGTGTAAAGACTGCAGAAAATTCCAAAGGTTGTAGAAACAGATTAGCACTTGGGGAGACTCCCTTCCACACGACGTGCAGTGAAATTCTGAGGGAATATGCCTCTGCTGAGAGAGTTCTGGAGGGGGCTGAAAGCCATAGATAAGATATCAATAACATGGCCTAGAGTGAACTGCTTTCTTGTAAGGCTCCTAGAAGTCATAGAGGAAGCATTCAGACTGCATCGTGGGCATGGGCAGTTCAAATCTCTTAGCGGCCCACTCCACTAAATTATGGAAACCCCCTATGTCTGCGGGGGGAGAATCAACTGTCGGTGGCGAAGGAGAAGCTGGATCAGGAATGACAGTCATCCCACTCTGCGTCTTAATCTGGTATTGTGACGTTGCCCTGGTCCTCATCAGAGATGTCATCCTGAATGATAGGAGGTGCATCCTGGGCCACAGGCATTGGCTGAGGCGGTGGAAATTGAGGGGTAGCAGGTCGAGCAGGAGGAACAGCTATAACTGGCAACACAATTGGAGCTGGAGGTTGTGTTGTGAATCTCCTCCTATAGTCAAAAAGCATAGACTGCAAGTCCGCCAGAATGGAGGAAGGCATAGAAACCATCTCCTGTTGGTAGTTTTCCTGATAATCCGAGGAAGGATCATATTGCTGTTTCTCCACGTATTCCCCATCAGAGTCAGAGAAGGGCTATCTGCATGGGCAAACGGTCCATCATCCTCTTAAGATCCCTTTTCTTCGAGGAGTGCAGGAGGTAGAGGAGTCCCCCTCCTGGGTGAAGTTATCTCTGGTCTAATCTAGCACTTTGACAGAAATGGTAATTTTTTCCTTCGTCGACAAAGAAAGGGACGTCGTCCAAGCAGCCGTCGAGACCATCATCACCACAGCCGTCATTGTAGACGTGGTAGCCGTCATCACCATCGTCGTCAACATCCTCGTCGACGACATAGCCACCACTGGCCTTAAAGTCGTCGATGCGGAACCCTGAAGCGTCAGCGAAGGGCGACGAAGAAACCACCGTCGATGAGCCCATCAACGGAGTCCGAGTTGAAGAAGAACTAGACTGTACCTTTGATGATTTAGTCGACAGTCGTAGACAACATCGTCGAAGAGTGGATTTTCTTCACAGATTTTACCTCAGAAGAAAGATGACTTTTTAGAAAGTTTTTGGATGCTCTGGAGGAGAGGATGGAGGAACAGAGCTGGATTTTCTCCCAGATACCACTCCTGCGGACATTCCTTCCCTCTCCTTTACACCTCGGTGAGGAGATTCGCCAGGACTACGCCCTTCAGACCTATGAGAGGTCTTTTTCAAGAAAACCAGGACGTTCTTCAGAAGGCGAAGGAGAAGCTTTACCCCTTTTGACAGACCTTCTGGAAGATGTAGCAGAGGATGCCTAATCACTGTCACTGGAACCTGGATCCTTCCTTGACTTTAGCTTCTGGAGCCAGGTTAAGAGACGCTCCTCACGGTCTCGCAGAGTCTTTGTAGAAAAAGTGTGACATATTTTACAGTCTGCTGCCTTATGGTCTAGGTACAGACAGTAAATACAATCCTTGTGCTTATCCTCTACATACAACCTCTTCTTAGCACAAGTTGCACAAGACTTAAAAAAGGTCTTTCTTCTCCTTATCAGACATCTTGACATGAAGTCCATGCAGGTTTTGAAGAAAAATAAGTTAAAAGCTGTAGAAGTAAGGTTAACAGAAAAAAAACCTGAGCAGAGCTCAGTGGAGACTCCCTTGCACAATGTGCGGTAGAAAATTTGAGGCTCTGAGCTTCTCTCAGGAGGGTTCAAAGGGGTGAGGCTGATCTGATTGTTCACTTTATCTGGTCTCTTTTACAAAAAGAGGTGGATATGTTACAAAACTAGAATGGGCCTTGGCCTAGTTTCTGTTTTGGTAATTGCTTCCATTGCTATTTTATGTATACCGGCGACTCCCAATCCGACGAATGATGGAATGATACAAGCATGGGAATCTATTAAAGTTCCAATACTGGAGTAACTTTTTTCTCCTTTAAGGATCTTTTTAATAGTATGCACAGTATACGGCGTTCAATCCAGTCATATGCACCCAACAACCCGAAGCAGCAGGTGGTTACAGTAATATGAACAGAGGAAATCTGGTTCAGCATATTGATGGACAGATGGCTAAATAGATTCTAAGGTGAGTTGACACTGCAACAAGTTTATTACATTGTGCCGTGGATCCAAATCTTTGGTGCAAATTAAGTCCACTAATTTCATCAGGGTCAAAAGATAAAACAAGTGGACCAGGAGGTAATTAACAGGTCTTCTATTATCCTTCCACTCACTGTTATCATTTACATGACCAATACATCCCAAATTGTACCACACAGTGCTTCTAATTATTTCAGGGGACTTTTATTTTACGAACTAACGAGATCTGGCAACAAAAAGTACATTTGGAACCACCTCTAGTTGGAGACGCTACTCGTGATCTGTTAGGCATCTTCAGCTGAGTTTGTCTTGTTGATGGTGAACCCCTGAAAGTGCAGGAGGTCCGCCATACTCTGGAGGTCGGAGAAGACAGCGGGGTGTGAGCGCGCCTTCAACAGCCAGACCGCGAGATAGGGGAAGACTGGCATCCATGATCTCCACAGATTATCTGCAACCACCATCATCATCATCTTGGTGAAAATCCATGAGGCACTGGAAAGGCCAAATGGGAGCACGACAAATTGAAAGTACTTGTGACTCATCGAGAACAGCAGGTAACATCTGTGGGCAAGCATCATGGGACCGTGAAGTATGCATCCTGCATGTCCAACGCTACTAACCATTATCCCAGATCTAGAACAGACAGGACTTGAGCAAGTGAGCATTTAGAACTTCTCCTTTTAAGGTAGAAGTTGACAGTGCGCAAGTCTAGGATAGGATGAAGGCCTCAGTCCTTTTTGGCCACATGAAAGCAGCATAACAACCACAACCTACTTCTGATGCTGTACCCCCTCTATGGCTCCCTTTGCCAAGAAAGCCTGCACTTCCTAGTGGAGTAATGATATGTAGTCAGCTGATCGTATATGGGTGGCATGGGTGGAGGGGCCGTCACTAAGGGGAGAGAATAGCCCCTGTGTACAATCTGGAGAAGCCAGCGGTCAGTTGTTATCGACCTCTAGTTGTGCAGGTGATGGCATATCCAGCCCCCCACAGGGTGCCCATGATGGTGGGAGGGCAAACTAGAGGCTTGGAGTCTGACCCGCGAGGCCTGTGAATGCAGTGTCCTAGCCCATGCAAAGATTGAGAAGTCTGCTGGCCGTGGTGGCTGGGCAGTTATTGTGGCTGGAAGCCTCTTCCAGGAGCGGAAGGTGAACAGAGGTTGGCAAAGGGCCATGGAAAGGCCCAAGGGCATTGCCGTCACCCTGCTGTCCTTGAAGCACTCTAGTGCTGAATCAGTCTGGTCTCTGAAGAGACGGGAGCCATCAAAGGGCATGTCCATAAGTGAGGTCTGGACATCCCCAGAAATGCCAAGAGGCTGTAAGGCCATCACCAACATAATAGCTCAGCCTAGCGAGTCAGTCGTATCCAGCCCATATCAAACTTATCTGCATCTCTCCCATCAGCAATATCTTTTAGAGAATATGGATCTGGCCTCCTCCAAGACCACAGGAAACACCTAAGCAACAGGGTCCCAGAGATAGTGGGAGTATCGGCCCAAAAGGCATGTGGTGTTCACTGGCTGCAGTGCCAGGATGGCAGAACGTAACATCTTCCCCAAGATATCCAGCCTCTTCGATTCCCTGTCAGGCGGAGTGGTATGGAATGCACCAGGATTTAAATTGGAAGTAGAGTCTTGGACCATCAAACTCTATCCGGGATGGAATGTGTTGTTAGTAAACTTGGATCCTGTGGGTGGGAGATGACGGCTGGTAACCTACCTAGTCACAGGAGCTCCTGTGCAGCGTTTGGAACAGGCCAGAGTAGGACGTCTGGGAGGGCTTTGTTAAACAGGAGAAGCAGCTCACATGTGGTGACTCCTACCTGAAGCACCTTTGTCAAGACATTCATACTGACAGCCACAGTGAGTAGCTGAAGGTCTAGGACCCCAGCTGCCCTACTCACCACCACAGCAAACAAAGCTCCTTACTCCCACGGCAGTAGGAGAAACCAAACCGGTATCTAGGGAGATATTTAGTCTACTGGTATCAGCCATATCCTCACAATAGGTGCTCTTGGTGACATCTATGGGCTAGTTGCCATCAGCGCCCAGTGGGTCCTCCCAGTCATGCCGAGCCCAAAGGAATAGGGTTCAATCTGCATCGGACAACACCCATCCTGCTCTGTATCAGAGTCGTGGAGTAGTATGGGGGTTGCACTTCGGGTGGGCACCAGGGACGTCAACAGTGGAGGCCGGCCCGGGGGAAGGTCAAGGAGGCCCGACCGGTGCCACTTCAGATCCATCCATCCATGGATCCAAGGGGACCAACTGGTGCAAGGGGCGTACCACCGGCAGAAGACCAGTAGGGGCCCCTCCCGAGCCCACAGGGCCTAAAGGCACAATAGCAGAGATGTGCTGCCCTAATATGAGGTGCATGGCCTCAAAATTCATGACATTGGGCAAGAGTTACTCTGGCTCCTGAAAACTTGGGGGAGGCCAGAGATGGCCCAGGCTCAACCATACAGCCAGGTTTCAAATGCCAATGCTCCCTAGTCTCATCGGATAATTATGACGAACAGGGTAAAGTCAAAGACCTCTTTGACTTCTTGCTCTTCCATTTGAGAGACTTGCCTGAACGCCTTCGATAACGAGCACTTGGAATGGCTCAAAAACCGATCCCGGGATCTTCCTCTTGACTGGGATTGAGACTATGGCAGCGTCACACATCAAGCAGCCAGGAGCTTGAGCGATGACTCCCTCAAGGCCTTACGGTGCACAGCTCAACAATCTACGCAGGTCTTCATGGTCACTCTAGAGGCACCAAGAAAGACCAGGTGTGGGTCTGTCATTGACATTTGCTTGTGACAGGCGCCACTGGGCTTGAAACTAGCTTGTGGACATGCCTGCCACAACAAGAGGCAAAGTTTCATAAATGTGTTGACAAAAATTAAAGTCAGTCAAAAAAAGACTATGGATAGCTCTTCTCCGGAAATGCGCTGACTGCGCAGGAAGAAAAGAACTGATGTTGGCGCAGTGGGGTGGCGCTGATGCCATGCAGAGTCGAACTAAGCCACCTACTTGCTTGCATGTGCACTGCTCAGGATATCATTTCCAGATCCAGCCTTGAAAGAGCATAGACTGTATCCAAGACGAATCTGCTATTCTCTGCAGCATGGAGGACCTCCCGCTGTTAAGGGCAGGGGACTTCGGAGCTCCTCCGTGGCCCCCCTTCGTCGCAAGCCATCCTGTGCCTACAAAGCAACCTCTGCCATGGGTAAACGGGGCGGAATACCTGGTGCAGCCCTACCTTCCCTCGTCAGCGAGTTGGAGCTGCGGAAAGCAGAGAAAGCAGCAACTTTCCCTCCGGCAGCGTTCCGACATGGCTGAGGGGTAAAATGGAGGCTGCAACTTGTCGTAGAAGATCCCGCTGCTAAGCTGGACTGCGGCAACCTGAGGGACCTCTGACTGCCATACCGGAGAGCGGGACCGATCTGCGGGCGGGGATCCCCCCTGTGGAGCACCCGGACGATATCGCAGGCTTGAGGTGAGGGCTGAAAAGCGCTGCACACAGGTGTAACTGCAGATGCCTGACTTCGAGATGGCGGCGCGGAGGACTGCAGAGGTGCTAACACGGGGCCGTTAACTGCTGCGCTGCTCCCGCTACCAAGAAAAGGTGTGTGGTACCTGGACAGTCCGTTAATAGCAGGAGCAGTCGAATTCAGGTGAGCGCTGCAGCGCGCCCTGCAAAAAGCCCGGGGAGACTGCCTGATCATAAAATGGCGGTGCAAGGTTGCTAAGCGTCGCAACTGTTCCCCCAACACGGACAACTGCTGATTCGCACCCATGTGGAGCCTTGACGGCACATGCCCTGAACCTGATGGTAATTGTACAGGGCAGGCTGCGGTTCCTGTGCCCAAGACAAACCTATTTGTGATCCCCCTACGTGGTGTCGAACTGCTGCCCCTAACTGGCTCATCCGCCAGACTTAGCCAATGGGTTGTGAACCAGCAACAAAGAAGGAGCATGGCATGACATGGAACCTGGCAGTGTGGCACAATGCATGTAAAGGGGCCAACACGAATACAGAGGCCAAGCCCAAAAAACTGTGGTATGCAGTGAGTTTTCAGAGCCTACAGGGACACGAGAGACAACAAAGCTGCGATGTAGTCACCCCACACAGTGATTGATCCTGAAATACTGCCTGTACCTGCCTAAAATGACAGCAGCAACAAACCCTCCTACATCTCTCCTGACCTTATCGCCCTCCTCCCCCTACCCCATCCCACTCTTCTCCACTTTCCTGCTACTGACCTTTGCCCTCACCTGTCCTGGCCCTTAGTCCCCACCCTGTTTATCTGTGAACTCTCCCTCGTGAATTGAGACCTAGCTATTTGTCTGATGCCCGATGGAGCTACCTGGTTTAGCTATAGGGGAGACAGGTCGGGGATTCCCTCCTTGGACGTCACCTACCCAGTCGGACTTTAGACATGCTTCCTTTCGTCTCACCTGTCGTCTCTTCCCTCATCCTCCCTTTCTCACCTCCCCTGCCCCATCCACTACTTTTCTCTCTCCTTTCTCTCCTCTCCTAATTGTATTGCCTATTTTTTGATGTATTATGTAATTATTGATCTTTTTCTGTTACATTGTTGATTCTCATGTAAAGCACTCTGATACCTTCGGGTCTAGCCAGCGCTACTCTTCTCCACTTTCCTGCTACTGACCTTTGCCCTCACCTGTCCTGGCCCTTAGTCCCCACCCTGTTTATCTGTGAACTTTCCCTCGTAAATTGAGACCTAGCTATTTTGTCTGATGCCCGATGGAGCTACCTGGTTTAGCTATAGGGGAGACAGGTCAGGGATTCTCTCCTTGGACGTCACCTACCCAGTCGGACTTTAGACAGACTTCCTTTCGTCTCTCCTGTCGTCTCCTCCTGCATCCTCCCTCTATTTATGTCTCTCCTCTCTCAATGTATTGAGACTGAACTATTTTGTCTGATGCCCGATGGAGCTACCTGGTTTAGCTATAGGGGAGACAGGCCGGAGATTCCCTCCTTGGACGTCACCTACCCAGTCAGTCTTTAGACAGACTTCCTTTCGTCTCACCTGTCGTCTCTTCCCTCATCCTCCCTTTCTCACCTCCCCTGCCCCATCCACTACTTTTCTCTCTCCTTTCTCTCCTCTCCTAATTGTATTGCCTATTTCGTGATGTATTATGTAATTTTTTATCTTTTTCTGTTACATTGTTGATTCTTTTGTAAAGCGCTCGGATACCTTCGGGTCTAGCCAGCGCTATATAAAACTCTTTAAATAAAAATAAATAAATAAAATACTATGAGCTCGCATGTTAATCAATCAATCAATCAAAGCATTTATATAGCGCACTACTCACCCGGAGGGTCTCAAGGCGCTGGGGGGTGGGGGGTCCGCTACCGCTCGAACAGCCAGGTCTTGAGCTGCTTCCTGAAGGCGAGGTGGTCTTGGGTCAGGCGGAGGTGGGCCGGGAGGGAATTCCCTTGTCTTGGCGGCCAGGTAGGAGAAGGACCTTCCTCCTGTGGTGGCTCTTCGGATGCGGGGGACGGCGGCGAGGGCGTGGCTGGTCGATCGAAGCTGGCGTTTGGGAGCGTAGAAGTTGAGGCGGCTGTTTAGGTATCCTGGGCCTTGGTTGTGTAGGGCTTTGTGTGCGTGGGTGAGGAGCCGGAAGGGGATTCTTTTGTTGACCGGGAGCCAGTGCAGATCTCTCAGGTGTCCGGATATGTAGCTGCGGCGGGGGATGTCCAGGATGAGTCGTGCTGAGGTGTTCTGGATCCGCTGGAGTCTCTTCTGGAGTTTGGCGGTGGTTCCGGCGTAGAGGGAGTTGCCGTAGTCCAGTCGGCTGGTGACGAGGGCCTGGGTGACCGTCTTCCTGGTCTCGGTGGGGATCCACCGGAAGATCTTACGTAGCATGCGCAGGATGTTGAAGCACGACGAGGAGACGGCGTTGACTTGTCTGGTCATGGAGAGGGAGGAGTCCAGGATGAAGCCCAGGTTGCGTGCGTGGTCTGTTGGTTTGGGTGCGCTGCCCAGGGCGGGGGGCCACCAGGAGTCGTCCCAGGCGGAGGGTGAGGATCCCAGGATGAGGACTTCCGTCTTGTCCGAGTTCAGTTTCAGGCGGCTGTTCGACATCCATTTGGCTACGTCTGTCATCCCTTCGTGCAGGTTGGCTCTGGCGGTGTCGTTGGTGAGGGAGAGGATCAGCTGGGTGTCGTCGGCGTAGGAGATGATGTTGAGGTTGTGCTGGCGTGCGATGGCTGCGAGGGGGCTCATGTAGACGTTGAAGAGTGTTGGGCTGAGCTAGGAGCCTTGGGGAACGCCGCAGATGACTTCGGTGGCCTCCGATCTGAACGGGGGGAGGCGGACTCTGTGTCCTTCCGGCGAGGAAGGAGATGATCCAGTCCCGTGCCTTCTCCTGGGTGCCGACGTTGCTGAGGCGCTGTACTAGGGTACGGTGGCAGACAGTGTCGAAGGCCGCAGAGAGGTCCAGGAGGATGAGGGCCGCTGTTTCTCCGTTGTCGAGCAGGGCTCGGATGTGATCGGTAGCTGCGATCAGGGCGGTCTCGGTGCTGTGGTTGGCCCGGAAGCCGGACTGCGAGAGGTCGAGGGAACCATTCGTCTCGAGGAAGGCGGCCAGCTGTTTGTTGACGGTCCTCTCGATGACTTTTGCCGGAAACGGGAGCAGCGAGATGGGGCGGTAGTTCTTGAGGTCGGTGGGGTCGGCTGATGGTTTCTTAAGTAGAGCGCTGAGTTCGGCATGCTTCCAGCTCTCCGGGAAGGTAGCGGTGTCGAAGGAGGTGTTGACGATGTCCCGCAGGTGGGGTGCGATGACAGCGTCGGCTTTGTTGAAGACGTGGTGAGGGCAGGGGTCGGTCGGAGATCCGGAGTGGATGGAGTTCATCGTGCGGATGGTGTCTTCGGTGCTGATCGGGGTCCATGTGCGGAGGGTGGTGGTGGGGGGCGGTGGTTCGGTCGTGGCGTGCGTCGGTTGAGTGCTGAAGCTGTTGTGTATGTCCGCGATCTTGTTGTGGAAGTAGGAGGCGAGGGAGTTGCAGATGTCTTGTGAAGGGGTGATGTCGTTGTTTCCGGCGTTGGGGTGGGAGAGCTCTTTCACGATGTTGAAGAGTTCCTTGCTGTTGTGTGCGTTGTTGTCCAGCCGTTCCTTGAATGCGGTTTTCTTGGTGGTGTGGATCAGTTGGTGGTGTTTTCGGGTGGCGAGCTTGAGGGCAGTCATGTTGTCCGGTGTTGGGTCTCTGCGCCAGGTTTTCTCGAGTGCTCTGCAGTTCTTCTTGGAGCGCTTGAGTTGGTCGTTAAACCATGGGGCTTTCTTGCTGCCGGGTCTGCTCGGCGGGGTCTTCAGAGGGGCGAGGTCGTCTGCGCAGTCGCTGATCCACTTCGTGAGGTTGGTGGCCGCTTGGCTGGGGTTCGTTGAGCTGGCGGGAGGGTTCTTGCTCAGGGAAGTAGCGAGCTGGTCTGCAGTGATCTTGTTCCAGCTTCTGCGGGGAACCTGTTGCTGGTGATAGTGGAGCGTGGTCCTCCTGAAGCTGAAGTGGACGCAGCTGTGGTCCGTTCAGTGGAGTCCCGTGGCGTGACTGAAGGTGATGTCCTTGCTGGAAGAGAAGACCGGGTCGAGTGTGTGTCCGGCGTAGTGGGTGGGGGTGGTCACCAGTTGCTTGAGCCCGAGGTTGGCGAGGTTGTCCAGCAGGGTGGTGGTGTTGCGGTCGTTGTTGTTCTCCAGGTGGAAGTTGAGGTCCCCCAGGAGGATGTAGTCGGCGGAGGGGAGGGTGTGTGGGCTGATGAAGTCGGCGATGTCGTCGCTGAATTGGGTGCGTGGTCCCGGGGGTCTGTAGATGAGGGTGCCTCGGACGGTGGTCTTGGGGTTGACGTGGATCTGGAAGTGCAGGTGTTCGGCGGGTGCGAGGGTGTCGTCGGTGTTGGTCGTGATGCGGATGGTGTTCCTGTGGATGATGGCGATGCCTCCTCCGGTCTGGTTGATGCGGTCTCTCCGGATGATCTTGTAGCCGTCCGGGATGGCGATGTCGGGCGCTGAGGAGGCGTTCATCCAGGTTTCCGTGAGGAAGGCGACGTCTGGGGCTGTGGTGTCGAGCAGGTTCCAGAGCTCGATGGCGTGTCTGTGGATGGAGCGGGTGTTGAGCAGGATGCACTTGAGGTGGGTGCTGCTGGAGGTCGGCTTGGTGGGTGCTGGTGAGGCGTGAGTCCGGTTGCAGGTGAACTTGCAGGCGTTGCAGCAGAAGGTTCCGTGGGTGCGTCTCAGGGTGGCTCGGTAGCATCCCGGGGATCGGCCGGAGTTGAGTGCGTTGAGGGTGGCGGCGTCGTACGTCCGGCGGGTGGGCTGGGGTCTGCGAGGGCCAGGGGTCCTGGCACTGGGCGCGGTCCAGGCGCGGACGGGCGTAGACGGGCTTACCTTCGGCGCTCATTCGGTGCGCGTGTCCGCTGCGCGGTCGCTCTGGGGGAGTCATAAGAAGGGGGACGTGAGGGCGGGTCAGCTGGGCGGCGGCGGGAGCGGCTCGTCCAATGGGCCGGTGGTGGGCGGGGCCTGGGCGAGCAGCGGCGGGAACGGGCGAGCGGCCGGCTCTGCAGTGGCTGGGCCGCTCGTGGGACCAGGGGGGCGTCTGTGGCGGCGGGAAGAAAATGCGGGAAAAGATGCGGCAGGTAGGCTGGAGCAGGGGGCGGCAGGAGGAGCAAGGGGGTGACCCGGCCTGGTGAGAGGCGCAGCGGTCACTGTTAAGCCACCATTGCAGTATTATGCCTCCATCCCAGTTGCTCATTTTCATTTATTGTTGGAATTGTTTTCGCTATAGAAAGTTTCCTGACGAAGGCAGAAGTGCCGAAACGCGCGTAGTTTTCATCTAACGCTAGCCTTCATCAATTTTGTCCAGAAAGAAACAATTATTGATTGCACCAATTGGATTGATTTCTTTCTTTTATGTATATATTCTATCTGTTGATTTTGGTGGATGTGCATAATTATGTATAGATTATATAATATATATACATATATATATATATATATATATATATATATATAAACGTATCCACAAAAAAGATTTAATAACAAATTAAAAATATTTTTATAATAAAAAATAAGATTTTGCTTCAGTGGGTTGTTATCAATGGCTTTTTGTGTGGTTATACTTCATGTTATAATGCCTAGAATGTTTTAACTCCATATCTAATTGAAAGCTTGCTATTGTTTCTTTACTTAACAGATCCAGTCTGACACCGGAGGAGGATTCGAAGGCAAGGATTCTGTAGCTAGAAGTCTCCAACAGATAATGTTTCAAGGTCAATTGTTGTTCATCTGTACCAGAATTTGCTACTCTGGTTTCCTGTGGAGGTGGGTAGGTTATGTATGAATTCAGCCAATAGTTCCTTGATGGATTACAAGTAACCCTTCCTTCTTCAACATGGATATTCATGAGCACAGAATAGAGCATGCTCAAATCTCGTAATTGAGAAAAATATTAGGGGATCAATGAAGGAGGACACCTAGAAATTTACCAATTATTTGGAGATGCCTATACCATTTGGGGATCCAGACAGAACGTTGTGACCTCCAGGCACAGGCTCTGCAAAAGCCTGCAATAGTTATGTTTCAGAGTACAGATGCACTAGCTGCCTTTTTTTGTGGACAAAACCTTTGGTCTTGCTGGCAGTGGTTTCTTAGATTTTAGCCTAAAGTTATTATAAAGGACATACTCTATCGCCATAAAGACTACTTAGAGGTTGCCCTGCAAGTAAGGGCCAGACAATCTTTAATGAATTGTCAACTCCAATGTTTTGTCTAAATAGTGCCTTAGTGTTAGTTCAGACTTGTCCTTGCAGGAGACGAATCAGGGAAGAACGCAAGTATCAAAATGGCCTTATTTATGAAGATAATTTTGCATTATTCTGGCTAAATGGGCTTCCTGCTAAAAACACTTTCAGGAGTTGGTCCATCCAGATATGGAGTTCTGAAAAGGTCCTTTATTTTATGATGAGTTGCTATTTACAAAATGCACTTTAAGAAGACTCACTGTACAGACTTGAAGCAACATGGTGCTCCCTTTTGGCCTTGTGTGTTTCTCGGTGATGGGCATATGAATATTTTTTAAGATGCATGGAACACTTCTGATGATCTATTTGAGAGGACAATCTAGTGAAGGTATTCTTATTTTTCACCCATGAGTTGATTACTCCAATTCAGAATAGATTTGAATTCCCTCTTCAGGCATTTTTTCCTCAACAAAAAGTACCTCCAAGAGAAACTTTGCGAACAGAAGTACTCATTGTGGACAAGAACAATTTGTCTGTGTTAGGTTGTTGCATTTTATAAACTGGATTTCTAGAAGTAATGATTTGAGCCTTTTTGTGTGCATTTGCCTCCATTTGTCTTCCAAGTAAGCTGACATGGTCTCAATTACCAATTGTGTGAGGGTGAGGATGTAGAGACAACGCCACTCTTTGGCATTAGTCTGTTTTTCCTGCTACCGCCGATAGCTATGGCTTCCATAGTATGAAGGTCACTGTTAATGGAATCTAGATGTATGTGGATATTGCTGGAACTGATGTTCAGAAGACTGTCAGAAGCAGTGATTAAAGTGACAATGGCATCTGCATTATGTGTGCCAGCAGCAAGTACAAAGGTTTCTATGAAGCCCTATTACTTTAGTGTGTTAAGTTCTGCTTTAATCTTACAAATCTAATAACCAGTATGAGATCCACAACAAACAATGTTAATCCTCTCATCAGGCTCCATCAGTCAAATGACAAGATTCCAACTTATTTAATAGCTCTACTCACTTTGTACTTTAAAAAAAATTCAATTACTTGATGTACGTTCTTTACAAAGGAGAACAGGTGGGAGGATGCCTTTGCTTACCATGTATCCAAATTCGATAGAAGAGATCTTTGCCTGCACTGTGGCCCAGAGCCCCCAGAAGAAATGGGATGCAAGTGCAAACCTGCAAATCAGAAAACAATTATTTTTTAAAATATATTTTGAAAAAAAAATGTACAACTTTAGTAATGGTACTGAATCAGCCACTGTCTGCTCCATACTGTAACTGATTTGCATTCATCCACTCCAAAGTATTGCAAAGTAAAAAATACTCGAGAGTATGGACAATTCGGGTCACAGCTTAGGAAGTTCAATGGAAGAGTGGGGTCTCCCCTTACATTGCTTTAAACTCAAAATAGCTACTATTTTAGCTTATACATATTAGCTACTACTTAAAAAAATTAAAATGTTTAAAAAAACATAAACATGAAAAAAACAATGCAGTCTCTCACCATATGTTCACAACACACCATTCCGTCTGCCCAATAAATATTAAGATACCCTCAAATTAATGAAAACCATCTAAACATTGAATAAAACTTACTTGTATAGGAGGTAATTTCCTGTGTTAAAACCTTCTAAACATTTGCCAGCTTCTTAAAATGGTATTGTATTTTACATATACATTTATAATTAAAAGACAGAGTCAGTAATAGAACATTGCTAAAAGTATCACAGCTATATCAAATACAAAATGCGCCACTTGAATTGATACAACTAAAATGTGAAAAAGAAACTACTAACACTATAGCTTTGGAAATACCTTCTGGTAAATAAAATGGCATATTCCTCAATCAATCAAACAATCAATCAATCAGGGGTCTATAAAGCACGCAACTCACCAGTGAGGGTCTCAAGGTGCTGTTGGAGGTGTGGAGGTGGTGGGGTGCAGCTCCGGATCAGTCGAAGAGCCAGGTCTTGAGGCTCTTCCTGAAGGTGTGCAGAGTAGGGGAGCGTCTGATGTTGACTGGGAGCTCGTTCCAGGTCTTTGCTGAGACGTAGGAGAAGACTCTTCTGCCTGCTCTGGTTCTGCAGATGCGTCGGGGTCTCTGCCAGGGTACGTGGAAGGAGACTCTTTCTTTGAAGTATTTGGGTCCGATGTTGTGGAGGAATTTGTAGGTGTGGGTGTAGGTTACTCTCTTCTCGATGGGGAGCCAGTAGAGGTCTCGTAGGCGCTGGGTCATGTGCTTGTGTCGTGGGGTTCAGAGGATGAGCCTGG
Organism: Lissotriton helveticus; assembly: GCF_964261635.1. Lineage (NCBI taxonomy): Eukaryota > Metazoa > Chordata > Amphibia > Caudata > Salamandridae > Lissotriton > Lissotriton helveticus. The sequence continues at coordinate 1,869,794,694 of NC_136061.1, forward strand.
CTGCGGTGTTCTGGATGGTTTTGAGCTGGTGTAGTAGGTTTTGTTGCTTACCGCGTGGAGGACGTTACCATAGTCCAGTCTGCTGTTTATGAGTGCGTGGGTGACAGTCTTTCTGCATTCATGGGGGATCCACTTGAATTTCTTGTGGAGGGAGTTGAAGCAGATGGAGGCGACTGCGTCGATCTTGTGGATCATTGTGAGGGAGGAGTCTAGGATGATGCCAAGGTTTTGGGCGTGGCCTGGAGTGGGTGAGTGTCCGAGGGAGGAAGGCCACCAGGTGTTGTCCGAGGTGGTGGAGGAGGGTCCAAGGACGAGGACCTATGTCTTCTCAGAGTTAAGTTTAAGGCAGCTGTTGTTCATGCAGGCTGCTACGTCTTTCATTCCTTCCTGGAAGCGGAGTCTGGTATTCTTCAGGAGGGAGAGGATGAACTGGGTGTCAGCGGCATAGGATACTATGCTGAGCCCATGCTGTCTAACAATGGCGGCGAGGGGGCCATGTAGATGTTGAAGAGCGTGGGGTTGAGCGAGTATCCTTGGGGTACTCCGCCGTTGATCCCTGTGGGTTCGGAGAGGAAGGGTGGGAGTCTGATCCTTTGGGCTCTGCCAGAGAGAAAGGAGTGGATCTAGTCGTGGCTGGTTCATCGTATGACGGTGTCATGTAGTCTGACTGCGAGAGTGTAGTGGAAGACTGTGTCGAAGGTCTAGTAGGATGAGGGCCGCAGTGTGGCCCTGGTCGAGTACGTGCAGATGTAATCGATGGCAGCAAGGAGGGCGGTCTCGGTGCTGTGGCTGTTGCATAATCCAGACTGTGAGGAGTCGAGGGTGGCGTTCTCTTCGATGAAGGTGGTTAGCTGGGCGTTGACGAGTCTCTTGGTGACTTTGGCTGCAAAGGGAAGGAGAGAGATGGGCCAGTAGTTTTTCAGGTCCGTCGACTCAGACAAGGGTTTCTTGAGGAGGGGCTTGACCTCTGCCCGCTTCCAGTCGTCGGGGAAGATGCCCGAATCGATGGAGGCGTTAATGGTCCGGCCTAGTTCGGGTGCTATGGAGGCGGTTGTGGTAGATGTGCGGCGGGCAGAGGTCCATGGGGGCTCCTGAGTGTATGTTCATGGTTGTGGCGGTGTGTACGGTGGTAGCCAGTTTCCAGGTGGTGATGGTGGGCTGGTTGTCAGTGGTGGAGAGGGAGGTGGTGTCTTGGGTCTGTTCGCTGAATTTGTCAAAGAGGGCCTTGATATTCAGGTGGAAATAGGAGCTGAGCTTGAAGCTGAGATGGTGTGACGTCCGTGGCCTTATTGGGGAGTTTGGTGAACTGCTGTAAAACGTTGAAGAGTTATTTTGCGTTGTTGATGTGGATTTTGTTCTTGATAAAGGTCTGCTTGGTGGCTCTTATGCGCTGGTGGTATTCCTAATCATTAGTATTTTAAATTATTTGTTCTCACCTGAGACCGTGCATGTCGCATGAAGCCTGCCCATTGCTTACCACTGGTCAGTTTCGTTGTCACTCGTATTTCCATGCTTTTATTTGGCTTGTGCTGGTTTTATTTCCGCTTTGTTAGCTTGCCTATCCCATGGTGCATATCCAAAGTACTGCTTTTGTTCCCACAGAGTGTCCTTCCCCTGCTTGCGCTTTGATGTCTGTCCTATTTTTTTCTTTAGAGAAAGAAATCCATAATATTGCATCTGTGAAGATGCTCTCCATAATACCTAATATGTTTGCAGGCATCACCGTGGCAAATTGCACATGCTCATATTTTTCAGAACTTTATTTTTCTTGTATGACAGACATGTCCCTCTGTTTTGCCTTTGCAACATTCCTCCCACTTTCCTGTAGTGTTGCTTTTGCCTTCTCCCTATTACGGTCTGTCCCTATGGCTTTTGACTCCTCTCTCCGTACCTTGGTTACTGTTTCATAGACACCACACTATAGTTAAGAAAGCTTGTTTTTGGTGTACGCATGTGTTAGACCCGTCATTCTTAGGGTAGCCTTGCCCTAGACATTTTGCCTTTTTTACCTCTTCTTTTTGTTGGCCATAGGACTGAGCACTTTACCACTGCTGACCAGTGCTAAAATGCATGTGCTTCTCCCCTAAACATGGTGGCTTTGGTGTATACTCAATTGATATTTAGTTTACTTGCAAGTCCCTTGTAAAGAGGTATACAACATACCCAAGGCCTGTAACGAAAATGCTACCTGTGGGCCTGCAGTACCGATTGTGCCACCCACACAAGTAGTCTTTCAAACCTGCCTCAGGCCTGCCATTTCAAGGCCTGTGCGTACAAGTTACTACCACTTCGACTTGGCATTTAAAACCACTTGCCAAGCCTTAAACTCTGCTTTTATTGCACATAAGCCCTAAGGTGGGCCCTAGGTAGCCCCAAGGGCAGGGTGCTATGCAAGTAAAAGGTAAAACATGGACTGTTAAGTTTTGCATTCCCTGGTAGTGACAAACACCCAAATGTGTTTCTTACTACTGTGGGGCCTACTTTTCTCATAAGATAGCATTGGGAATTAGTTACTTCACTTTTAAGCTGCTCATATCTTAAAAGGTAATGATAAATTCTCTTTACTGTTAAAGTTGGATTTAACATTACGATTTTAGAAATGGCACTTTTAGAAAGTGATGACTGGTTGAGTGCGTTACTGTGTATGTAAACGCATCCTTGTAACTGGGCACACCATTTGGTTAGTCGTAAACGCGACAGACTCCTTTAAAGTTTCAAAATTGACTTGCTTTTATTTGGAATTCAAATATTTCATTGTTGTTCACATCTTCTGGTTTCATGAACTCATTTAATCCATATTAATACATATGATTGAATTGATTCAAGACTTTAGTATTCCACATAGAACAGAATGCTCCAATGCATTTCGGGCTAGGAAAAGCCCTTTTTCAAGGAGCGCTGAAAACATAATGGTAAACGCTTTTTAAAAAATGCAGAACTAACTCATATAAGTGCAAAACATTACATTTTGTAGTCTGTTGGTGTAAAAACCCGCTGGTTAACATGCTAACCTGGTCACCTAATACCGTGTGGAAAAATACCTTATAAACCATGGGGGCTGTTTTGGGTGTGGCGGTGTTTGGGGACAGGGATATGGATTAAGTGAGCGGGATTTAAATCATGCGGATGTATATCAGAACACTTACGCCAGGATGGCTTGTCTGTTGAGTGAAACCTGAACGGAGAAACAAGGGAAGTAGCGTGAATGTTCGTTTCAACCGAGCGGTGAAACCGCATTCTGATACACGTCGGGGCCCCGACTTACTTGTGGAATTGATGAGAGCGTGCAAAACACTTCGGGTTCAGCTCCGTCGATTGCTGTGATAACGGGAATTTAATGCGGAGTGGCCGCAAAGTGAAAATAAAGTATTGGCTGGCAGAGTAGAATGGAGCCATGTGACGCGTCATGTGGCTCAGGATTAAACATGGTGGAAGGACTAAGAGGGAAGTGGCTTACACGGGGGCCATATTGGAATCCCTGTCCCCAAACACCGCCATGCCCAAAACAGCCCCCATGGTTTATAAGGTATTTTTCCACACGTTATTAGGTGACCAGGTTAGCATGTTTACAGCGGGGTTTTACACCAACAGACTACAAAATGTAATGTTTTGCACTTATATGAGTTAGTTCTGCATTTTTTAAAAAGCGTTTACCATTATGTTTTCAGCGCTCCTTGAAAAAGGGCTTTTCCTAGCCCGAAATGCATTGGAGCATTCTGTTCTATGTGGAATACTAAAGTCTTGAATCAATTCAATCATATGTATTAATATGGATTAAATGAGTTCATGAAACCAGAAGATGTGAACAACAATGAAATATTTGAATTCCAAATAAAAGCAAGTCAATTTTGAAACTTTAAAGGAGTCTGTCGTGTTTACGACTAACCAAATGGTGTGCCCAGTTACAAGGATGCGTTTACATACACAGTAACGCACTCAACCAGTCATCAAATTCCGGCGTATTGGGACGGTTACGCCACTTGTTGGAGCACCATAAAAATCATCAAAATTTCAAACAAATCATACATCAATCATTCGAACAAAATTTATACCTCTGTATAACCTGAGCAGTGCGCCTTGCCTCAACTTATAGTCTCTACTTTTAGAAAGTGGCCATTTTTCTGCTCTTACTGCTCTGCGTTCCTTGCAGCCTGTCTCCAATACATATCTGGGTGGGGGGGCTGCTACACTTTGGGCATTGCCTCTAGACAGCCACAAACACAGAAAAGGTGGGTGTGACAGAACTCATTTGCATTCAGATAGCTCTTACTGGGCAGGAAGAGCTGACACACTTGAAGAGGCAGTCTTCGGTTTCCCTCACAAAGGGCTGATTAATCAGTCTCTAGTCTGGAGCCAGGTCTGAGAAGAAAGGGGCACCTCTGCACTTCAAGAGTCTGCTTTCAAGTCAACCCATGTAAAGGTGAAACTGGGTAGAAGTACTGTGGCTCGGACTCTACCAAGACAGTACATTACTAGACTTGTGAAGAACTCTGCCAGGAGCAAAGACAATGGTGCTCCAAGGATTGCCACTCTGCTTGACTGCTGCTCTGGAAGAACTGCTTTGCTGTGCTGCCCAGCTGCCTGCTGATATCTGCCCTACTGAGGATAAAGACTGGACTCATCTCGACTTGCACCTAGGGTGACTCCAAGGGCTTGCCCCCTATTCTGATGTCTCAGCACCATCAAAGGCGTCCTTCAAACCTGCAAAACCCCTGGATTCTACTATCTGTGAGACCTGCCCTGCCAAGTGGTGCCAATTCAGACTTGGGTCTCTAAAAGGTAACTTCAGCTGTACAGAATAAACAAAATCACCTCAGTGACAACTTTGCACCAATCGGAACTGACACACCGATCAACGACATTGCTTCGGACTGCACGGTTCAATGATGCATCGCCTGGATCGTAAAGGGTTTCGTCGACTAAGTCTTCATCGCCTGTGTGGATTGGCACTGGCCCATCAAGTCTTCAATGTTGACGCTTGTTTCATCCAACGTACTTTTTCAGCAGGACCTTCGCGAGTTCTATAGGCAGCCTGCCCTCCATTGCGGTTGGCCTGAAATTTTAATTTAGACAGGTCGAGCATGACCTCAAGTAACACCTAAATGCTATATGTTTCTAAGCACTACTTTTTGATTTATTCTTTAAAAAATCTAAACTTCCCGGTACTACATATTAAATTTGTGGTTTTACTCATAAAAATATAATCTATTTTTTTAAACTATGTGACGTATTTTGTGGTGTTTTCATTGTGTGTGTGTGTGTGTGTGTGTGTGTGTGTTGCACAAATACTTTACACATTGCCTTTTTAGATAAGCCTAACTGCTCTGTGCCAAGCTACCAGAGGGTGAGCACAGGTTATCTTTTAGTGTGTATCTTACCCAGACTAGAGTGGTGGTTCCTTCTTGTACAGGGTGCCTACTCTGACAACCAGAAACCCCAGTTCTAACAGTGCGTCACTTCCATTTCTCAGAATTTTATTCTTTCAGTACATGATATTCCTTCATGTTTCCCTCTTTTCCTGCGTTTGTCCATTACCTGCTCCCTCTCCTACCCTCTGTCCATGTGTTTTTTGGCCTGCTCCTCGCACCCTCTGTTCCTGTAGCTTTTGACCCCTCACTCCGTATCTGTCTTTGTCACTGCTTGAAACATGTTCCACCATAGTTTGTATAAGTTGATATTTTGGAGTGTGTGTGCCTTACATTTTTCTGGCTTTTGTTGTATTGCAGATATGATATTCCTTTGTGTTGACCTCACTCCCTCCAAACGTGTTGCATTAACTTACTCCCTCTTTCTCAACCTCCGTCTGAGTGCCTCTACCTCCACCCTCCATCCCTGTGGCTGTTGAACCCTATCTCTGTAATCATACCATACTGTACAATGGTAGGCCATACCATACTAGATGAGACCATTTTATACCATATTATACAATGATCGGTTATATCAAACCATACTTTACAATGACCTTACGTACCAAGCAATTACAGGTCATACCATGCTAAACCATAACATTACATGTCATATTAAGACAACCCATACTATACTATAACATACGACAGGCCATACCATGCCAAACTAAACTACACATGACAGGCTATACCATACCAACCCATATTGTAGCAATGACAAGCCATATTGTACAATACCATATAATGATATGCAATACTAAACCATACTACACGACAGGCCATGCCATACTATATATACAATGAAAGGCCAAACCATAACATAATACACAATAAGAAATAATGGGAGTATGCTTTTGTCACACAAAGTACAGCAGGCGTTTGTAAACTGAATGCATAGATGCTCAGGTTTCAAACCATTTATTATATGATATCTTAACAGAAGCTGTTTAATATATCATTGTTTTATCAGTTTTATTTGTGCAATTGTGTCCAAGTGAATACAGATAGGACAGGCTGCTGGAAATTAAATCATATACAAGCACTCCTTCTACTTAAGTTCACACAAATATTTCATAAATGATTGATAAGTAGAATTGCTTTCAGTAAACATCATACTCAGCCAACACGTGTGAGTCCATAATGGCGGGGAGCCGGAGGCATTTGAGGCTAAAATGGTTAAGGCAAACAGAAGCAGTACAGTAATGAAGATCGTCAAACTAAGAAATAAAAGGGGGGGGGACAGAAAAAAGGACAAACAAACAAAAAAAGAGAAAAGCCATTACGGTCATAAACTTCAAGTTCATATTGCTGTATGAATCTTATGATCACAGAAATTGCACTATTCACCTCATGGGCTTTTGCGGTGCAGGAAAACCGGGAGTCTACATTCCTGGTGCTGTAATTCTGCTTTATGTGCTAAAGTCTGTCCCCAGCGATGCCAAATTATCTTTTTTGCAACAGAAGGATTTGCACGGTGAACAGAAAATATCCATCATGGTCCCCAAGAAAACAAGTATTAGACCAGAATATAGCCCAACCACAGGAACTAGCTTATAAAAGACTGGCAGACGTTAGAAGGTATATTTTCATACCCTGAGTAACTCTCATAGAACTTGCCATCTGGCACTCCAGATAACTCTTATGGGGCGGGCGCAGTTGTTCAGATACTGCTCAATGTCTTGCTGGAATATGTCCCAAGTGTTCTGGCCCCAATGTGGAATGATGCACAGAGCTACAGAAACCGTCAGAAACCATGGGCTGGTGCATTGTGGCATTTCCCCGAAGGTATTAGTGGTCACATCAACACAAAACTCCTCTCAACTCGAAACATACAGAGTCCAACAATAGATGGCAGAGGTATGCAAGGTATGGTGTCCACTGATACACATGATGCAAACTATCTATTGCCTTAGGCAATATCTGAAGCCAGAAAAGGCAAAGTTCACCACGCTTGGGCAATAATAAGCAGCAGTGGCATCAAGAAGTATTATTAATGTAGCTATGCAGTAAGTAGTAGTAAGACGCATGCCCTGGCCTGGGCGTCTTGACACAGCAGGAGCGGTTGGGGTCCTGTGATGGCTGCCTGGACCATGCAGTTTGAGGAGTACTCTCTACAAGCACCTCTGCGGAAACCCGGCAGAGCCTTGTGCTGCTCATGAGCCTAACTCACCTCCCAGTGTCCGCAGGCTACAGTGGAGCCTCCTACCTACTGCACAAGTCTATGGCTGGGGCCCTGAGTGACATCTTGGGACTGAACTGTTGCCTACTAGGTGACCTAGTGCGCAATCTAAAGCGTCGGGACACTCTTCTGAGTAGCCGTACGCTATACAAAACCCCTGCATAACATAACATAACATAACCTAGCCCTGCCCATAAAGATGGTGGAGCCTTAATCAAAGCAAGCTACCCCTCTTGCGCATAGGAACATTGCGTAACTCAGTGCCACAGATGCCTTCTGCCAGTGGCCTGCTGAAAATCACTCTGGCCAGTTATTTCGTACAATTTGAAAAGATCTTGCAAGCGGTCTTAGGTTCAAGGGCCACTAGAGTTAAAAAACTGATGCAGTTAACATGGAGGTAAACCTCCTTCTGATGGATCACAGACTATTGGTAGGGTGAGTGGATGAGATAGAACTGTTCCATATGTTTCTGTGGTCAAAACTGCAGGAGTTGCAATCACAACTTAGACTTCTGCGCACAAAGGTGATGCAGGTACAATCCTAAGCCGAACACGCGGAAGGGACCTAAAGGCGCAACAATATCGGTCTTCTAGGTTTTCCTGAACGAGCCAAGAGCCCTAACATGGAGCGGTGTCTGGAGGGCTGTCTGTCTGATATGGTAGTGGTAGGCCAACTCCCCAAGTTCTTCTCTATTGAAAAGGCGTACCGCATCCTGAGGCATCCTCCGGAACCTGAGCCCTCACCCAGTGATTGCCAGACTGTTGAATTATAGGGACAGATCTTATTCTGCAGACCTTCCAAACCAAGGGCATGTGGCATCACAAAGGCGCTCTCATCACAGCTTATCCGGACTACACGGCAGAGGTCCAGCAAAGTCGAAATTCCTACATGGCGGTAAACAGTCGGCTGTGCACACTGGATAAAGTATGCTTAGCTTTTCCCGGCCAGGTTGCGGGTGGTGGATGGTGGGCCCAATTCTTCCAGAACCATGAGGAGACTTCGGCTACAATAGAAGGGGGTTACCACTCCCAGCGGATGATGGTGCTGCGCCCGGAGAGGGTGGAGAGGGGGAGCTGCCACAGGAGTCTCTCCCAGCAGCCAGGTGGTTGGCTCACGATGCAGTAGGCAGCAGAGGGGTAGATACAGGTGGTGACAGAGCTGCTCCAACTTAGTAGGAACCCTTTTGAAGTGCTTGACTCGGATTGAAAGTCAGAATAGAATACTAAAACATGCATCCACGGCAGCTCGCAGAGCATTGGGCGAGCCTCACTCCAAGACTTACTGATAGCCTAGGACTGTTGCTCCTACGAATGTTGCTCCATGGTACAATGTGGCTGCTGGTTCTTTCCTTGCCTGGGAAGGGGGGGAAATTAGGTGGGAGGGAACTACGTCCTACTGTTGGTGCTGTTGCGTGGAGATGCCTTGGTGGGCGAGTGGCCTCGTTGGCGGTGCCCAGGCCTTGCTAGTACACTGAGGCAGCGGAACTTCACACCCAGAAGGAGATGGAGCTGCCTTATTCTGTTTACCTTTTCTTGTGTTTTCCTTTGTTTTATGGCATAAGATGTGTACAACGACATGCCAGGGTGGGAGTTCCAAGTGGGGCTGAGTTTATTAGTTTACTTTGCTTGTAGAGCGTCATGCAGAGGTTTATTTCTTCCTGACACTGTCCTCTCTAAAGGCCAGGGGCTGGCGGGGGCCGGTCTTACACTACTACGCTGAAGGAGGAGGGGAGCACGGGAGGAAGAGATGCGTTGTCTATATCTGGTGGGGCTCCGGTCTGGCCCTGGGTGTCTCCTCATGGGAATCCTATCATAATATCACTGTGTGCTCATGCATGAGAACCCAAACACACAGATATCCAGATAGAATTGCTTGACATGGAATAAAGGAATATTTGGGGCATGACCACTACTCATAAATGTCAGGATATATGAACACCTCAAGCGCTGTCACATTCCGATTGCATGCAGCCACGGCCGGTGGTAGGTGTAACTGCAGGGCGGTGACGTAGGGAGGGGGAGGGGCAGGGTGGGGGGTTGTAATGTATGGATTACGGACTTTAACAGGTAAGAAAACATAAATAAAACAAATGTTGTTGCGCGCACTGCATCGCATTTGGTGATGCAGTGCACACAACCAAATTTTGTTTTATTTATTTATTTATATGTTTACTTACCTGTTAAAGTCCGTAATCCATACATTACAACCCCCAACCTGCTCCTCCCCGTCCCTACGTCACGGCCCTGCAGTTACACATACCACCGGCCGTGGCTGATTGCATGTCAACAGGAGACACCTGACTGCAGCGGTACATGCAAAGCTGGTCAGATATCTGGCACCTGCTACTCTGCTTTTGCTGGGAGCACACTTACATGGCTTGCCCAGGGGGGGTCAACCTACAGGTAACTGGCAGCAAAGTAGACCCTGAGGGTCGTTCTGTCATCCATGAAGAGCGGCTGCATACGAGGCTGGACAGTGTGCTTGCTGCCATGGAACGCCTGGAAGAATCGCTCCAGTTAACCCGAACCTCTTTGGAAACCAAAATAGATAGTGTCGCGATTGACCTCACCCATCTGAGGGAAGATCACAGAAAGCTGGCGGACCGCACCAAAGTCCTGGAGGGAGCGGTGACGGACCTTGAGCCCCGAGTCAGCCAGACAGATAAACAAGTGCAAGATCTCCTGAACAGGGTTGAATTTTTGGAAGACCGCGCGGAGGACGGGCACGAAGAAACAACATCAGACTCGTGGGAATACCAGAAAGATGGGAAGGGAACGACCCCACCCAACACGTGGAGGACTGGCTGGCACACTGTCGCCTTACTTTGTGGTGGAAAGAGCGCACCGAGTGCCGACGAGACCGCTTTCCACGGGCTCCAACCCGAGGCCACTGCTCCTACGGATACTAAATTACCGCGACCGTGACTCTGTCCTCAGGGAGGCTAGACGGCTCGGCGAGGTTCGAATAGACAACGCTACAGTGATGTTCTTCCCTGATTATACAGTTCAAGTGCAACGCCAAAGACATTCCTTCCTTGAGGTAAAGCGGCGGCTTCGCACTGCAGACCTCAAATATTCCCTCCTCTTCCCTGCCAAGCTGAGGGTGGTGGCACAGGACAAAACTTACCAGCCCTGAAGAAGCCGAGGCCTGGCTTGATAGCGGCACTGACACGGCGCCCAGACAGCCGCAGGGCTGTGCGGCGAGATCACAGGCACGCGGACCGCGGCGACGCAGTAGGAACAGAACACCGCTGGCTCGCCATTCGGAGGGAGCAGCGAGCCGGTCCCCGCCTGCAGAACAAGTTATCCTGGAACAGCAAGATGCACTCCGCAAGGTCACCGAAATTAGCAGTTCCAACATCCAACGCCACGCAGGACGCCAGCCCAAGGACGTTCCCGAGTGATGATGAGGCCATATATGGGATACCGGATTCTCAGCTCTCCACAGACCCACCTGATGTCACATCGCAGACAGCGGACCTGCTCAACTGAAGCTACTTGTGGAGTCCCGATGGGGATCAACTAGACGGCGCCATCTTGGCTGCGGCCCGGACACGCAACACTGTGACGCTGAGGCACGGCGGAATTTGAGGCGGCGTCCCTGCCCCAAGAAGTGAAGGCGGAGACGAGACACAGTGAGTACTACTCTTGCAGCTCGAACACTGATACTGCGCTGCGGTGTGAGGGACTCCCTGCACCTCCCCTGCCTATCGAACTTTGACTCTTGGTGACTATGCACGCACATGGCCTGTGACATGCAGCCTGCTTCGATTCACTCCTAAATGGCTGGCCAGGTCGAGACTTCTGCATAACAGGTCAAGCCGAGATAGCCCAGTGTCCGTTGGCTATGCGATGCCTGAACCGTGAGGCCCAGGGAAGGATGATGCCCTTCCTCATTGACCAAGTTGCTGTAAAGCTGAGACTGTGCCTAGCATGTAAAACCCCTAGAGGTTACTCCTCTCGCTTGAGAGTTTGGACGGTGGCATGTTTGGCTGCTGCCCTTTTGGTATTCATCGTTGGTTTGCCCCCCTTTGGCTAACTCTGTTATTTAGTCTATGTCCCTTTATTGTTTTGGAAGGAATAATCTTAGTGTCAATGGTGATGTCTTTAAGTGTAGACGATGAGGCTGTGCTGAGGGTCTGGGGAAAGCTGATGTGGTGGGAGGGGAGGGGGGATTTCCTGAATTGTTACAATGACTGCGATTAAAATCTGTACCTGGAATATTAGAGGCATGCACACGCAGTCCCGTAGATATCAAATATTCTCCTACCTCAAACGCCACCGGGTCCACATTGCACTTTTACAGGAGACACATTTAAGCAGAGCGGAAGTGCTAACATTACGTCGTCGATGCCGTGGACAACTCTACGCCACAGAATACTCCTCATATGCCCACGGGGTGCTGCTATGGGTGAGGCCTGGAACTCCCTTTGCAGTGACAGACTCTTACATTGACCCGGAGGGTAGGTTTGTGCTTGTACATGGCCAGCTACATGGGGAGCCTGTGGTTCTGGCTTCCTTGTACTCCCCCAATACAGACCAAGGGGGTTTTCTCACACAATTATCGGCGAAACTGGCGCCCTGGCATGGAGTTCCCTGGATACTCGGGGGCGATTACAATAAGGATTAGTTACTTACCTGTAATCCTAGTTCTATTCCAGGGGTATCCTCATCAAAGTCATAAGCATTAGAATATTCCCGCCCATGTGCGGGACCCCGGAAACACTATATTATATGTGCCCCACATAGATATATATATATATATATATACACATATATATATAAAAACATGCAATAGCAGCCAAAATAAAAACAGAGCTGAAATATGCTGTAAAGAATTTCCACCATACATGAGTAATAAGCATTAGAAACATGAGAAACACAAAGTTTGTTTTAGAAACTGTTTTAATGCTCAGAAAGCAGTAGAAAATCTCATAACTCACTGGAAGCATAGAAAGCTCCCAGGCTGCATTGCAAACACACAGTCTAAAAAGACTGAAAAGCTAACCTGTAGCTGCATTGCAATAAACTGACACCGTGCCTTTAAGGCACCCATGACCCCCAGTATCCCATCATGCCTCAGGGGTGACAGTTAGGTCAGTTGTTCTTTTTGGAGACTGAAAATAAACCCAGTAACAGATAGGTTAACAATATCTCCTTATTAAAGAATTTCCTTTGCCCGGGGAGGCGGGAGGGTTGCTTATGACTTTGATGAGGATACCCCCTGGAAGAGAACTAGGATTACAGGTAAGTAACTAATCCTTCTCTTCCAGGGGATCCTCATCAATAGTCATAAGCATTGGAATAGAATAGCGAGCCTCACCTCATCTCCCTGCGGGCAAAGAGTAACAATACAGTAATAACCATATTAAGCCTAGTAACCACTAAGCTCGTACAGGCCGTAGGTTACCCAAATAGATTCCTCAAAGAGACTTGTCCTACTTGAGTATCGGCCCTGGAATCAGATTCTAGGCAGTAATGCCTTGTAAAGGTATGAACTGATTTCAATGTCGCCGCCTTGCATATCTCTGACATTGGAATGTCGTGCAAGAAAGCTACTGTAGCGGCCTTCCCTCTAGTGGAATGCGCTTTGGGTGACCCCAACAAAGGCTTGCCTGCAAGCTGATAGGCCAATTTAATGCACGAGACAATCCATCTCGCGATGGACCTCTTGGCCGCTGGAAAACCTGTTCGCATTGAACCATAGTTCACGAACAGTTGATCCGTTTTCCTAATCCCTTTGGTCATTTCCAAATAGAACTTGAGCACTCTCTTAAGATCTAAGGAGTGAAGCGACCGCTCGGCTGGGGTCGTAGGATTTGGAAAAAACGAAGGGAGGGAAATGGACTGATTTATATGAAAATCAGAAATGACTTTAGGCAAGAAAGATGGATGCGCCCTTAGGACTACTCTATTGTGATGAAAAACAGTATATGGTTCTTTCGCACAGAGCGCTTGAATCTCGCTTACTCTGCGCGCAGAGGTAATCGCCACCAAAAAGGCCGCCTTCCAAGATAGATGTTGCAAAGAGGCCTTGTGGATGGGCTCGAAAGGAGGTGACATTAACCTGGATAAAACCAGGTTCAATTCCCATGGAGGAGAAGGATTTCGCACAGGGGGATACACTTTTTCAACCCCTGGAGGAAGTCCTTAACCACTGGAACTCGAAAGAAAGAAATCTGATCAGGTGATTTTCTGTATGCTACTATGGCTGACAAATGAACTCTAATAGAAGCGTACTTTAAACCAGCAGTTGCCAGGGAAAGGAGGTATGGCAAGATGACATCCTCCTGCCCTTTAGTCGGATCTAGGTGATGATCCCTACACCATAAGTAAAACCTTTTCCACTTGAACGCATAGGACGCTCTCGTGGAAGGTCTTAGCCTCTTTTAAAATGTTCATGCATTCAGGAGGCAAGTTCAAATGTCCATATTGCAGGGCCTCAGGAGCCATGCTGTTAGGTTCAGTGATGGGAGGTTGGGATGCATTATCCTCCCGTTCATCTTGCTCAACAGGTCCGGCCTGCAAGGGAGTCGTCTGTGTGGACACACAGATAGATGTAGAAGGTCCGGGTACCACCACTGCCGCGGCCAATCCGGAGCTATCAGGATCATTTCCATGTTCGACCTGCGGAGCTTGGAAACTACTTTTGGAATCAGAACCAGTGGAGGAAACGCGTAAGCGAATGTCCCTGACCAATCCATCAGTAGAGCATTGCCCTGCGTCCCTGGACGGTGGAACCTGGACGCGAAGGCGTGGCATTTGGCGTTTTCTTCGTCTGCAAACAAGTCTATGGTTGGACGACCCCAGCAACGAAAAAGCTCTTCTACTACTTCGTCTTTTAGCACCCAGTCTGGCTGATCTTCGAAGTGCCTGCTGAGTGCGTCTGCTTTTACGTTCAACTCGCCTGGAAGGTGCACTGCCACTACCGTGAGGCCTCGAGAGAGGAGCCAATGCCAGATTGCCTGAGCCTCTCGAGAAAGTGGGCGAGACCTTGTGCCTCCTTGTTTGTTCAGATAGAACATGGTGGTCGTATTGTCCGTCTGAACTAGTACGGAGTTGGACTCTATCGCTGGAAAGAAAGCTTTGAGAGCCAGGAATACCGCTCTGAGCTCCAGCATATTGATGTGGTATGTTTGCTCCTGCGCAGACCACTGGTCTTGAATTTGAAGCGGACCCATGTGCGCTCCCCAGCCTTGCAGAGAGGCATCCGTCACTATCGACTGGGATGGAAGAGGTTGGTGAAACAGTACCCCCACCAGTAAATTCTTTCTCCGAGTCCACCATTTGATGGCATCTTTCGTCGCTTGGGAAAGCGTGAAACGATCTTCCCAACGTCCTGTCGCTTGGTCCCACTGATCCTCCAGAGCCTGCTGTAGAGGACGCATTCTCAGCCTGGCGTTTGGGATGAGAAAAATGCAGGACGCCATGGAACCCAGCAGGGATGCTACTTGTCGGGCTGTTGGAAGCCGAGACTCTAGCAGGAGTCCACATTTCTGATTCATGGAAAAAAGTCTCTCCTCCGAAGGAAACGCTTTTCCCACTTTTGTGTCCAGAACGGAGCCTAGGTAGTGGATGGACTGTGTAGGCCGCTGGACTGACTTCTCCAGGTTCACATGGAGGCCGAGCCTGCGCAACTGGTGCAGACACAGATGTAGATCGTGCTTTACCTGTACCGGAGATGGACCTTTTAGGAGCCAGTCGTCCAGGTATGGGTAGATGAAGAGCCCCTTCTTGTGAAGAAAAGCCGCCACCACTGCCATGCATTTGGTGAAGACTCGTGGTGCGGACTTGAGACCGAAGGGTAGCACTTTGTACTGGTAGTGGTTGTTCCCTACGACAAACCTCAAGTACTTGCGATGTTGGTGAGCAATTGGGATGTGAAAGTACGCATCTTGCAGGTCCACCGAACACATCCAATCTCCGACTTGAAGATGTGGGCATATTTGGTGAAGCGCTAACATGCGGAACTTTTCTCTGACGATGACTTTGTTTAAAAGTCGAAGATCGAGTATTGGTCTGAACTTGTCCTCCTGATCTTTTTTGGGAACAAGAAAATATCTGGAGTAAACTCCCTTTCCTCTTTGAGCGAGAGGAACCTCCTCTATCGCTCTTTTTTGCAGTAGGACTTTTACCTCTCTTCGGAGCAAGCTTAGCTGGTGAGGGCAAGAGCTCTTTGGAGGAATGCTCTTCGGAGGCGCACGGAAACGTAGCCTGTATCCATTGCGCAGTATATTCAGCACCCACTGATCCTTTGTGATGCTGACCCACTCTGCCAGGTGTTGTGAAGCACTTCCTCCCACTGGAGTGGGTAACGGCGCCAGAGGAAGCCACTGCTCAGGCCTTTCCTCCTCTTGTGGTGTTAGAGGATTGTTGGTGACCTCCTCTACCTCTGCCGGGCTTGCCTCGAAACTGGGATTTCCCCTGGTTCTTATTTTGGGACCACTGAGGGGTTTGAACCCTCTGTTGAGCCCCTCTCCCCCTGTTGGTCTTGAAGCGGTGTTTGAATTCTTTCTTCTTCTCCAAACCCACCGCTTTCACTGTGTCCAGTTCCGTCTTCATTTGGGTCATTTCTTCGTCAGCATGTTCCCCGAAGAGAGCGGAACCCGAAAAGGGGAGATTAAGGATGCGATGCTGAGCATCCGGCTTCAGACCTGTAAGGCGCAACCAGGCCGACCTCCTGGCACAAACCCCATGTGAATAGGAATGCGCCGCCAGGACAGCACCATCTGCAGCCGTGCTGATCATCTGATTCACCACCAGACATCCTTCTGTCACAGTCTCTTCAAAATCCTGCTGGTCTTCTTTTGGCAGCTTGGATTTGAACCTTTCCATGGAGTCCCATAAAGATCTGTCATATCGACCCAGAAGCGCAGCCGCACTAGAAACCTTAAGAGTGGATGCAGCTGAGTTGCAAACCTTGCGACCCCAGGAGTCTTGAGATTTGCTGTCCTTGTCTGGTGGGACTGAAGAGGAACCGGCAACTGAATGTGTCTTCCTCGCCGCTGCACAATTACAGAGTCTGCTGGAGGGTCGGATTTTACAAAAACCGGGTTAGAAGAGGCCGGTTTGTATTTTTTCTGAATGCGGGCTGGCACCGCTCTGATAGCCGCCGGAGTTAGGAAAACCTCTTTGACAGGATCCATAATCCCCGGGACTAAAGGCAGCAGAGGATGGGAGACAGCTTTTTTGTGTAAAGTCTCAAAAATGACTGTCGTTGTAACCTGAGGGACAGACATTTCAATGCTCAGCTTCTGAGCTCCTCTTTGCAGGACATCTAGATACGTGCCAATGTCATCCACTGGAGAGGATCTGGACGTAGGACTGTCCGTCAACGTAGGGGAGTAGTCCCTCTTGGAAGACCTGGTAGAAGAGGTAGATGAAGTAGACGGAGTTCGTCGACGTCTACGGTGAGCACTGTGCCTCCTCTCCCGCGATCTTTTTGAACGCTCCTCTTGCCTAGAAGAGCGAGATCTGATCCGATCTTCTGAACGAGGTCCTTTTCTGGGAGATCGGGACCTTCTGGGAGATCTGATTGGTGTTCTCACAGGTGATTTGCGCCTGGGAGGACTACGCTTATCCATCTCCTCTACCAGATCCTGCAGAGGAGACCTGTGCTGTGGGCTGGCATAATCTTGCATACATTTGGCAGCCCCAGAATCTCTCCAATGGTCCAAAGACCTGTACCATCTAGGTGATAGTCTGATTTGCCCAGCCGAAGGGTCTGGCCGACGCTCAGGAGATTTGCGCACAGGACTTCTGGACTTTGAAGATGCAGTTGAGGAGCCAGAGGACCGTGAAGTGGAATGACGGGAAGCTGACTCCGTTACCATAACCACATCTGAAAACCTCGACGTCGAGCGATCTTCCCTCGCCGTCGAGCGCCCTCGGGGAGTCGGAGGTTCAAACAATCTCGACTTTGGTATCGACGTCGAACGGCGATGACCGGCCGTCGACGGAGCCCTCTCTCTCGACGTTGAACGACGATGTCCAGTCGTCGACGGAGGCTTCTCTCTCGACGTCGAACGACGGAGGCTTCTCTCTCGACGTCGAACGACTATGTCCAGTCGTCGACGGAGCTCTCTGCCTCGACGTCGAACGGTGATGACCAGCCGTCGACGGAGACCTCTGCCTCGACGTCGAATGTCTGTGCGACGACGGCGGAGGGGTATTGGGCACCCTCGACGCCGAGCGCTGACGAAACACTGACGGAGACTGCCTCCTCGACGCCGATCGACTTTTTCCTGTCGACGGCGGAGGGGTCTTGGTCCTCGACGCCGAATGTCGTTTTTTAGACGACGGCGGAGGGGTCACACTTCGACGCCGGTCGTCGCCTGGATGACGACGGCGGAGGAGTGACCTTCCTCGACGCCGGTCGTCGCCTGATTGACGACGGCGGAGGGGTCTTGGATCTCGACGCCGACCGTCACCCGGTTGACGGCGGCAGAGTCACCTTCCTCGACGCCGGTCGTCGCCCGGTTGACGCCGGCGGAGGGGATTTCAACGACGGAACTGGATCCTTCGACGTCGTCGACGTACCTGGTCTTCTTTTCGACGGCGAGCCCGCCGTCGACGGTAGTTTAGAAGAGAGATGATCCACCGGTGGTTCTTTTCTCAGCGCCGAGCCCGACGTTGAAGTTGAAGGGTGTGAAGACTTCTTTGTATGAGCCTTCTTGGAGCCCTTCTTCACCGGAGATCTTCCACTTGATGACCTGTGAGCCAGGCCATAAATGCGAATCCTCTCCCTGTCCTTGAGAGTTCTTCCTGACAGGTGCTCACAATGAGGACAGGTGCCTGGATCATGATCTTCAGGCAGACACAGGATACAGACGTCGTGGTTGTCTGATTTTGCCTTCTTGTTGCCACAAGAAGGACATTTGTCAAAGAGTGAAGGCATTCTCAAAAGAAAATGTTCACTAAACTGACTGAAAAAGACAGTATCTTACTTGACAAGATGTTAAATGTCAAAGTAAGAGCAAAAGTTGTTAAAAGTGAAGTATTTTTCTGTCAAAAAACAGAAAATTAGTGGAGCTGTGTAACCAGGGTCCTTCTCTGAAGGAACCGGAAAGAACAACTGACCTAACTGTCACCCCTGAGACATGATGGGATACTGGGGGTCATGGGTGCCTTAAAGGCACGGTGTCAGTTTATTGCTATGCAGCTACAGGTTAGCTTTTCAGTCTTTTTAGACTGTGTGTTTGCAATGCAGCCTGGGAGCGTTCTATGCTTCCAGTGAGTTATGAGATTTTCTACTGCTTTCTGAACATAAAACAGTTTCTAAAACAAACTTTGTGTTGTTTCTCATGTTTCTAATGCTTATTACTCATGTATGGTGGAAATTCTTTACAGCATATTTCAGCTCTGTTTTTATTTTGGCTGCTATTGCATGTTTTTATATATATATATATATATATATATATATATATATATATATATATATATATATATATATATATATATATATATATATATATATATATATATTTCACCAAATATTCCCCAGAAGGGGAAAACAACGGGTCGCACAGCCAGTTCAGATTTAAACAGCAATCCTTTTTATTTTTTCAATTCACAGGGCAAATAGCGCATTGATCTACGCGTTTCGGTGTCACTCCACCTTGCTCACGATCACCGGGTTTGCCCCACCCACAAACATTTAAACATATTGTTTTCATTTTTTTTGGCATTTCCTGTCACATGTCATGCTAAGGATTCTGGTCCTTGTAGTTTTACTGGTTGTCTGAAACAAAATTATTAATAAATTGTGCGCACAAGTTGCAAAATCAAAAACTATTGATTAGTATTGAGAGTCCCACACCTGTCCCGCCTTCGAATAGGCTGATATGTCACATTCAATTTTGTACCGCCTTCCAATAGGCAGATAACATCACAGTTTTTTGACAGTGTTCACATAGTTTATATTTCATTATCATTTTACAAGTGCACATGCAATTCCTCAGATTGATTCAACCCGTTCGGGTGCATAGTCCTCAGGTTAATAATGAATCTAGATTCAGCTCGCCTTAGTTTTTTTGCTCGATCACCTCCCCGCTCACCTTTGGTGATTGTTTGTATGCCATAAAATCTCAGTTTTAGCCAATCCCCCTGATGTGATTGTTCCATATGTTTGGCTATGGCATTTGAGCGGTCCTTATGAATTGTTGCACGCATATGCTGTAAAATGCGATTTTTCAATTCCCCAGTTGTACTCCCTACATATTGCAAAGGGCACGGGCATTCTACTATGTATACAGTGAATGGTGTTTTGCACGTGATACATTGTTTGATTTGCCATTTCTTTTTTGTTGGCTAATGTAATTTCTTTGGTTGGCTTAGCGATCTGACATATTTTGGAGTTGCAGGAAGTAGAAAAAGAAATAATCACTCTAAAACTAACATCGGAACTAACCAAATTCAAGGAGGATCTTGAGACAGAAATTGATAAACATGAGGAGATTGTGATGGATAGGAAACATTCTAAATTCATCAGAGACACTAATGACTATGCGGAAGGCCGTATTTTTTCTTTTGCTCGGAAATTTGATGGCTTAAAAGAACAAATGGCTTGGACGAGTATGTCAAGCATGTCCAGTTCGGCGTCTTCAATAGTATCCACTGAACAAACACCTGGTGATGAAAATGAGACCACCAGAAGGATTCCTTTTTTAGGGGACATGCGCCTCATTCTACAACAGCGATATTGGGAGCGGAACCGCCCAACTCCACAATTTCAGTCACGGAGAGGAAGGGGGAGAGGAAGGCAATGGCCCGGAAAAAATGCAACAGAAGAGGTAAAAGGAGCAAGTGGCGGAGCAGAGAAGACAGGAGTGGAGACACGAACCATGAGGAAGAAACAAAAATAATGGATGAATTACAAGTGATAAATTTATCAGAAAGAGAATTAACATCAACGGAAACATCCCTACTGAAGAGGGGAATTAATTTTTGCCCAAAAAGCCACATGAACCTGGCGCAGGTGAGAATTGATCTATACCTGTATATCAGGAAAATTAAACTAGCAAAAGCATTTAGAGAAAAAATACTGAAAGAGCAAAACATCACCCAAACTACAACAAGTGAGGGAACGTTACCATTGAAGGATGCGGAAGGCTTTCTGACTTTAATGAATATGACTCAGGATCCATCACAAGAAGTGACCCTCTCACAGGCTGTAACACAGCGCGGAGCAGGTCTGAGTGGAAAAAAACCTAAATCCAAGTTCTACCCACAACTGACTCCCGGCAACAAAGTGGACCCGTTTCAAGATGCAGTTATACAGGATCTGTATAAATTGAATTATGGCCAAGACAATTTAACAAAAGAGGAACGACTGGCACTAAAAAATTTATCGGAAGATGACAATATAGAAATAAAAACTGCCGACAAGGGCGGAAATGTGATAATTTTGGACCGTAATGCATATGCAATGGAAGCAAACAGACAATTAAGAAATCATATGCATTATGAAAAATTGAAGTACAATCCAACCATGGAAATAAAGAACAAAATTGATGACAAATTAAATGTGTGGAAAACGAACGGACTCATTGATGACATTAAACAAAAATTTCTCACGGTAACTCAACCAATACTGGCAACAATTTACTTTTTGCCTAAGATTCATAAGGACCAAAAAAAAACACCTGGAAGACCAATAATATCAGCTAAGGGCTCATTGTTGGAGCCAATGGCGGAATATATCGATCACTTCCTAAAGCCCTTTGTATCGAAACTGAACTCCTACATCCAGGACACGAGTGACCTCTTAAGAACTTTGGTTGACACTCCGTGGCAGGATTCATATTGGTTGATCTCAATGGATGTCATTGGGTTATACACCAACATCGACAACGAAATGGGAGTAAGAGCATGCAATTTCTTCTTAAAGGAGAGGAGTTTGGAATTCAGTAGCCATAACCAGATGCTACTGGAAATGATCACAATCTGTTTGGAACAAAATGTGTTCACTTTCGGAGGAGAAATCTTCAAACAACGAAGTGGGACAGCCATGGGATTTTCCTTTAGTCCATCATATGCTTGTCTTACGATGGGTTGGTGGGAGCAGGAACTGGCGTGGAACTCTATGAATGAAACATCTGTGAACAAAGTCGTGAGTTGGAAGAGATTTATCGACGATTTGTTGATTATCTGGGATGGAACTGAATCAGAATTCCAGGAATACTTTCAAATAATGAATAACAGTGTGAAAAATCTAAAGTTCACTTATAATATGAGCAAGGAAAGAATTGTATTCCTGGACACAGAAATTTATATCAAGAACCAACAGATACACACAACTCTCCACCGCAAACAAACTTCCACTAATGCCACACTTGAAGCCACCAGCTTCCACCAAAAAACACTACTCAACAGCATACCGTACGGTGAATTTCTGAGAGTCCGTCGGATATGCAGTGAGCAAGAAGAGTGGAAGAGAAACAGCGAAAGGACAATGGAAAGATTCATCAAAAGGAAATACCCATCACAAACAGTGAGAAACAGTCTAATAAAAACTGATATGAAAACAAGAGAGGAATGTCTCAAGAGGAAAAACAAACAGGATGACACAGAAACGGATAAAATCCGTTTAATAATGGACTTCTCCCAAGAAAGCGACAAAATATCCAAAATCCTAAGAAAAAACTGGAAACTCTTACAACTGGACAATACTGCAAAAGAACTCATGGGCACGCACCCTATAATAACATACAGGCGCGCTAGAAACCTGAAGGATCATCTAATACACAGCCACTTTCAGAAAAAACGACAGGATGATTGGCTGAAAACCAAGGGGTTCGTAAAATGCCACGGTTGCAAAATATGTCAGATCGCTAAGCCAACCAAAGAAATTACATTAGCCAACAAAAAGAAATGGCAAATCAAACAATGTATCACGTGCAAAACACCATTCACTGTATACATAGTAGAATGCCCGTGCCCTTTGCAATATGTAGGGAGTACAACTGGGGAATTGAAAAATCGCATTTTACAGCATATGCGTGCAACAATTCATAAGGACCGCTCAAATGCCATAGCCAAACATATGGAACAATCACATCAGGGGGATTGGCTAAAACTGAGATTTTATGGCATACAAACAATCACCAAAGGTGAGCGGGGAGGTGATCGAGCAAAAAAACTAAGGCGAGCTGAATCTAGATTCATTATTAACCTGAGGACTATGCACCCGAACGGGTTGAATCAATCTGAGGAATTGCATGTGCACTTGTAAAATGATAATGAAATATAAACTATGTGAACACTGTCAAAAAACTGTGATGTTATCTGCCTATTGGAAGGCGGTACAAAATTGAATGTGACATATCAGCCTATTCGAAGGCGGGACAGGTGTGGGACTCTCAATACTAATCAATAGTTTTTGATTTTGCAACTTGTGCGCACAATTTATTAATAATTTTGTTTCAGACAACCAGTAAAACTACAAGGACCAGAATCCTTAGCATGACATGTGACAGGAAATGCCAAAAAAAATGAAAACAATATGTTTAAATGTTTGTGGGTGGGGCAAACCCGGTGATCGTGAGCAAGGTGGAGTGACACCGAAACGCGTAGATCAATGCGCTATTTGCCCTGTGAATTGAAAAAATAAAAAGGATTGCTGTTTAAATCTGAACTGGCTGTGCGACCCGTTGTTTTCCCCTTCTGGGGAATATTTGGTGAAATATTAAGCGGCTGGGTTCTGCCGCAGGATACCGCACATGTGAGAGCGCTGCACAAGCTCCCGAGAAGGAACCGTTGTGGAGGAGATATATATATATATATATATATATGTGTATATATATATGTGGGGCACATATAATATAGTGTTTCCGGGGTCCCGTACATGGGCGGGAATATTCTAATGCTTATGACTATTGATGAGGATCCCCTGGAAGAGAACATACTAGATACAACACTAGACCGCTCTGCCCCCCCCCCACCCCCCGGCCCGGTGCGCCGACTTGCGGCGCTATGAAGGCGCTCATTCACTGGGCGACGCAATGGGACCTACACGATGCCTGGCGCACTCGCAAACCTACTTCTAGAGTGTACTCCTATTACTCGGGGGCACACACCCTGCATGTGCGCCTAGACAGATACATGGTGTCTTCAGAACTTCTATCCCTCATTACAGACACACATTATATGGGCCGCACTCACTCGGACCACAACCCACACATACTGGATATAGCATGGGAACGCCCGCACCCACCCATCCCTACTTGGCGGTTACAGCCCGCCCTACTACTAGACGCCCCTTTCCGAGATTCCCTACTAGCCTGTGTAGCACAGTACTTTGCGGACATCTCTGGCACAGCGTCCTCCCCGCAGACCGAATGGGATGCCTTCAAGGTTGTGATCAGGGGGCACTGTCTGGGCACACAGGGACATATGCAGAAAAGATTGGAAGGAGATTTACAGCGTGTAGAGGCTGACCTGCTCCGCCGCGAACAGGAGGCGATGACAGGGGCTGACGGACCGCTGCTTGTGGCTCAAGAGGAACGTGCGCGTTTGCTGGAACGGCTCGGTCACCTTAACTATGCGGCTCACTCGGCGCGCACACACCACCTTAGTGATAAGCCCGGGAGACTGCTGGCCTGGCTAGTCAGGCAGGAAGATCGCGCGGCGTCTGCAATCCATACTGCAGAGGAAGGGGTGGTATACACACAGAGTAAAATACACCAGGCCTTTGTGCGACACTACCGGGCCTTATATCGATCTCAACTGAGAACTCTTACTGAGGTTATAGAAGATTATCTCTCAGACACACAGCTGCCACTCCTCACAGCTGCGCAGCAGGGAGACCTAGAAGCGCCGCTCGAGTCGGAGGAACTGCGCGCTGCCATTTTTGCTCTCTCTAATGGCAAATCGCCTGGCCCGGATGGGTTACCTGCCGAATTTTTTAAAACATGCTCGGATATTCTGATTCCTGTGCTGCTTAAGTATATGCTGCTGCAGTTGACGACTCTGCACTTCCCCCCCACACTCAACGAGGCCAATCTCATCTCAATCCTAAAACCTGGCAGGGACGACACGAAGATGGGCTCTTACCGACCACTTGCCCTGTTAAATACAGATTACAAAATCTTTACCTCCATTTTAGCCCAGCGACTGGCCCCCGTAGTCTCCACTCTTGTCCATCATGATCAGAATGGTTTCGTGCCCGCACGAAGCACCTCTTATAATACCCGCCGACTCTTCAGGGTGCAGGAAAGTGCCACGCTCATCTGGTCGAGATCGGGGTGCCTGGTACTGGACCTTGAGAAAGCCTTTGATTCAGTGGAATGCCATACCTCAGGGCAGTGCTGGAGGGATTCAACCTGGGAGACGCATACGTTGACATGGTTGGATTGCTGTATCAGAAGCCCACTGTACGGGTCCGTATGGGCAAGCTGCTTTCAAATGCAGTGGGGGTGCGAAGAGGAACTAGATAGGGATGCCCCCTGTCACCGCTCCTCTTTTTCTTGGCCATAAAGCCCCTTGCGGCGTTATTACGAACGCGAGGAGAAAACTGGGGGATCCCATTGGCAGACGGCTTGCATGTGGTCTCGCTTTATGCTGATGACCTGCTCCTCTACGTGCGTGACCTCACTTGTGTGCCACGCTCCTTATCAGCTATCTTTCAGACTTTTGAGGACATGTCAGGCCTATGGGTCAACTGGGCCAAGTCCGGCGTATACTCGTTCAGCCCCGACACACAGGAGTGCGACATCCGCATCAATGATGCGAAGCTCGCCTGGTATCCCACTACGTTTAAATACCTCGGGATGCACATTTACAGGAACCCGTCCGACATAATGGAGGGAAACCTGACGCGCGCAATCTCTTCGTTACGTGCACAGATGGCTTTCTGGAAGACCCTGCCCCTGAATGTGCCTAGCCGAGATGATAGTACTGCCAAGATTACTATACCACTTTGCCAGTATTCCATTATACGTCCCTGCCCGAATATTCCGCGACTTAGACACTATGATCCGGAACCTCATTTGGAATACTGGGAGACCCCGTGTTGCGTTGACAAAACTCTACGCGCCCACTGAGGCTGGAGGGTTGTCAGTTCCCAATTTAGAATTGTATTATCTGGCAGCACAGTTGCAGTGGGTGTCATGCTGGCTGGGTGGGAGGAATTTGGATGACACCGCCACGGACACCACTGTCTGGACCCATTCACAAATTTGCGCATTGTTTCACCCCCTGACCAAGGGGCCCCGCCCGTTACCACTACATGTAGCGGTGGCTCGCAGATGCTTCCTGCGCAGCCTGAAACTGACCCGAGAGGTGAAGTGCTCCGGCGCTCCCCCTGCAGGGCACCCCCAGGCAGGATGGAGTGGCGACACTGGCTATGCTGGAGAAATGGGTGGTGGCTGGTGTGGAAACCCTAGGAGATTTCTATACAGATGGAACCCTACTTCCTTTTGGAGAACTAACGAGGAGCACGGGCCTACCGGCCGGACAATTTCTCCTGCACGCATCGATATCGGTGGCCGCTCTTTTAGACTACTGGCGCCCCAGTTATGGAATAAGCTGCCAATTGCCCTGCGCAGTATTCCAAACTTGCTGGCCTTCAGGAAGGGGCTCAAAACTTGGCTTTTCACCTCTTAGTTTTTCTCTGAGCTCCGTTGGTCTCCTTTCTGTTTTTATCGGTTTTCCTCTTGTTGTGTTGTAGATAGCTTGCAAAACAAAGCGCCGGGACACTCTTTGAGTAGCCGTGCGCTATATAAAACCCCAGTATAACATAACATAACATATTGCGCATGTACACAGACTCCTGGGGTGACATACATGAGGAATTACCAATGCATCATCTTATACAATACTTACATGTCATGGGTAACGGCTCCCATATTATCCACTGGCTCGCACAGGCCCTTCTCATGCACACGCAGCGCTCCACACAACCATTACGAGATAAATGGGAAACATCCCGAGGGAGGGGATGGACAGACAAGGAAGTGGCGATGGTGTTGACTAGCCCTGCACACATCCCACGTAACTCCCGTTTTAAAATTATACAGTTTTATATCCTACATCAAGCATATCTGTCGCCGGATAAAATTAACAAGTATTTCTCAATTACCACTGCTACCTGCCCCCGATGTACTTTGGTTAGTGCGGACATTTTACATGTGCTCTGGAACTGCCCCACTCTTGCCACATATTGGGATGAGGTGACAACCCTATTGACACGAAGCGCTGGCGCGGGTTTACCACATACATGGGAGGCCTGCATCCTGGGGTTGTATAAGAGAACTAAATTGAATAAAGTGCAGACTAGATTCTGGGACTTAGGACTCATCACTGCCAAACGCATGCTCACCAAACATTGGAAAAAGGGTGCAACCCCACTCGCTAACTACTGGTGCACTTCCTTCATTAACTGGGCGAGAGCTGAAAGTATCACACTGCACCGAGAGGAAACAGCGGGTTTACGGAAGTTTCCAATTGCGCAACTCTGGGATGAAACACTGAGATCCTTCCAACAGGCAAGCTTGGAACGGGGACTCACTTAAAGGGTAGCACGCTGGGAGCGGCGTATATCTATGAGATGTGACATTGCTGTACAGCTGGGCCGTGCGGTCTCCCTGGCACCTGTGTGCCCTTACTGTTAACACCTTGGCACCTCCTAGATATTGATAGATCAGCCTCCCCCCGCCAAACTGAGTGACACTTACAACATACACTTGTCATACAGATCTCGGACCCGGGCTCTTGCCTTCACACCTGCACGCTGACCCGCCTCACGACACTACAATCCTATTGACACGACCTATTCGACCCCTTTTTTCTTTTATTTCTGCCCTCCTCAGCAATCACATCGTGGTGCTAGAGACCCCTATCTCTTTCCCCTGTTTTTGCACTGTTTGACCTTTTGTCCCCAATGGTCTTGTTTGGAAGTTACGGTGGTGGATATCACTGCCATATTTGCTAAAATATTGGATATGTTGCATTGGTGGACGGTCTACGTCCGACATTCGGAACTCCGGACCACACACCACACACCGCATCTGGTGCTACCACGCACTGTATCTCAGGAAATATGCGAACACAAAACAGAGCCACTAGAACATGCTACCTCCCACTAAACCTTGCCTCACAACATCCTGAGGATGCATTGCTCTGCATTCTGAGTGTTATCACGTACATTGCTGCTATATTACCTATCTATGTTGTCCTAGCATTTCTGTTACACAAACTGGTATACACAAGGACTGTTTTGATTAGCGCTGTCATTGTATTATCATAATATACCATTATTATGCAATGTATGTGAATTATTGCTTTTTCTAACACTGCATATCAATGTATTGACCGATCGACTGTAAAAACCAATAAAATATATTTAAAAATAAATAAATAAAATGAAGAGCGGCTGCATGATAGCTCCCTGAATATAATATTCTTCTGTGCACCCGACACAGATTTATCTTGCTTCCTGAGGTGAGCAACTCCACTGCTGTTGCATGCTCCACTGACACCGTGCATATGGGGAGTGGGGCAACTTCAATTATACCTTGGACATGGATAAGAATAGCATACACCCCCACTCTGTGTACTTGCCTGAGTGGCGGGTTTGAAAATCTTTTGGCATTGTGTGGCAGTGGCGGTATCAGTCAGGTAGGCAGTACTCCAATTCCACAGCACACCAGCTGCATACTGGTTGAGACTGGTTTCTCTGTACTGGCAAGCTGGTGGCAAAAGTCACGGATATGGAATACTTAGTCCGCATTACAACCCTCTCAAGTTGATAATGCACTGGAGCAGGCATAGGGCAAAGATCCCTGTGTGGAGGCTTTGGTGGATGCCCTTCATGACGCACTGTTCTTTTACACAGATGGCGCTCCAATATTGGACTATTTTGTGGATAACAAGGGGTCGACCCAGTCCTGGTAGGTAGAATGGGAGGCCTTTAAGGTTGTGACCAAGGGAAAATACGAAGATAAATCGTGGGGGGGTGGGACAGACCATACACAGTGATATCAAACACACTGAAATGAACATTCGGCAGCTGGACATTAACTCGCCTTCACATCCAGACGAGGCTGCAGAGTTGGGCGCCCTGCACAGTTGGCACCCAAACTTTCATCCCACTTAGGATTGCTGGACTATAGGGCCTACTTAAACAGGCAGCACAGCAAAGGAGAGTGCTGGCTTGGCTGTTGAGCTAGTTGGTGCCACAAGGTTCTATAGCGGTGACAGATCACCCAGACAGGGTTGTGGTCACATCCGAGTCGGACTTGCCAAATATCACAGAATATATTAGTCGGCTCCTGAGCTGCCTGCCAACCGGCTGCTGGCATTTCTGTGATATTAACCTGCTGCAGCGTGGCGAGCTGAATAATCCCCTTTGAAAGGAGGACATTTGGGGAGGCCGTTGCTGGCTACATTTTATTCTGCCTATAGCACCCACCAGTTCCAAACTGCTACAGGTGTATAAGGGCGCAAACATTTTGAAAATGCTTCCGGAGTCCCTAAGGGAAATGCAAATAGTAATGCTGCGTACTCCTGACCGCATTGATGTGAAGTCATAATGGCCGCTCTTCCTCTTAAACTTGGACAGTAAGATACGGGAGAAGTTTGTGAATCAGCTGCTGCCACTGATTGGGGCCCTGGTCCACTCAGACCAGAATGGCTTCATTCCTGACAGGAGTACGTTAAATATCAGCCATTTGTTCAGACTCATGGGTGATGTCTGACTTCTTGGATATGTCGTTAGACCTTGAGAATGCTTTTGACACGTTGGGGTGGCCTTTCCTTCTGGCAGTCCTAGAGAAAGTGTGAGTGGGCCCTGGGTTCCTGGGATATATGCGGAACCTCTACAATTACCCATCAGCCAGAGTTAAGGAAGGAAGGACCATATCAGATTGATTCCCCATTAGCAACGGCACCTGGTCAGCAGGGCTGTCCTCATATTTGGGTTAGCCATGGAGCCTCTAGCATGCTTGCTCCCAACCAGGGTGGCCAGGTGGGGGATTTGGGTGATGGGTCGCTGACATGATATCCTTATATGCCGATACCCTGGTGTACCTACAGGACAGCAGCAATAGTGCCTATGCCTGAGGACTTGCTTGATGTCTTAGGGAGGTTCTCAACTCCCCCTACCCCCAGCTCGCCTAGACATACGACTAGTTTAAGTTTTTGGGCGGTCCAGGTGTGCCATGTGGAGACTGTTTTGCTGGAGCTTACCTAACCTTGGGCAAGGCACTGAGCTAGATTCTCTCCTCTTGGATGTTCTTGATCACCCTTTCTCTCTCCCCAGTAGGGAGGGTTGCGATTGTGAAGATGCTTATCTTGCCTCGGCTGCCGTACTTTTTTACGGTGCTGCTGGTGGATCCTCTCCTTTTATC
Source organism: Lissotriton helveticus (assembly GCF_964261635.1). Taxonomy (NCBI): domain Eukaryota; kingdom Metazoa; phylum Chordata; class Amphibia; order Caudata; family Salamandridae; genus Lissotriton; species Lissotriton helveticus. The sequence goes on from NC_136061.1 coordinate 1,869,824,623, forward strand.
ATACATTGCACAGCCTTCTTTTTAGCTCTCGGCCTGATCCAGCATATGCGCTGGTCTCGGCTGAGACATTTTGGGGCTCTCAGAAATGCTACTTTGCCGGCGATCAGCTTGCTAGAACGCGCACAAGAGCGCGCACGCGCTTGCACGTATAGCAAGCTGGTCGCCGGCAAGGTAGGACTTGCGGTGATGCGCGTGCGCACCACGCGCGTCACACACGCGTTTTTTTTGTTACATTTCATTTCACGGCCGCCAATGCTTGTTTTCTTGGCCAGAAGGGTTCATCATTCTTTACATCTAATTACGTTTAAGTGTAAAAGATTTTTGTCCTGCCGTAGACAAAACAAGTTCCCCAGTACACCTAAAAAATATTTTTACACCATACAGTAAAAACGTTCACCTCTTTAAAGGAACTCAGTTAACTTATCCATTTTTGCCAAACACCAGTTCGGGGAGTTTCTCTGCGCGCACACGCACCACTTGGAGGCTTTATTTTCAGCCCTTCAAAGGCTGTCCAGGGATCTTCAGCTCCTTGCCTTGTCTGTATGTTTCACTTCATCTCTGTCCTTGTGATCTCCTTGTGCAAAGTGTCCTTATCTACTCCGACACTCACGTATCGCATACATGTCCCGAGCGCCTCATGCTATCTTCCTTTATCTCCCCCCTCACACACCATCTTCCTGTCCCCAACTCATCACAGGCTTTCGCTGTATTGTGCCCTGAGCATCTCAAACTTCAACGTCATGTGCCCTCACGGTCTGGTTCCATTTGCCCCCGGCTCTTCACATTCGGCTCCTCATAGTGTGTGCGCGTGCGGCCCATGTCTTCTCCCTATCTGTGTGCACCCGGCTACTCACAGTGTGTGCTAGTGCAGACCATGTCCTCTCACTATCCGTGTGACCCCAACTCCTCAAAGTGTGTCCCCCAGCGGCCCATGGCCTCAGTGTGCCGTCTCACAGCCTTTCTGCACCACAGCTCCTCACTGACTATACATTCTGGTTCTTTTAGAGTAGTGCAGAGCAGCGCTAATTACAGTCACTGCAGCTGGTTTCAAATCACTTCTAACAGTTTGCGCGTGACTCGCGGGCGTGGGCTTGTTTTAAATGTTGCTCTTAGTACCACAGACTGCCCTATGTACGATGCTCCCTACTGGCGCCAAATATTCTTAAATCGGTGCTTTCAAAGACCCGTCGTTGTTTTGTTTTTTTTCTCCTCTTTGTTGTTCTTTGTGTATCCAGCCAGCTTGCCCCACAGCCTGTCGTGCCCTGGTACGGAAAGCAGAGTAGTGCCGAGCAGCACTACTTACAGTCACTGCAGCTGGTTTCAAAGCACTTCTAACAGTTTGCGCGTGACTCGCGGACTTGGGCTTGTTTTCAATTTTGCTCTTAGTACCACAGACTGCCCTATGTACGATGCTTCCTACTGGCGCTACACAATAGGTCTCGCCTTTGGGACTTTATAATCCAAGAACTTTTTGGCGCCTCCATAAAAAGCCCTATTCAAACACTCTTTTCATCTGGTGCACAGAGCACTTACTGCAAATAATTATAACATTTCTGCATTTCTTCTTAATTGAACCCACGAACCAGCTTTAAGGCAGCATGTTTCACATTATATTGAAACTACTACAGTCTGAGAGAACTAATCTTCCGTTTAATCCAAAGGTGAACAATTAAGAAAGGGAAATAAGAGAAAAAGAGGCGTGCGCGTTTTAGCACTTCCGTATTTTCCTTGAACATCCATTACCACTTTAAGAGTGGCCGCTAATTTACATGCGCAGTCACACACAGCAGAGGCATGGCAGTGCGCTATGCATCTGGCACCCATTGCAGTCTCTGCCAACCAGCATTAAAGGCTGCCTTTTTGGCAAAGAAGGTTCCACTACCCCCATCGCGCCGATAATAAATTATCCCCCCAGGCAATCACAGCGCCTTGAAAACTGCTCCCAGGCTTCCCGCTTTGTCTCCAAGATACCGGATAGCAGATGCAGGGAAAAACGAACAAGCATTTCCATAGCCAATAGGTCTCGCCTTTGGGACCTCATAAGTGTTTACCCATGCAACAGTTGATGTTGTACCAAGGATATTGTGCTGCATAACTAAATACTTGTAAGGTCCCAAAGGCGAGACCTATTGGCTATGCCAATACTTGTTTATCTCATCAGGTGGAGCGGTAGGAGACAGGTGGCTTTGTATGTAACGCCTAATGACAGGGGGGTCTTGGGGCTCCCAACTATGAGTTTATAGGGCTGCAGCATAGCTGCAGTGGCAGAGGAAATTGCTGGGAGAGGGTTTCAATAACGAGCGATGTGAGGTGGAAGATGTGCTGGGTCATACACCTCTCAATACCTGATTACTCTAGCCAGCAGGTAGTAGGGCGCCTGCCTTTGCCTTGATAAAAACATCTCGCTCCTGCTGGCGGCAGTATGCCCATGCTTGCGCTAGGCCTTGCCCATATGCCCCTCAGTTGGACTTGTGGGCGCTTCCTGAGGCCTAGTCATAATGACCTCAGGAAGCGTCAGGTCGAAACCCAGGTATGGAGGGAGGTGGGAGTGCCTTGCGTGGGGGACCTGTTCCTAGACCGGAAGCTTGGAGCGTTCCAAGATTTGGTGGAGTTGTACTCTCATGTAGTTTCCACTTATCCAGAAGGAACTGCACAAATGTGGATAGCATAAACACTGAGACGGTGCCAGACTGATTCCGAGCACCCCCCTTATGAAAGGTTATCCTATAGATCAGCTAGCTCACAGGGCCACCATAAGCCCCCGTAAACCTAGACAGGTAGCAAATGGTTCTGGCAACAACTGAACAGGACAACCCTGATATCTCAGGAATCGTGATAACCAAACTAGAACCCTTTTACTCTGTGCTCTCATTTGCTCTGAGAACGATACAAGGAATACAAGATGTTTTTAATATTTATTGAACCAAATATATGTGCCGCAATGATCAATTAACAGAAGCAGATTACAGTTACTAGAAGTATCAGGACAGTGAACAGAATAAAAAGTTCCACTATTGTGTTGAAACTATTAATCTTCGAATCTAGGGTGTGTGCGTTCTGCCAAGAATCCCTGTTCTGAATGATCTAACCCCATTAACTGATGGTAAAGAATGTAGGACCCAGTCTTAGTCACAAGTTGAACACCCCTCAAGGAGATATCAGCAAACTGCTGGGCTGAAGCATCAGCGGGTAGAGACCTCGCAATGACAGCAAAAGTGCTCCCCTGCCAAAACTAGGAAACAGATGTTTATTTATAACAAAAGCCTTGGGGTGAGACCTTGATCAAGCTGCAATTTTTTGTGGTATAGATCGCTATGTCGCCATATGTACGAACACAACAATCACATTGGCACTGCATATGTATAAACCTTGAATATGGTGTCAAGGTAGCATGATGGTGTTCCTGCAAAGTTGTTTCTGTAAACAAGTTTAGTTTTCCAGGACACAAGTCCAAGCTGTCACGAATGCAAATGTGTGTCAAAAGTTATTGTGAAAGGGTGTAACCAACTTTAGTAAGAAACCTGTGTTCATATAGAAATGACAGTGTTTCCCTCTAGGCCTAACTGGGACATATGGCATTCGGGGATCCCGCATGGCTAGTTCCTCACATAGAACACACTTACTGACTCACAGCACAGGCAGATGAGCAGGTGCATTGTATAGCCTTCTACGGGCACAGTTATACAATCCGACACCCAGTCACTAAGCAAAGTGGGGGACTGGCCTTGCTACAGAGTTTAGGCCCGTGCAGTGGAGCAGGGTTGTGGCCCAGGTCGAGGCGGTGTCCCCGCTATGCGTGCTTCACACATTTAATTATGTTCCTCAAATGTCCTCCCCACTCCGAATATACCGTAAATATGGGGGCTTGCTTAAGGACTTCCCAAGGTGTGGGCAGGCGGATATGGGGTTCTACCTCATGTGGGATTACTTAGAGATGCAGCCGTGTGGGCACAAGTAATTACCACCTCTGGGATAGCAGACCGCCCGATCCAGTGTACACTCGTGCTCGGTCTACTGGGTTTCATGGCTCGATCCAAATCCAAACGGTTGGAATGCAGATTTTTGGATCGGGCATTGGTATTGTTTAAGAGACAAAATCACCCTGGCCTGGAAGATGTCAACATCCCCGTCGGTTGCCCTATGGACCTGAGATTTACTGAAATCGGCTAGGGTGGAGGCTGACATGTTAACGTTACTTAGACTATAGGGTAGCTGTGCACTAGAGGGGCGATTGTGGGATGTGTATATTGAAAAATCGGTGGCTAAGGATTCCAGACCACCCTAAATTGCAGGACAGACCCTAGTTGCTTTGGTTTTATTACATTCTGCTACTGATCGGGGTGAGAAGACTACTGGTGTGCTAATTGCAATAGGGGGACGAGAGTGTACAAGAGTTTACATGAGAAGTCTAATTGTGCAGTAATTCTGCATGAATGCACAGTTGTGTTACTGTTTAAAAAGCAGTCAAAATATTGCAAACAAAAACTTTGGAGTATATATTAGGATTAATGACTTGGCATTTCCCACCCGAAATCTTCCCTTCGTATCTTGTGGCCAACTGAGCCACTACAAAGGGTCGGGAAGCTTTTTGATAAACCAATCCCACCATGTCCAAAGTAGTAATTTGTTTTATTTTTACTTCTTTTGGTACTCTGTCTTGCAATTGGCAAGAGGGCACATGGTCATTAGTCATCTGCCTTAGTTCTTCTTGTCCTGCCTTAATTTGTGTGTCAAAGAGGACTAGGGCAGAAGACAGTTGTCCCAGTATTGTGTTCCGATTTACAAATTGTGTCCAGTTAGCAATTGCTCTGCTGCCCATTGGCTGTTGTGAACAGAAACAGGGGCAGATCTCTACAATTTGAACATGAGAGAGCTAACAAATTAAAATTCAACAGACACTCCTCTTGGGATGAGTATGATGTTAGTGGTTGGGGTAAGGATTTTGGGCAAGAACAGGATGTGGCTTTACTAATGATTCAAGACATCCCTCGTCTCTCGCAGAAGATTAAAAATAATAATAATAATAATAATGGAAACAAATTATGCTAGAGCCAGTACGACAACTGCCCCCATCATTACATAGCAATGAAGCATTTTGCGAAACAAAGAGGTGGAAGATTGGCTGTCAGACAACCCTCCCAGCAGAAGGCTGGGCTGGCTGTTTTCATATTGGGCCAGCTCCAATCAGTCCTGGAAAGACAGAAATAAAGTGAGTGACAAGCAAAATCCTGGTGGGAGACAAACATCACGTTGGCAGCATTGGGCAAGGCTTGGAGGGCTGGAAGACATCAGGAAGTGCTTCATCCTCCCTGGATAAAATCAATGTAAACAGGGCGTGGCCTAGCAGGGAATGGAGTAGGATGTGTCTAGAGTGTCCTCCAGGCCCCCGTAAGCCTCCTAACGTCATTCTCTGCACTAGGGTGGCATCCTGGCAGCTGCTCCCACGGCAAAACATTGGCAGGGGGCATGTTTTTTGCTTGGGTGGCCGCCCCAAGCATCAGCAACACAGCCCAGTGCCACGGCCTATTGGAACCGGGGTCGTCATCTTGTGGGAAAGCCTACCGCATCCTGTAGTCCGTAAAGTGGGGAGTGAAGCCCAGCCAAAGCAGAGGGACCCGAGGCTATCTGCCTGGCCCGGGAATCAGGGCACCTGCTCCTGACGCGGTGGTACCCCCAGAAGCAATGACTAATGAACATAGGTGCCCCATGCAGAGACTGTGGTGAGCACTAAAGCCCAGCGGCGCTCCTTCTGGTGAAAAGGCCGGGCGGCAGACATGGGTGATGTCAGGCCTGACTGGGGTCGCTCCGCACTATGTGGGGCAGAGAAGTGCCACGAGTGGCAGCAGCCAGTAAGGAGAGGGTTTACCACACTGAGCCCAGAGAGGCCCAACAAGGTCAGCGCAATATTGCACAGAAGCGACCCCACCCTGCTGTGAGGACAAAAACGATAACACCAGACTGGGTGGCGGGCCTACACTTCACAGAGCTGCCATCCCCCAAGTGAGCTTGATAAGCTCTAGCCTGAGGGTGTGGAAGGCAGGAGGGGGCAGTTGGCCTCCCTCTAGAAATTCCCATACCGGTTTGTGCTGGGGGCATCCTGGGGACCTCCCGTGGTAACCTTGCTGGGCTGCCCCTTGAGGTATATGCAGCAAAGGGTGCCTGGCTCGTGTGACCCTGCCACCTGGCTTGGGATAGCGCCTGAGACCCTGACCAATAACACAAAGCTGATCAGCGCTACGTGTGGGACTGACCCAATGGCATCCTGTGGGCAATAGCCTGTGGATCCCCCGGCGGCCGCCTGTGAACAGGGAAAGGAGTTAGGCTGCTGGAGCAGAGGAAACTCAGGATGGCACTGAGCTGGTGCTGGCATTGACACTTCTAGCAATGAATGAGACAGGTGTGGCTAAGCTGAGCAACAGGCACTCCTTGAGGAACTGGTCAGACCATCCCTAGTTCCAAAACGTGCTTGTCTGCCAAAGCGAACCAGTAGCCAGAGACAGCTCCCATTGCGGCTCCCTTGGTTGGGAAGGTCAGTGTTACGGACCAGTCTTGTACATTTACTGTTCTGGCCATACCAACTAAAGCACTCCCATTTTTAGGTCTCGCCTGTCGATGCGCATGCGCATCGAGCAAGCGAGACTATAGGGGCTCATCTACTCTTTATCTAACTTGCAAGGAATCGTGGCGATTCCTTGCAGTGCCCGTGACTGTTAAGCTCAATGCGCATGTGCATTGAGCTTAAAAGCGCGTGCACAGCCGCCCGCATTCCTCCGACACCTTTGAAGTGAAGCTTAGCTTCACTTCAAAGGCCCGGCTCCTTCACACCCACATGCCGCTCTGCCCCGCTCCGCCCCCTCCCCTGAGTCATCCTGCCTGCCCCTTCCCGCCGTGTCGCATTTCTCCTCCCCCCTCCCCTCTCTTCCCTCAGCCCCGGGCCAGCAATTAGAGCCACCGACTGCGCAGGTCGGCCTCACGCCTCATGACCGCGACGGTACCTCTCACTCCGGGTGATTTCAGAAAACAATTGGATTCCCGGGCAAGGAGGTCACTCCGGACTCCAGAGTGCCAAGCTTAGGTTTTCCTGCGTGTGATCCTGGGTTAACTGAAGCTCTGTGTACTAGGCAACCCGTCTCTGTGTGAGTCTCCCTCTGATCTGATTCAGGCTCCGTTCCAACTTCAGTGAGGCAGGCTCCATACAAATTTCGGAGAGCGAGCAGCGAATGTTTAATGTAGATGGCTGCACTTCGGGGCTCAATGTGGTGACTTTTTCCTAATAAAATTGTTCCTTTGCTCCCGTTGTTGCTTCCGCCCACCCACCTCCCTCCGGCACAAAGACAGCCTAAGCAGAAACATATTGTAGATGAGCAGCAGGTGTTTACTGTAGGTGGCACAGTTCAAACTTAAAAAATCACCCGTTAATTGTTGCTTTGTTCCCGTCTTTCCTTCCGCCCTCCCACCACCCTCCAACACAGATGCGGGCTCAGTACAAACTTCGGAGAGGCCATACTTAGGAGAGCGAGCACCGGGTGTTTAATGTAGATGGCTGAACTTTGGAGCTCAGTTTGGTGACTTTAAAAATTAAGTTGCTTTATTTTAATGGCTTTGCTCCCGTATTTGCTTCTGTCCTCCCACCACTCTCCAATTCAAAAGCAGATTTTTCTTTAAACATGGGGCATCCCTGTCACTGCTTCTGCCCTCCAACACAAATGCTGCGATTATAAACATCAAGGCAGAGCCGGATGAACTCAAAGGCATAATGCATATCCCGTCTCTTTAAGTAATAGCTTTTTCCTTGTATGCATACTCCGTTTTATTTTTGTTGTTATTTTTACAGAGGCATTGTATTTATTTCTAATAGTATTTGTTTGTGTGTGGCTGTACTGCCTTAATGTAATCAGTGGCACTCACTTCGCAAACATGCGATGTTCACATATTACAATGTACACTGCCGGCGTTCCGTGATCTCTAGAAAACACACTGATCAGCTTGGCTGAGCTCTGCAGAGAGTTATTACAGGCAAGCAGCGGGTGTTTCAGGGAGGTGGGTGTACTATAGAGCTGAGTGTGCTGACTTAGAAAAACAAATTGTTGCTCTATTCCCGTCTTTTCTGATGCCCTTCCACCACCCTCCGACACAGGTGCAGGCTCCACAGAAACGTATTAAAGGTGAGCAGCTGGTGTTAAATTTAGGTGGCTGCACTACGAAGCTGAGTGTGGTGACATTTCTTTTTTTTAAAGGTTGATTTGCTCCCAATAATGCTTTCGCACTTCAGGCACAAAGGTAGGCTAAGCAGAAACATAATAAAGGTGAGCAGCGGGTGTTTAATGTAGGAGCCTGGTGAATTAAAAAAAGAATGTTTGCTTTCATCTCGTAGTTTCAACAGCCTGTCCCTCCATGCCATTGTTATTTAAAACACACAAATCAGTACGAGGTACGCACATAACGCCTCTTGCATGTCACTTACTCTCTGTAGTTTAAAACGTGTTTAGTCCTTGTCTCAATATCTAACTCCTAACCTGGCTTCTCTCGTCTTTCATCTCTAACATAGTAACCCCCACCCTCGCTTCCACTTCAATGTTTGGTGTTTCAATTGCATGCTCTCCTTTCATGTGTTTCTCTTTTTCTCATCCAGCCAACTGTAAGGTACACGTGTGTTTTTAGCAGCAGCAAGGCCAGATAATTTTTTCATATTTAATTTTTGGGAAAACAAATTAGGAGATGTTCAGCTTTCTTTCCTAAAGCTTCTGAGAGATTTGTTTTGCGGGTCACAATTTATTGTGGGTAGATGTAGTTTTGTCTTTTTCGTGGGTACCCGTAGACGGTTTACATTGGACAGGCATACACGGACAGCTCATATATAAGTGCACACATGCATAAATTGCAGAACAAGTGCCTATGTCCAGTCTGACACCTCTACCCAGTCCTGTTTTTTTTGTACAGCAGCATTTGTCCTACTAGAATTTTCGACTTGCTTTTGTTTTACTGGTTTTCCTGTGCCTTGGCTTCTGAGCACATTAGCATATTAAGCAATATTTTTATTTTCATGTAGCTTATTACCCTTTAGTGTAGTCGGTAAGGTTCTCCTGCGGTAAATAATTTTTTTAATCAGCATGCTTATAACAAGCAAGACTAGCACTCTATATTACTGCCAACTTTGCTTAGCATAAGCACAGCTAACCATTCACAAACAACGTTTAAATACCAATTGCAAATAAAAAAAAAATGAATGCAAAGCATTGTCATTTACAATGCCAGTAACTCAAACTTTAATGCTGCGAGACCTATTGCATTGTAAATGCTTGTTTTCCCAGCAGCTCAGGTATTCATTTGGGCTCCTGCATAGCGCCTGCCCACATCCCTGACAGTAGTGAGGCCCAAACCTTCACCATTAACTAAGAACTTCTAGCTCGGACGGTACCGCACCTTGCTGCGCTTCAAGGCCACCAAAGACAATCCAATTACTTCTCTGGAACAAAGCATCTTGGTGGCTTCAGAGACGGTGGGTCCTTTTGATGCATCCATGACCGGGGACACAACCTCGCTGCCTATATCACAGGATTACATGGAGCCGTTTTTACATAGAGATTCATTCTGAATTTGGCTCGCTCAAGGCAGACTTCAAATCTTGTTTTAAAGACATCCCCTGTTATGTCCCTGAGACGGGGTACGGACCGATGACCTGGAATGTACGGTGGATGCTATAAAGACCAGGAGATGCTCTAGTGGTGAGTAGTGACACTAGAAGAACAGCAAATAGAGTTGCAAGATAACCAGGAAGACCTGGAAAACAGGAGTCAGCAGAACAACATGCATATCAAGGGCTGCAGAAGGTACCAACATAAAGGTGTTCACTAATGAACTCCTACGAATGATCCAAGGAGACAAAGAAATCCCACAACCGGCTCTAGAGAGGGCCCATCATGTAGCCTCAGCTCCTGAACACCCTGCCACCATCCCAGACATATTGACACGTGTCCACTTCTTTCCAGAAAAAGAAGCTATCCTACAAGCCTACAGGGACAAAGTGGATCTGGTATTCTGGGGCCACACCATACCACTGTTTTAAGGTCTCTCCCCCAGTAGCCCTATGACGCAGATACCAACTGGGACATCCTTTTGCACTCTTGTACACATGGAAAGGCAAGAGGTAAGCCCCACATTTTCTGGTGGAGGTGAAACAGCTCCTGGGGCTCTCCACAGACACCCTGAATAAGGACATCTTACCATTACAACCCTATGTCAGAGAAGACCTGTGACCTATCTGGACCACGGTACAGCCTATTCACTCTGACAGGTGACTGAAGGAGGTGGCATCACAGGAGACGAAACAAGACATACAGCATCTTCAAAACATGAAAAAGATCCTTCGCCGCCTCTGTAATCTACTGCTGCTACTGGCTATAGAGACGCTGACCTTCCCCTTTGATAGACCACTTGAAACCATAGCCGCCCAACGTCACAGACACTTTGTGCTGCGGGGGCCTGGAAACTAACTAGATTTGCCACGATCTATGCTATAGATATGAATTCAGCAGCCACATGCCTCGAACATTGGAACACCTGCTGATGGCTGCATACCACTGAGGGTGACTGCTCAAGAGGGATGTGGGCACCTTGATGACGATTTCCACGAGATGAGAATAACTGTTGGACATAGCTGGTTGGTTGGTTGTTATGGTCACCATTTTCCTTCCCAGCATCAAGCATGACATTCACTGGTGACTCATTTAATGAAGGCTGAACAGGGTAGGTTTCACCCCTCCACTAACCGGTACATGGTCAAATCGAGTTATGCACATTTAATTGCCGCATCTATGTCTCCGGGAGGAGCATGTCTGCCCCGCACACAATGTCGGAGGGTGAAAGACTTGTTTGCAGACCCCTACTGCCTCCTATGCCCTGGCTGACCCTACAGGTACCTAACCTATAGTCACTCATTTCTAGGGTATCCATAAATGAAACTGCCAATTACTCTCACTCAATTTTAGTGGCCTTAGCTCACCCAACAAACGCAAACAGGTATGGCCATACCTATTGTAACATGATCCTGACATTCTCCTGCTGCAGGAGATTCAACTCCTGATAGCAAACTTTAAGTACCAAGTGACATATTGGGCCCACATATCCAAGAAAACACTAGGAGTAGGAGTACTCGTTAAGGCGAGCTTCCGTACCTCTCTCTCAAAACTAGTTAAAGATGAAGAGGGACAACTACTGGTACTTCACATGCAGAGACCACAGACCTTTCACGATTCTCATTATGTATGCTCCAAACCAATCCCCGGACCTTTACATGCGATGGGGATGTGGAAAACATTGTTGGTTGGGACTTCAATTTAGTGTGGAATCCCTACATCGACAGAAGTACAGCCACATATCAGGGCACTGGGGCCGTGTCTACACAACTAAAAGGGACATCACAGATCTAGGACTAATAGACGCTCAGCGACATAAACACCCAGAAAGCAGAGATTATTCATTCTACTCTCATGTGCACGCCACATGCATTGACCATTTCTATTTAACCAACTCCCTCTGGCGCAATCTTGACACGTCCGAAATCTCAGACATATCAGTCTTGGACCACGCCTATTTATAATACTGACAAACTGGCGCACTGGGTTCCACCGCAATGGCGTCTTCCCTAAAAACTTCCTTGGGATCTGGTTGACCAGGCGGAGAGACACAAGGGGATTGTGGACTACTTTACAGGGAGATCCCTACTTTTGCTATTTCCAGAATGAGAGAGGCACAACTGGTGTAGACCAACCTGGTAAGAGAGATCAAAAATCTAGATAAGCAGAATCATTCCACCCCTTCCGGGCACAACAAACGTCAATTAGCTATTCTGGCAATTGAGGGCCCACTGCACCAATCGAGCAGAACGCTCTCTCCTTGCTCTGAAACAGCACTACTATGACGGGGGACGAAGTGGGACCAATGCTTGCTAGACTGCTTAGACAGGCAAAGGCAAAAGCCCACATTGCCAAATTGCGGGTAAAGGACACAGGAAGGGCAAACTCTGAACATGACAACAGTGGGTGTTTCAGGACTATCATCAAACACTATGTGAAGGAAGAGGACGTTCCTTCCTGACAGAGGAGTACCTGTACTTTTGCGATTGGGAGCCTGTTTATGCCCAACACACGTAGCTTCTTGAAACTCCAGTCACCCTGGCAGAGCTTCATAGCAAGTTTCAGACTCTCCCTCTAAGTAAAACTGCAGGCCTTGATGGACTACCGATCATCTTGTATTGCCTGTTCCTGCTGGACTGGAAAAATCGGCTTCAGCAGTTAAATTCCTTCGCAGAAGCCAGGTCTTACTCCCAAAATGACAGCAGCATCGATATCCCTCATACCCAAACAGAGGAAAGGCCCCACTCCGTGCTCAAATCAAATCAAATCAAATAAGCTTTATTCGGTTCATTTTGTTTAAACCATAAAAGCAGCAAAATAATAAAAAAAAAATATATATATATACACATACATGTATAATTGACTCAACAGAACATATACAGAATAAAAAAGAGTCCAACTATTGAAACAACTAAAAATCAATTTAACAGTGTACATGCAAAATCAGAAAGGGTAGATGGATTAGTGGGACTAAATACTTTGGAACCCCTTTCACCAAGAATTGTGGTCCAATGTCAATTGTGTTTTGGGAAGATTGAATCGGGGGCCAGGATAAAAATCATGCAGGTCCCAGATGGAAATGGGGCCATCTCCCTCTTTGGGCAGAGAAAATCGCAAGTAGGGGACAATGTTTACTCTCTTGAATTTAATTAAAATCAAGTCGCCCGGGATGTCTTTGGGTGACGTGCCTAGCCACCCCACCCTCCTAACACTCAAGATTCCACCATGCAGACCAGATGGCAATGGTCTGTCATGTTGTAGCCAGGAGATGGTTTTGTGTAACAAGTCTTGGTGGGTTTCCAATTTACTCTGCCTGGGTGCTGGGACCCCGGAGAGAACCGCCACATAGGGGGCGGCTTCCGGTGGTAAATTAATCCGGATTGCGGTCCTGGGAACTCTAAGAGGTACAGGTACAGAGTTAAGGGTAATACTCCGGCTTCTTGGATTGGGTATCGGCATTAAAGGTTCAAGAGTTTGCGCTTTCGTACTTGTCATACGTGTCATGGGCTTAAGCTTTTCATTTTTACTGGGGAAGATGGGGTGGGTGGGTGTAGCATTATTTTCAGTTGGGGTGTAGGTCCTTAATACTGTTTTTTCGATAATGGTCAGCCTGTCTCCCAGGGCGTCGATTTTTGTGACCAAGAGTGTTAAAGCAGATATTAAGAGTTGCTCTATCTGGGCCAGTAAGGTCAAATGAAGTGGCGATACAAAGTCTGGTATTATATTCACGGTCTCAACCGGCAAATTTAAAGGTAGATTGAAAGGAGATGATGAATGGCTTGTGCACGTTAATTTAGCGTTAGGTGATTTCCCAGTATCATTGTCTTTTTTCGCGTCAGGATCTCTACTCACTATGGGGGGGGTAGACACATCCTGGGCGTAGTTCGTACCACACAAGGCATTCAACTCCTCCCAGATAGACATGTTGAGAGGAAAACAATAGAAGAAAGTTCAACGACAAGGATTAATGAAAGACAACCCAATACCTCCACCTTCGTTGGGGCCAAGTGGGGCGGCCCGTCCCGGCCTCCTTGTGCCTCTGAGGGCCGTAGAGGGCCCGCCCTTTGCCCGGGCTTAGCCCGGCGCTCCCGCGCGCTCCCGTGACGCGGGTTTGCTGAGGGACTTAGTAGCGCCTCCTGGCGCGGAAGTTAGGTCTCGCGGCTTCCTGCCGCAAGCCAGGCTGGGGATTGTAGTCTCCCCCGCTCGGCGGCCGCAGCACGATGTCAGGGGCTGCGGCGGCGGGGGGAGACAGGTGGCAGGGTCCCGCTGGGAAATAGAGGTGATGCAAGCCACACCGGGCTTCTCTGGTCCGATTTCAAACGGCCGCCTCCGTGCTCTTCCTACTGCCCCATAGTGCTTCTCAACACGGATGCGAAGATCTATACCAGAATACTGGCTACCCGGTTAGAGCGATACATACTTCCAGAATCCAATCAGGTGGGCTTTATCTGGAACCGATAGGGAGCAGACCATGTGAGCCGGATTGCGCACCTAATTGAGAAATCACATACCCATAACATCCTGGCTTGCCTTCTCTTACTTGATACAGAGAAGGCCTTTGATAGGGTTAACTGGGCCTTCCTCCAGGTGGTATTGATCAAGTTCGGTCTAGGACAGTGCATGATAGCCAAAATTCTGGCCTCCTATGTCACTCCTACTGCTACAATACAGGTAAATGGGCACCAGTTGGCCGTATCAACAGTATTAGGGTCACAAGCAAGGGATGACCATTGTCTCCCTGTTTAATCTGGTGGTAGAACCCCTCATCATCACCATTCACCATACAGAAGATGTGATAGGCATCCCCTTTGGGGGTCACCTGCACAAGATAACTTTACTGGTAGACAATCTTCTGCTCAAACACAAGGAGATGATGGACGGAGCGCTGAAACTTTTCGGACACACTTCCCAGTCATAGATCTGGGTTGAATTCTTCGTTCTTTAGCTCAATTCGCCACCGTAGTTTAGATCCAACTATATGCAAATCAGTCTTGACCCTTTGCCTCATGGGAACAATACAGGGCGAACTGCCAAGCCAGGGCTTCCCTGAACCGAAATATGCATCCTGGGACCAGTTTAGGGTTAACACCTCATCAGCCAGGCGAGCTTGAATCCAGTGGCAAAGTGAGCAAGGGACCACGATAATGGAATCAACTCAGATCTGTGACTGGTAGTGGGTTTGAAAAGTTTGGGCGCTCCGTCCATCATCTCCTGGAGTTTGCTTTGTTCACCCTAAGTTGGCAGAGTATGCTCAGATGTGGGTCCCTTGCTCACTTTGCCACTGGATTCAAGCTAGCCTGGTTGATAAGGGGTGTTACCCCAAAACCGGTCCCAGGATGCTGCTTTCCGGTCCTGGGAATACCTAGTTTGGTAGTATGGGCAGACTGTTCTCATGGACACATGGTCAAGACTGATTTGCATATAGTTGGGTCTGTACTGGAGTGGCGAAGTGAGATAAAGAACAATGATAAATTCAAGCCAGATCTGTGACTGAAAATTTGGCGCTATGTCCATCATCTCCTTGTGTTTGACAATCTTCTGCTCTCCATCTCCCAGCCTATATTGAAGCAGTATCCGGCTTCAAAATAAATCTGTCCAAGTTTTGTGTGCTTAACCTGACTATCCCATTCGCAAGCTCTCTCCACTCTGCGAACACTAGCACTGTTTCAGCAGTCACCTGGCAAGATCAGATACCTGGGCCTCAACTTCACATCTAAACGGTCTTCTTGGACGCAGGCCAACTGTCTGCTACTTAGGAAGGCTAATCTGAGCACCTCAGAAGGTGGAAACACCATCACATCTCCTGGCTAGGCCGCATTAACGTCAAAGATTAACATCCTCCCATGAGTCCTATATCTATTTCAATCCTTACCTACCAAGGATCCCCCAGGATGACAAATTTGGCCTACAATGGGACCTACCTTTCTTCCTTTGGAATGGGAAGCTGCAAAGAACCTCTACCTCCCTGCTATGAACTGAAGGGTAAGGGTGGCCTGGCCTCATCTCCTTGAATATTATTGGGCCACACACCTATGATACATTTCGGGGTGGGTGGTGAGAGAGAGCGAGAAGCACTGGTTCCATATGGACAGTGTCGTGGGTTGCAGGCCCCTTGCGGATCTCACCCGGCAGCCCAAACAAGCAGGACTGCATAGTGCTTAACTAACTACCCCAACGAAAACTGTGCTTGCCATTTGGGACAAACTGGCAACCAAAAGCGGGCTCACTACTCTTCCCTACCCTAACATCCCCATTGCACACAAACCTGATTATAACCCTGCTTTTTTGTCCCAGTCTTTCCTGAGCTGGAGGGGGGGAGGGCACATTTGTCCGATACTGAGCAATCTTTGTGGGACTCTCCATGAAGTCCTTTGACCACTGTAAAACTGACTTCCATCTCTCTGAAACCGCCCGGCTACAGTAGGTCAGCTATGACACTGGGCACTTCACCCTTTCAATTATTTCAATACCACCTTTGAACAAATTTGTGAGAGTATACATGGGCTCTAAGGAGTTGATATCAAAAACATCACCCACTCCAGCACTCACCAGGTCCCGGTATGTATTCATACCAAACCTAATGGCAGATTAACACCACAAAGTGTGTCTTGCTTAAACAATGGGACACCCTATGGTGGGATATCCCTAAGACATATAGGAGTCTATCACTTAGAGAGACGGCATACAAACTTATGTACCAATGGTATTACATGCCGCCCGCTTCTTCACTATATACCCCTCTACAACATCTCTCTGCTGGCACTGTGGGGGAGCAGTAGGGGAAATCATGGGACACAAATAACAGGATATCCCATACTGCCTTCTTATCTCATCCATGGCATGCAACCTCTTACATTAGAAGCAATGGCCTAAACTGATTGGGAACTCATTAGTCACATGCTCCGTGCAGCATGGCAACTTGTTCCTCGAGTGGAAAAACTTAACAGCCTACTCTAGCGCTCAGTGATTCACACGCCTCTGGCATATGTTAGCAATGGAACTACTCTCATAATCTCCCACACACAAAGAGTCCAGATTTCAGTGCATTTCTCACCCACTGGTAAAATTTCACGCGCCAAAGAGTTTTAGTGCTTTCAACCCCCCTCCCCCCCACCTCGGGTTGAATGCACTACAACTCTCTGACTGACCCCCCTTCAACCATAGTACTGAGCACCTAACCTTTCTTTTTGCCTTGCTACCATCTCTCCCTTAGTTCGTAACCCACCACACTAGAGCACCAGATCCGCATTTAGTCCTAAATATGCAGCTTGGACCAGGACCAGTTATATTTTACCTGCTAGACTATTTGTTTTACTTAAGCAGCATAAATCACACTGGATAGCTCTGAGTCACAGTGGCTTTTCTGGTGTGTATTACTGCAATACCATGTAATTAAGAATTGCAGACGATTACTGCAGGTGAAACATGTTCCGATTGGTCTTTTGTAATACTCAGCAAACTAATACTGCCATGTCAGCCTGTATTTCATCAAAGAAAATGTTCAGTAAAAAAAAAAAAAAAAGATGCTGAGGAAGAAGACCAATGGAAAAAAAGGGTTAGAATGCTTCAATCAAAATTGCCACCCTGTAGATCTGTACTCTATTGTTTTGAATACTCCATTATGTATTAGCAGACATACACACAATACACAGATATGCAATGGCCAGTTTTTCACTTAAAATGGGTGAAAGAAAATGCACACCACCTAGTCTGACAGAACAAGACAGTTTCCACAATATCAAAAGAATCTACCCCACTGAATTTTTTTTAGATAAGTGAAAAACAAAAATGTTTTTAGTGACCAACTTAGGGACCAAAGTGGATCCCTTGATCACTGCGCCACTGGATTCAAGCTAGCCTGGCTGATTAGGGGGTGTCACCCCGAAACCGGTCCCAGGATGCTTGTTTCTGGTCAAGGGAGGTCGGACTGTTCCAATGAAGAGCAGGGTCAAGACTGATTTGCATATGGCTGGATCCAAACTGTGGTGTGTAGTGAGCAAAAAAATGACGGAGTTGACCCATATCTCTTGACTGAGGGTGAATGTTTGTTTCATTCAGCATCCCGTCCATCATTTGTTAATGCTGCACGCAACTCTTAGTGAAGTCAGCCAATGGCAGAAGTGGTTGGAGCAAAAATGTGAATGACACCAACCACAGACTAATGGATGACGTCTGGCTGAAATTCTTGTTAAGTAACCATGTTATACACACAATTTTACTATCATTAAAAAGGTCTTGGCTAACAGACCTAAAAAAGTCAGTCTGCCATTAGCTGCAAGCCTCTTGCCTTTGAGAAAGAAGGAAAGGCAGAAACAAGTCTAGAAAGAAAGAAGGAAAGGCAGAAACAAGTCAAGAAAGAAACAGGTAAAGAAAGAAAGGCAGAAATAAGTCAAGAAGGAAACGTCAGGAAAGAAAGCAAGAAATGAGTCAAGAAAGGAAAGAAAGAAAGGCAATCCAAAATGAATTTACAACAGCACTGGCAGGAGATGGCATCTGATAAAGATGGAATGTGCCCTGTGTTCACATCTGCAGCGGACTGCTATCACATCAGACTGTAAACAGAAAGGCAAGACTAAAGTCATTATAAAGTAAAAACAAAAACACTGGCACTGAAGGGAACTAGCTTGTGTGCAGAAGTGCTCCTTGTGAAAGAGCAAATGTAGTGAAAGTGAAATTAACCAGAAAGTTAAGTAGGCTGACCGACTGCCCCATGCATAGTAGGTGAAAGCAAAATGTTAATACAAAATCAGACCAACGGATGGAGTAGGCTGAGAGCCCCTATATACAAGTATTTTATACATATTTTAGTCAAATTTACAACCAGACCAAAATGGTTTTTTTTACAAAGCAAATGTACTTATCTTGAGAAACAACCAGAGCACAATCACATGTAAATTAAACATCAGCATCCATCAATAGCTGGTGAAAGGATCAGATTACCTGTTTATTTCATTCAACATTTCATTTTCTATTTTAGACTTCTCTTCATTGCTTATATTCTCATACCCATGTTGGAACTCTGCCAGGTAACTAGAGATGAAATGGATCTGACAAATAGAATAAAACAATTGCAACAGTCAGTGCATTCAATTTTACACAGCTGGTCTTGCAGATGATAACTAAGGCAGATTGCATCACATTTTGAATTTTACTCGCTTATAAGATAAACCCCAGAAAGATGATCTGCAACTCTAGTTCGAACAATTCTCTCCTTAGACCTGTACAAAAAGGTAATATTTACCTGCAATTTTCTATAGTAAATAAAGGATCAGAGCTGAGGACCAGCAATTTGAATCATCTTAGAGTACCACATTAAAATGGTGCATAACCACACTGTAGTCCTTGGCTTTAGACTGTTAATAGTCATTTAATTAGTCCCAAGAAACAAACAGGGGGATGTGGATGTGGGGGGCCTGGTGGTAACCTAGATAAGAATATATATATTTATTTATTTTTTCTCCCAACTTCCCGCTCACATCCGTGTTCGGTTTCACAGGAAAAAGACGGCACACCAGGTAGGTCCGGCACAAATAACTTTATTGTGCACTCAGTAAACAAAGACGACGCGTTTCGGCGTGAAGCCTTTATCAAGTGGCCACCATTTTCACACACTGTGTTTTTAAGTCCTTCCTTAGTTGCATGAACATAGAAAAAATACGATCGTTTTTTCATGTTATGACAAAATAAATACATTTACAATTCATATCACTGCAGAGTATCTTTGTCAATTCATTTATAAGGAATTTCACATCACGCAGTATCTTTCTCGTACCAATTCGTAGGTGCGCGCTACAAACCACTATATCCCAATTACGTATCTGTGACAGGTAGGACTTATGGGTGATGTAGTTTTAGATATGTAAGCAGGTTCGAACCAAGATACAAAGGTCAACATATACCAATCTCGCAGAATTCCACTATTTAATTATCCTGCTGTTGTATTTACATCATATATATATATATATATATATATATATATATATATATATATATATATATATATATATATATATATATATTACCTACTGGCGGTCGCCAGTAGGAAGTTATAGTTAGGATCGTTTTCCATAGGAAATCCGCAACATTCTATTGGGAATAACTTTGGCGCCGAATGAGGGATCTGCCTGTAATTTTCCTTAACTTTGCCTCACTGCGCTCCGCTCCTTCCCTGACAGTTTCGGGGGGATCCGTCAAGCGGGGGCCGAGATAAAAGGGGGGTCCCAAAATGTGTTTTCCCCATGTTAATTTCCATAGGGCGGTTGGACTCACTTTTAGCCCGAACGGCTGAATGGATTTCCACCAAACTTGGTAAAATTGTAGGGACTGGTACCCCGATGTGCCTTTGCTATGTCTCATGATATATGCTTCAGTGGTTATTACGAAAATTAACTTTGAAAAAATATATATTGGGCTACATTGGGCTATATATATGTTAGAGCCCACATGTAGCCCAAAGATGGCCACCAGAGACAAAAAAAAACAAATGTAGCCCAAATATCAGCCAGATGTAGCCCAACTATAGCCCAATGACAGAATGTCCCAGAGTGTTCTAAAGAACAACTAGAACGCTACAGTCTTACTTATGACAAAAGTATGGCATACCTGAAGTCATCTTGATTGGAATAAAGTGTTAACACTTAAAACATTTAATTTGCAAAGGAACAAAATGAGGGGGTTCATTTTGCCATAGAAATTATGATTAGTGCTGAAGAAAGAAAAAGTAGGGCACATTTTGAGTGACTTCTCAAATCCTCTTATATTTCATTAAAAAAATTCTGATATGCAGTCTCCCAAGATGGCCACCAGAGACAAAAGAGCCCAAATGTAGCCCAAATATCAGCCAGATGTAGCCCAACTATAGCCCAATGACAGAATGTCCCAGAGTGTTCTAAAGAACAACTAGAACGCTAACAGTCTTACTTATGACAAAAGTATGGCACACCTGAAGTCATCTTGATTGGAATAAAGTGGTAACACTTAATACATTTAATTTGAAAAGGAACAAAATGAGGGGTTTCATTTTGCCATAGAAATTATATATATATATATATATATATATATATATATATATATATATATATATATATATATTCACTGAAAAAACCATAGGTTTCACACCAGTTATAGTTAGGAATTAGCATTTAAAAAACCTATTAAATTCACTGAAAAAACCATAGGTTTCACACCAGTTATAGTTAGGTGGAAATTTTACTCGCATAAAACCATTCAAATTCCCACGTTATAGTTAGTTGGACTCACTATAACTTGCGTGTGCAATGCACTGCTGATGACGTCACATATTACATCACTCATGACATGGTCAGTGACATCACTCATGACATCACTGATGACATCTCAAATGACATCACTGATGACATCATCCAGTGAATGTGTATCTTTCTGAAAAATAAATATTTTTTATATATGTATATCTAAAGGTTGATGGAAGAATAAATGGGTAAATAAATGTCTAAATGGATGATTTTGTGTAAAATTGATTGGTTAACTGACTTATTAAATGTATCTTAGTGAATACATATATTAGCGAGTAATGTTTAAATATTTAAATAACTGTATCTGTGTCTCACTTTGTGTATAAGTGGCTGCATGGGTTGGTGAGTAGCTACATGAGTGTGTATATGGGTTATTAGTTGTTTTTATGAGTATCAGTATCAGTGTCTGTATGGTTCGGTGGGGGATATTACTTAGAGCACAGATGCATGAATGAGTGACTCACTATTTGTATGTATTTTGAAGACAGCATGTGTGCAAGACTGTATGGGTGGATGATTGTGTGTATGGGTGGGTTAGTGAGTATGTGTTTTTATAATTGATTGTTTAAGAGAGTAAATAGGTTTCCGTAGAAGTATGTGTAGTGGTGTGTATATAGCAGTATAATCAAGTAAATGTTTTTTCGATAGTTTATTTGCATGTGTGAATGTGTGTGAGTAACTATATGGATGAGTATTAGTGTGTAACAGGATGTATAGGTGTATGAGTACATATGATGAGTAAGTACATGCATGAGTGACTATATAGAACTGTTGGCGAATGAGTGGATGTGTATGTAGATGTTGGAATTACCTAATAAGTTGTTGTAATTGGTATTGGTTTCTCCTTTTTTAAGAAAATGTTAGTTTCTATATTTGAATGTGTGTGTCAAAGGTTATTTTATGCTGATAGGAGGTCTGCCACTTTGTCACAAGGATGTTGTCATCAGTGATGTCATTTGAGATGTCATCAGTGATGTCATGAGTGATGTCACTGACCATGTCATGAGTGATGTAATATGTGACGTCATCAGCAGTGCATTGCACGCGCAAGTTATAGTGAGTCCAACTAACTATAACGTGGGAATTTCAATGGTTTTATGCGAGTACATGGTACAGGCGCCATGAACATTGGCCCCACGATTTAATTTAATTTTCACAACGAGGACGCTGGCGTCCACTTGGATATGCTAAACTACAGGACTTCAAATCCCATCATCCTTTGCGATATTACTCACCTGAGTGCTATCAGTGACAATTTTTGAAAATAAAGGTGGGATTTCCTATGCAAACTGCTGGTGTTCCTCATTGTGTGCACAAGTCGCTCAGAGGAAGGGAGACATCCCGAAACGCGTAGGCGGCATGAGTGTGGGGAGATGTTTTGAAGCAGCCACCCCGTCCGAGGCCAAGACTTCCAGCGAGTGTGAACCATCCGGTGCGGCAACCTTTCATATATATATATATATATATATATATATATATATATATATATATATATATATATATATATATATACACACAGAATAGAATGATTTTAGAGCTTATGGAATGGTGCCTCACCAAAAAAAAAAATTCTCTTTGGTGATGACGGGGGACTGCGATGGGCACCTGTTTCGCCCCCAGTTATGCCAATTTACATCTCGGCTGGTGGGAGGAACGGGTGCTCGGGGCTGGTCCCCTGGACCAGTGAACTGAACATGTCCTGTTGTGGGTTCGGTTCACTGATGATGTCTTCGTGCTGTGGCAGGGCACGGAGACAGACATCGAGCTGTTCTTCAATGACCTTAATCAAAATTCTTTAAATTTAGAATTTGTAGGGCATTACAGCAAAACCACAATAGATTTTCTGGATATTCGGATTAAACCCCTTGATGGTAAATTAGAGACAACTGTATTCCGCAAGGTCACTGCTGGAAACTCAGTTCTCCACGCAGAAAGTGCTCATCCTGCTGCGCTAATTAGAAGTATCCCCTTTGGGGAATACTATAGAGCTAGGAGAACTTGCAGCAGTGAGGAAGAATATGACAGGATAGAAAAAGAAATGACCCAGAGATTTATCCAAAGAGGATATCGTCAAAATGTATTGAAAGGAGCATAAACTAAAGCTAAAAATCTGGAGCGACAAAAGATATTGTTTGAACCTTCTAGAACAAAAAGACAGCAGGAACAGAGTAAACATTTGAGAGACCAGGATAACTCTAGATTTATAACCACTTTCAATGTAAAACACAGGGAAACTAGATCTATCCTGAATAAGCACTGGCATCTGGTAAGAAACGATCCGGTGCTGGGTGCTAGAGTAAAAAGAAATCCAGAGGTTACATATAAAAAAGCCAAATCTCTCAAAGACCTAGTTGTCAAAAGTGAATTCATTGAAAAAAAGAAAGGTATCTCTACTTGGCTACAACAGAAACCAGGTTTTAAAAAATGTTCTTAATGTAAGGTATGCCAACATGGCATGAACCGTACTGATTTTAGATTTTTGTTTAAATAAAACTAACTATTAGAAGTTTTCTGACTTGTAAAAGTAGTTTTGTGGTGTATTTGTTACAGTGCTCCTGTCCAAAAATATATATAGGAAGCACTACATTGGCTGTTCATCAAAGAATCCTTCAACAAAGGCGAGCGATTGTCAATCAAGACAGAACATATTCCATTGGCAGGCATTTTGAGTCCCATCACCAAAGTAACCCTGTGAGCCTGCAGTATACATGTATGGTAGTATTATGAAGACATAGGACTTGAGCCAATAAGTTGGGATGGGTAGTTAATTTAGGAACTATTATGCATTTGCACTTTATGATATCATTGCACTGCACTTAAATGGATTTTAGAAATTGAGATGAGTGAAATGTTTATATAGAGAAATGTGTTATCTAGTTTACATATGTACTTGCACTTATTTCTATATCATTGTACTGTATTCAAGTTTGTTTACATTGAAGAGTGATATGTTTACAAGGAGAAGTTATCACTATTTACATAAGCACCAGCACCTTAAAGGTGCTGGATGATATTGTAATTCAAGGGCCAAAATTTAAAATGACTATGAACTTTTGTAAACTTACTTTTAAATGGATATGAATAATGACCTGTTTTTTGATTGGATATAGGTCATGAGGAAATATATCTATTTGTGGTTGCACTTTATAGTGAAGTAACTTGAAGTTCAAATAATAATGATTGTGTAATGCATATTTGTATTATTGCACTGGCACTTTAAATTTGTTAGAACTAGCACCCAACAGAAACAGGCACTTGTCGCCGGACCGTGAAAAAGCTGAAATTTTCAATTGCTCAATGCACTTGCACTTTTGAAATTTTGATATATACAATTTAAAATCTGAAATAATTTGTGTTTCAATATAAATGTACAAAATTGGGGAATTGATATTCCCAATTAATAATTGTTAATCGTGGTTATAAAACTCCATGTAGTCTAACTTAAACTTGACAATTGGGAACCAATGGAAAGCAAGCTTGATTATATATCTGTGAATGCTAATAGTAACACATATAAATATGGCCACTACATTCTGCTAGGCAGAGTCCCACTGATAGAATATTGTGTCGTATGTCAGTTTTCACTACCACTTTGTTGTGTATTTTAATTAGAAAAAAATGGTGGCTCGGCATCATGAACAAGGAAGCTTGACTTCCGAAACGCGTAGATGTAACTCGTCCATACATAATAAACTGAGTGTCTTTTAAAACCCTACCCTGGAGTGACGGATGATTATCTACTGTGCCTTTGGATGATCCTATATTCGACACACATATATATATATATATATATATATATATATATATATACACATACATACATACACACACATACATACACACATATACACACACATACATATATATATACACACACCTATATATACACACACATATACACACACATATATATACACACACATATATATACACACACACACATAAATTGTATTAAATGCGCCCGTTTTATAGGCGATTAAGGTAACTAAGCTAAGCCTGGCTGCAGCTGTGAGGATGTTCATGTTCACTGCCAATCAGAGAGCGAACGATGCCAGCTCCCATACTAATATGCTCCTAGGTGCTAAATATTGCTGCTGTTTCTTCGGACGTTAAGCCTACCAGACAAAACTATACTCTACTATATTACTTATTCGGACTTGCATCTTGAATATGAATAAACATTTCAATGTTCAACAGATTGCATCCTTGCCACACCTAAAACAGACTGAGTGCACAACCAAAGAAACATAATACAGGAAGAGTTGTATGAAGAATTAATGAATATTAAAAGCTGTCCACATACCTGTTGCTTCTTGTTGGGGTACCGTGCAAAATTTGCTTTGAAAAATGGATATTTCTCATAGGTGTAGTCATAGATCCATTCACAGAAATGATTTCCTATGTCAAAACCCCTAGAAAGAGAACAATTTGGTATCACAAATTAAATGTTAGAAAAAGAACCCAACATGTGGCCTACTCAATATCTCCAACAATCAGTAGGTGCAGTTGAAATGTAGCTAGAGGGAAGATATATTGTAGCAATATATTTTCTATGGGGTGCAATCTTTTATGACTACCAAACTAAACAAATAAGCATTGGTGTCTTGAGAAGAATCTGGAGCCCAATACCCAATGTCCAGGTGGTTCTCCTCTCAAATCAGGGAACCTCCATCTGCGAACACATCAACACAGCTTATTAGGAGCTTGTTAGCCAAAAAGATTGAATAAAGCAAATCCTCCTCTCAACCCAGATATTGGCCCTTACTGTCTACCTAATTCTGAAACCTTCAAATCCTGGATCACTGTAGCAAATCCATCTTTTTCAAGTGTGACCGTAAGTTTGATTTTTGCAGACAAGACTTCCAGATGTTTCTGAAGTATGGGTAGTGAGGAATTATCAAAAATCCTAAAGCAAGTTTTCTTTAAGTTAGCGAACTATAACTGCATACAAACTGTATTGCCTGTGTAAAAGTCAACTCACATGTGACCAAAAACATGAGCTGAGAAGCAGCCACATGGAACTGCAGGCCAGGCCTTGGTACTGGGATACCAGGAAAACGTTTTTAGGATTCTAAATAGTAAACCTGAAATTAGGTAAGTAAGGTGCCGTGTGTCTTTTAATAGTTCCAGCAGCAAAATGTTTTAAAACATACAAACTGTGTGCACTGGTTTGCTAAAAGTGTAACATGGGCCACCATATCAGCAAAGCTACAACACTTTAAACATATGTAAACTTGTGTGGTTTCAAAGCCCTTCAAAGTTTCAAAGGTTCTTTAACCTTTGGCTTGGAAAAGAATGGGTTTGCTGCATATAAACAACTGCCAAAACTAAAGTAAACTATCAACATGAATGTTTAATTTATGTATCACAAGAATAACATTTGAAGAAGTGGTTATATTTCTGCTAAAGTAACAAAAATTGCTGTGACGGCAGGGATCCTGACAGTTCAGCAGTGTTACTCTCACACCTACCTCCAACCTGGCTCGAAAAGGTATGAGGAGATATTAAGTTGGCAGCAGATCTAAAGCTCCGCAGGACAAAATATTTCCTGAGCTTCAGATTTCTCCTGTTTGACATCAAAACAAAATCAGAATGCTCAAAGGACTGAGTTTGCAACTGCCTTCGTTTGTCAACTTCCGATGGATGATCTTGGACATATCAAAAGGTCAGCGTTCACAAACAGCATTCGGTCTCTTGCTTAGCAACTAGACTTCAAATTAGAACACCCACACTGGATACACTTGAAACTATGAGGTTTAACAAACAACCAGGAGCCTCACTATGAGTGGAACAGGACAGTAAAGTCCTGAAGTTGGTGCATTTCACTTCGACTGTGTACAGGAAGTCAGCTACTTTTAGCTGTCCGCATCCCCGGCATCTTGAGATGACCATGTGCAGATCTCTAAATTGGGACAGTTTTAGATGGGGAAAGGTGTCTATCCACAGTATGAGGATCTGGGAGATTTGATGAGGAACATGCAGTCAACAGTATCCACCAGAAAGATCATTGCTAAAAGGTAAGTAAATTGTTCTTTTGAAGGATTCTTCTGATCGCAGTTTCCTCACCGTGTAAATAGATGCCATATCAGTACCTCCCAAGTTAGTGAGCTTGTAAACTGGTGCAGACCAAAAGTCCTGCAGGGCAGAGTGGGCAAAATACTTCTATTGATAGACCTGATTGTCAAGACAGTAGTGCTTTGTGACTGTATGAACCAAAGCCCACATTGCCATCTGATAAATGTACCGAACAGGCACTCCGCATGCAAACGCAATAACAGCATATTTTCCTCAGGTTGAATGAGCATGAAATTGAATGAGCTGTAAGCCTTCTGTGAGCTGTTTCTTAACCAGTGTGTAGCAAAACGTTATGTAGAGAACAATCCATCATGAGATGGTCCATTTGTGTGCTGCCTTGCCCTTCTTTGCCCCAGAGAACATAACAAAGATGACTGTTCACCCGATGCTCTCTGGTGCGATCATAAAAAGCTTAGTGTCGTTTTAATGTTCGAATGATGAAGACTTCTCAGAGGGTTTAGGTGGAGCAAAGAACACCAGGGTATAACCTAGCCAACATGAAATTGCAAGAAAAGAACCAAGGATTCCCAACACCAAATTATCAGTGAAAAATGTTGTGTAAAGACGGTTAACGGAACAGGCTTGCAGCTCGCTCTCAACTTACCTACTATTTTAGCGATAAGGAAGACTGTGTTCAATGTCAAAAGTCTGAACTGACAACTATACAGCAGCTCAAAATGTACGCACATCAAAAAAGTGACTACTAAATTCAAGTCTCATTGAGCCATCACAAAGGGTTTGGTGGAAAATAAATATAGCACACCTTTGACAACTCTCTCAGGCAACAAATAATCTTTTACAACACCCAAAGGAAATTCTTGTTGGGCCAGAAACAAAATGAACAACCAAACTTCAGACAAATTGGCTTGTAGTGGGTCAGACTACCGAGTGTAGCACCAAGCCATAAATATGTCTCAACGACTGACGTACATCAATTTTGTAGAGGACGCCTCTTCGCCAAGATGACAACTTCAGAAAGAAGGTCAAAAGAGGTCAACTGCTAGCACTCAATCTCCAAGCATGGAGCTGCAAATAGTGCAGGCCTGGGTACAGCACCCAGCCCTGCATCTGCAACAGAAGATCCTCCTGAAGTGGCAGCTTGATCGCAGGGCAGAGGTCATGCCCAGGAGTTCTGGGTCCCATTCTTTACTGGCCAAATTCAGTGCCACTAGAATTATTCAGGCCCGGTCGTTCCTGAACTTCAGAACTAGGGGCAGGAAAGGAAGCAGAAGAAAGTCATGCAGGTGTCCTGAGCTCTACTCCAAGCAGAGTCTGAGTCTCAGAGAGCTTCTTAGTAATTCCAAAATGCAAAAGTGCAGACATTGCGGTGCTCACTGTGACTTTCCGGTCCTACTGCAGAGCATTATCTGTACCTCCCAAGCCAGTGGGTCTGTGAACTGGCTCTGACCAAAAGTCCTTCAGGACCCTGCTGGCAAAATGGCTTTCTAGACTGTTCTGTCAAGACAGTAGGGCTTCTTGACTATATAAACCACAGCACACGTAGCAACCTGATCATTGTCTCAGACAGGGACTCCACATGCTAACAGTGGCAGCAACTTTGCCTCTGGTTTAAAAAGCCTGTAACTGATTGAACTGTAAGCCTTTTGAGCACTGTTTCTTATCCAGTGTGTATCAGAATGTTATACAGAGAACAATCCTTCGAAAGACCAGCCATTTTTACACTGCCTTGGCTTTCTTTGACCCAGAGAATCTAAAAGTGGATTGGGAACCCAATGCAGTTCGGTGTGATCTGGAATATTTCAACAAATTGGCAGGTTGGGAGGGGGGGGGGGTGTATTTCAACAAACCCAGCAAATTCGGAGTCATCCACACAGATCCAGGACAGAAGTTAAAACATTGGGATCTTAGCCTCTATTCCGGGGGAAAGGCATGAAACTGTGCTGTATCCAGAACAGTTCTGATCAACTTGAGCATCTGCAAAGAGTCACATGTGACTTTGGCGTATTGATAATGAACTCCAAAAAGGTTAGGTTACCAATCATGTGGAGAGGTGGTTGATGACAGCCTGGGGCAAGCCTGCCTTTAGCAGTCAGTCGTCGCGATGAGGAAGCCTCTGAAGGTGCACTGGGACCTCTTCCAACACTTTTGTGAACAACAGAGGAGCACGTTAAGCCAAAGGGGAATGCAAACTGAAAATGCTCCTTGCCCACGATGAACTTCATGTAGCAACTGTGACGAAGACATAGAAATGGCACTTCCTGCAGGTCCAATGCCACCATCCAATCTCGGAGGTCTACAGCAGACCGGATCTGTGCTAGTGTGAGCATACTTAATTTGTCCTTCCTCAGAAGGCTTTGAAAGGGCAAAGTTCTAAAATAGGACCAAGGACTCTGCCCTTGCTCACAAGGAAGTAGCAGGAGTAACACCAGTACCTACTGCTGAGACCGAAACCCTCTCTATGGCCCCTTTGGCCAAAAGGGCCTAACCTGCTATTGCAAGAAGGACAGGTTGACGTCCACCAGCAACTCTGTTGGTGGTGGAATGTGCGGCGGTAGAAAGAAACTGAAAACAGTGCAGCTCCAATGTACAGTTTGGAGGACACATAGCAAGGACAACTAATGTAGTGTTGCGGCTGCGGATGCTAGAAGCGCGGGTGACTGAGCTGCACATTGTTGTTGGTGCCCTGGAGGTTGTCTCTGTGCTGAGACCTCAGCCACAAAACGGGTGAAAGGCCTTCTGCATTGGCAGGAGCCTGGCAGAGGTGAAACTGAAACCCCTACCATAGCCACATATGTGGTGAAATGTGCTAATGGAGGCTGAGAGAGACAAATGTGATTGGCCCTGCACTCTTTAAAACATTGTATGGCTGAATCTGCCTTGTCGCCAAAAAGGCAAGATCAAATGGCATTAGGGATGCTTGTACATCCCCGGAGTAGCAGCCCATAAACCTCATCCAGGGGTGGCTTTACACTGGTACCAGTCTCAAGACCAAAACAGTTAGTTGTGTTCAAGCAAAAAAGGATTACAAATTTCACTGCATCACGGCCATCCCGGATAGCGCGAGTGAAGGATGCCTGAAGGTAATCCGGAACTACTTGTAAAACGTGTGCCACTGTGTTCCAAAATCACATGGTTGTAGTGGCCTAGAAGGAAGTTGGCATTCACTGATCTCAGAGCCAGCCTACGATTGCCAAAGGTTGCTTTGACTAATGATCAGGTGGGTTGGTCGTGGAAGGCGTTTGGATTTACCTTACTGGTAGACACCTGCACTGCCAAGCTCTGGCCTAAGATCTTGCATAGGAAAAGCTGTATATTGTGCCGCTGGCCAAAGAGGTGAGCAACTGGATGACTAATCAATGGTCCTGAACATGGTTTTGCCCAAATGATATCAACAAAGGCCTCAATAAATAGTGATCAGTTTGTGTTTTTGATTTGTACGGTGCATGGATGCCGGAGATGAGGCGCCTGAGAGCTAGGAAAAAGTCTTCATTATTTGGTTGCGGAGAGCAGAAGCTATTAAAATAGCTACGTTTTCAATCGCTTTCAAAAGTCAGGTGGAATCTGGTGAAAATGAAGTGGAAGACTTTCCAGAGTTCAGAGGGTCAGATATCTGAAAGCGAATCCCTTTTTGTCTGGGTCACTTTATTCTGATCAAGAAACTGCATTTTTCTTTCTGTGATGAGGACTATTATGGCAACTGTCATCAGTTTGAGGATTGGATTATGCAAATAGCATTTACCTTGGCCTCCCAAACTGTGATATTGCAAGATTACAACTGCTTCAGAATGCAGCAGCAATGGCGGCTATTCAAGATCCCTCACAGATCACACACCTCTTTTGAAACTACTTCACTGGTTACTAGTGAAGCAGTGTATTTAATTTCAAATTAGCTGCTTAGTTTAAGGCTTTGCATGGGATGGTTCTTAAATTTCTTGACCAATCGAGTGGTGAGATATGCTTCGAAGAGGGAACTCCACTCGTCTACAGCTAATCTCCTGGTGATATAATAATAATCCACATTTGTAAAGCGCACATTCACCCGTAAGGGTCTCTAGGCGCTGGGGGCCGTCGGGAAGATTAAGCAAGCTATTGCCCAGAGTCACATGGTGCTGGGCTAACCTGCCGCCGGAGCCGGGGATCGAACCCTGATCTCCAGATTCCAGCGTCAGTCGCCCTGGCCGCGGCGCCACACCTCTCCCACGTGATGACGAGATTTGCATTCAAGAGTTGGAGGTCGTGGGTTATCAGTGGAAGCCCAGACTGAATGGAACTCTTTCACACTGAACATTCGATCTCGTACTAAAATAAAAACCTTCAGGACTGCTTTAAAAAAAAAAAAGACCTGGCTCTTCATAAGAAGGCATTTGATTTGCAACTCTTAAGGTGAGCCTCACGCCCTAGTATATGAATCCCTCTCTCAAGGTTAGTGCCACGATAATCTCGGGTGAACAAGTGCTTTGCAAATATCGGATAGCATACAATATAAATCAGTGACCTATGGAGAGAGCAACAAAATATCAATATGCTGCAATGCCTATCCAACGATCGAATTTGGGCTGGGATGGCTCCTACTTTCCAAGTTATCAGGCCCAAACATGAAAGGCTTGGCTAAGGATAATACACAGTAAACCACATTATTAGTGACATGAACAATGTTGCTTTTTTGTAAACAGTCATCTACTAAATATATTGCAACAGTAGATGTTAATAAAAAAATCATACCTATAATTGTAGCTGCTATATTCAAAGTCAATCAACATCAGTTTTTGTTTTGGTGAATTTTCCCGACCATCAAGGAGTAAAATGTTACCTGAAAGAAGTAAGCAGGATAAATAAAAGTTACAAAGGAGGGTTAAACATAAAACCAACATGCTTGTTTGAGGATGTTAAGGTGTCTGATACATTTCAGAAAAGGAAACATTACTTTCCTGTTGAGAGTTTGGGACTCTCAAGTCCTCGATGTCCTTAACATATTTGGAATCTGTGGTTACAGACATCACCAAAAATTTCTTGCAAAGTAGAAAGCTCCCCTTTTAAAAATCCTAAACGGCAACACAGTGCATCTCATGTAGGTTTTCCTTGAAACGAAAACGCAGGAGTGAACCTCTTGGTTTCTTTTTTGGGAACAGCTTTGAATAAGATTCCAAATTCCTGTATCAAGTAGTCCAAATTGATGGGCTCAGCCCACTCCAGTGATATATGGAGAGAGGAGCCAAACACTGAATTGTGTGCCCTTTATGCATGCTATCTAGCACCCATCTGTTACTCACTCTGCAAACTATCTACCACTCATCTGTCATTTGTTACCCTCTGCCATGCCATGAGATAGTCCTACCAGATGTCTTGCAGATTGCCTCCAATTCAAGAGGGTTTTAGGTGCTAGAATACTTATCTGGTTCTTCAAGCGGTCAATTGCAATAGAGATCATAAAGACACTGGGTACGGTTTACCTATTTATCAGGATTAGATCCAAAGAGAGAAGACCCAGCGACTAGTAGATCCACAATATTTTGCTGTGCTTGTGATGATGAATAACCGAGACTGAGGAAGTATGTGTACTACACAGACAATAAAGTGGTT
The DNA here is from genome assembly GCF_964261635.1 of Lissotriton helveticus. Lineage (NCBI taxonomy): Eukaryota > Metazoa > Chordata > Amphibia > Caudata > Salamandridae > Lissotriton > Lissotriton helveticus. The sequence goes on from NC_136061.1 coordinate 1,869,857,147, forward strand.
GTCATGCCACCTGCTCAACTGGTTAACAAGCTAGGTACAGAATAGAATAGCCATTTCTGGCTGGTGTCAGGTGTGTGAAGTGAGACCTGCGAGGGAAGTCAAATGGGGGTGAAAACTACAATTGCAATCAAATATCTGCGTCATCAGCAAGGCATAGTAAATGTGGTGTTTGCACAAGTCACTGGAGGTAAAACGATTAGGAAACAGTCCAACCTACATAGCTAAAACTGACTGCAACTTGTGAACACTGGCTTGGCTAAGTTTTTTTTTCTCTCCTCATTTCATTTATTCAAAGTGCTGCCAGATTGTAAGGAATATTTCCCTTTGAATAATTAGCCCAACATGGAGGCTGATATCGCAGGACTAAACAAGCAGCATTTGCTTCAACTGCACCTTAGTGGGTCAGTTACTCTTCCCCACACCTTCTGTCCGTGATCTCCTTTCTCTAGCCGCCACAAGTTAAAGTTGTCAGTCAAGTGACACTTGACACTGGTCTACCTCTATCCTAAACTCTTAAATCTCTCCTCTGCTCCCTGGGCATGCAGGTAAAGGGCAGAGAGGGCTATGGGCTTAAAGGATAAGAGCAGAGAGGTCAAGGACATCCTTCCTATTAAAGTCTGGGCTAAAGCAGAGAGTCTACATATTCTTAGACATCATGTCCTTCTCTAGTAACTTTCATGTTCTTTCCACAAGTAAAGTTAACAAGTTACATTCACCAAGCCTAAAGCACCCACCTCCATGCGCTGCTAATGTACAGCTCTTGGCTGGACTTGATAGTTTTCAGGTGCCTATTTCTACTGGCTGTTTTTCTTAAACTTCTGAGTGGAACCTTTCCCCAAACATGCTACGGCTGGTTGTATAATAACGATTCCTATGAATATGCTCCTAGGCTGATCAAAAGAGCATTGAGTACAATGGGTATAGTCCCCTTTTATTTGGGATTCTCCTGAAGCTGTTGCACAATCTCTACAACTGACAAAATGAAATGCAGATTGGAACATCTAGAAAAAGCTGCAAGAGCAGCCACGATCAGGAGTTTGGGAGGATCCTCACTATCAGAAAAGGTAAACAATCGAGTTTCTCTGAGGCAATAGTGGAAGGCACCTTTTCTAATCTCTTTAATTTACATGTGTTTCCTTTTTAATTATATTTCTTATATGGATATCAGTTTCACCAGATGCTATACTTTTTTACTGTTGGTATGTAAACCACTTGAATGCCTACCAAAAATGCAGTGTGCAAAACATCAGAATTGTGCAGGATTAAACACAGATCTGGGCAATCCACAGTAGAAGCAAATTCTTTACTTGCTTGGTGTCATGTAAATGGAAGGTTGACCTACTCAGATTTGCAAAGTCTAAAACTATTGTTTATATTCCAAAACAAATTAGAAAAACAAGTCCCTAATAGGTTTCTCACACATGAAGTTCCCACCAACAAGTATTTGAAGCGATCAACCAGCCTAACTATAGGAGTCTTGCACATCTTGTTTTGTCTACAAGACTTATTTTATGGAATATTATTCCTGGTATCCTGCAGACTCTTATCTTGCCTCCACCATGGTACTTCTTGAATCATACCAGAAACATTGAGAGGTGCACTTTGTGATGGAACTAGTGCTTTAACGTCTACATATTTGTTCATAGGGAGAGGCAGCCAGAGATTTTGTACAATTTGCAAAGGAAAAAGAGGAGTATGGCTGGAAACTATGCGTGAGTATGCCAACCACAACGTAGGCCATAAACTATTTTCTGAAGTTCTTGGATAACGTGTTCTTTACAGCCAAACTGTCTGAAAGGACTATATGTAGGGCTCCCGGTTTTTATATTTATTTTTAACATTTCCGTCTGTATTTATCAATATTTATTTTTGGGCCATCTTATTGGTATTTCTTCATTTTTATTTTTATTTTTCGAGACTAAATGGAGACGAAAAGTGTATCTTTTAATATTTAACTCCTAAGCGTGCACACTTTGATACCCGTCTCGTTTTAGCTAATTAAGCAGCCAAGTATAACAACACACTACATCCGCAGGTAAATATTAGCATTGTATACAAATATTTATTAACCTGCCTGTATTTAAGGAAATGTAATTTTTTTTAACTCTCCATGATGCCTATCTGCTGTTGACCTAGAATTCATGAAGGATAACATGAAGAGAAACACAAGCACGATTTTATGTATATTTCAACTTTTAAAAATAAATACAGACTGGAAACTCATTGTTTACTGACTGTATTTATTTGTAAAATAATCTGTAAAAACAGAACTGGGAGCCTTTTTAAAAAAAAATGTGTTTGACGTTTTTCTAAACAAACAACGTACAACAAGCCAGCAGAATATCAATCATTAAAGGGCTTATAAAGCACAGTCTTAATAATGAACAGTTCTTCTCAGTGGTGCATACTTCGTCAGCCCACCTCCATCAGTAGGATTAATGTACATCATTTACTAGACAATCACAGAGAGCAGCAAATCATAGCAACAGATTAATAGGACATTTCTCAGTACCTCAGAAAGGGCTTAACTACTTGTACATTACTCTCCCGACCACATTTCGAAGGTGCTTCAACACATAGATAGAGACTAGAGGCAACAGTAGGGTTAAGTTGCATTATGGCAGTGTCGCATTCTGAGTGTATCCAATGGCTGGTGTAACATTCGATGTCTGCTGCTTTTGGAGCCATGTTAGAAATGGTTCCCATATGTCACGGGGCCTGAAAGAAGGCGGCATCAATTCCCAAAATGTACTCAAGTATGTGTGCCCATAGGTGACCTCCCTAATCCACTCTTTAATGGAGGGCACCGTCTCCTGCCACAGTGGATTGCAACTTGTCTTTTTGTAAACAGTAAGAGGAGTGCATGAAGCTTGCGCAGCTTGGGCGGTGTGTATTTGATGTATCCCAAGAGACCAAGAATGGGGGATGGGGACAGTGATGCATCCAGGATGCAAGTTATGGAGTCAAAGACTAGTAGCCAGAACTCGGCTATTTTGGGACAATCCCACGCGACATGTAAAAATACAGCTGGGGTGTACCCACAGCGCCAACAGCTATCGTTTTCACGTATACCCATATGATGGAGGCTCACCGGTGTCCTATAAAATCTATGTAAATATTTTAAATGAACCAGCCGCGACTTCTAATTTGGTGAGCGTTTGGTTAACTGCCCACAATAAAATTCCCATTGGGCTAGGGTCAGGGGTGTTTCGAGAACTGGGAGCCTTAATTAGATGGATTTGAAAAGTTCCCGATCAGACATCCCTCCAGTGCACTCCTCTGAATGCACACATTCAATCAATCAATCAGGTGTTTGCGAAGCGTGCTAATCACCCGTGAGGGTCTCAAGGTGCTGGGGGATGGGGGCAGGGGAGCAGTCATTGAGCAGCTCCGTCTTACACAAAGAGCCAGGGTCTTGAGGCTCTTCCTGAAGGCTTGCAGAGTGGGTGAATGTCTGCTGCTGAGCGGAAGTTCGTTCTAGGTCTTTGAAGGGATGTAGGAGTAGGCTCTTCCTCCCGTTCTGACTCTGCGAATGCGGGGGGGTTTCGGCACGGGCGAGGTCAGCAGAGCTGAGGCTTCTCTTGGGTGGGCAGAAGGGGACTTTTCCATTGAGGAATTGGGGTCCGGTGTTGTAGAGGGATTTATAGGTGTGAGTGAGTAGCTTGAAGGTCACTCTTATTGACAGGGAGCCAGTGGAGGTCTCGTAGGTGCTGGGTGATGTGTTCTTGTCACGGGATGCCGAGGACAAGTCTGGCAGCGGTGTTCTGGATGGTCTGGAGCTTTCAGGGCAGGGATTTATGGATTCTGGCTTAGAGCGTGTTTCCGTAGTTCAATCTGCTGGTTATGAGTACCTGGGGGACAGTCTTTCTGGATTCGGTGGGCGGTCCATTTGTTGGTCTTGAGGAGAACGTAGAGGTTGTTGAAGCAAGCAGAGGAGACGGAGTTGACCAGTCGGGTCATGGTGAGGGAGGAGTAGAGTATGATGCAGAGGTTGCAGGCGTGGTCCGTGGGTGTGGGGGGTTGCAGAGGGCATTGGGCCACGAGGTGTTGTCCCATGTGGAATTCTGTCTATTCCAAGTGGAGCTTCAGGCAGCTGCTGCTCATCCATGAAGCAACGCCTTTCATTCCTTCCTGGAAGAGGAGTCTGGTGGTGTTGTGTTTCTTTGTAAGGGAGAGGATGAGCTGGGTGTCGTTGGCGTAGCTTACTATGCCGAGTCCATGTTATCCGACGATGGTGGCGAGGGGGCCATGTAGATGTTGAAGAGCATGGGGCTGAGCAATGATCCTTGGGGTGCTCCGCAGCTGATCTCTGTGAGTTCAGAGAGGAAGTGTGGGAGTTTGATTCTTTGGGTTCGGCAGGTGAGGAAAGAGCAGATCCATTCGAGGTGGTTCCCTGTATGCCAGCTTCGTGGAGTCTGGCAGTGAGTGTGCGATGGGAGACGGTGTCGAAGGCTGCAGAGAGATCTAGTAGGATGAGAGTCGCCGTGTGGCTCTGGTCGAGAAGAGTGCGGATGCAGTCTGTGGCGGCTAGGAGGGCTGTCTCGGTGTTGTGGTTGCTGCGGAATCCGGATTGGGAGGAGTTGAGGATGGAGTTAGTTTTGATGAAGTTTTTGAGCTGGATGTTGACGATCTTCTCAGTGACTTTGGCTGCAAAGGGGAGGAGAGATGGGTCTGTAATTTGAGGTCTGTCAGGTCTGCGGAGGGCTTCTTGAGGAGGGGCTGGACTTCAGCGCATTTCCAGTCGGGAATGTGCCGGTTTCGAAGGTGAAGTTGATAGTGTCGTAGTTCAGGCGCCATGGCTGCGGCGGTGGCTCTGTGAAAGATGTGTAGCGGGAAGAGGTCCGCGGGGGCTCTTGAGTGAATGTTCTTCATGGTCGTTGCTGTGTCTTCTGTACTCCAGGCAGAGATGGTAGGCTGGCTGGCGTTGCTGGAGGTAGGTGTGGCTACGGTGTCAACTATCTGCTCAATGAAGTTGCCGTAGAGGGACATGATTTTGAAACGGAAGTAGGAGCAGAGTTTGTTGCAGAGGTACTGGGAGGGCGTGACGTCTGCGGCTTCGCTGGGGGTTTGGTAAATTTCTGTATGATGCTTTGAGTTGCAGGAGGTGGCGAGGATCTTGACTCTGATGAGTTGGTGGTGTTCCGATATGGAGTTCTTGTAGCTGGTTCGTGCTTCCGGGGTTTTGCGGTTTCTCCATACTTTCGAGATGTCTGTAGATGTGTCTGGATTCTCAGGAGGTCAGTGATGAACCAGGTGGCATTCGTGGGGCGCTGACTGTCAGAGTTCCGGAGGGGGGAAGCTTGTCTGCGCAATCGGTGATCCATCTGTGGAGTTCGTTGGCTGCAAAGTTGACATCGGTCGCGGTGGGAGGGGTGTGGTTGAGGGTGGACTTGAGTTGCTCTTTGGTGACCTTGCTCCAGTTCCTGTGCTGGGAGCGTGGTGTAGTTTTGTGTGCAGTGGGTTTTGAGAAGGGGAAGTGTACACAGTGGTGGTCCGTCCAGAGGGGTTGTGTAGTGTGGCTGAAGAGGATGTTGTTTCTATCTGCGAAGGTGGGGTCGAGGGTGTGTCCTGCCTTATGGGCAGGGGCGGTGATGAGCTGCTTCAGTCCGATGTTGACGAGGTTGCCCCCCTAGGGCGATTGGGGGGGGTCGCTGAGGTTGTCGAAGTGGAAATTCAGGTCTCCGAGCGTTACGTAGTCCATGTAGGCAATGGAGTGCAGCGCAATGAGGTTACTGATAGTTGCGGCGAACGCAGTTCGTGGTCCGGGAGGTAATTAGGCCAGGGTACCACGAAGGATCGTTCTGAGGTTGATCTGGAAATGGAGGTGTTCCGTGGAGGACGAGGAGTCGTTCGTGTTGGAGGTAGTGAGTCTGAGGGAGTTCTTGTATACGATGGATAGTCCTCCTCCCAGGTGGTTGAGGCGGTCCTTCATCTGGATGTTGTATCCATCAGGGATGGCAGTAGCAATGTCGGGCAGAGGTGGCATTGGTCCATATTTCTGTGAGTAAGGAGACGTCTGGCGAGGTGGTGTCGAGGAGGACCCAGATTTCTACTGCGTGTTGGTGCAGGGAGTGTACGTTGAGGATGCAGCTCAGGGGTTTGGGTGCGCAGGCATCCGGTGGGTGGTGGTCGTGGGGGTCCGTAGGTGGGTGAAGGGGAGGCTGCAGTGTCGGCAAGAGAACTGGCCGTGGGTGGTGTTCGGCATCAACAGCTGTTCCTTCAGGGTTGAGTGCGTGGAGTGCAGCTGAGTCGTAGCGGTGGGAAGCTGGATAACAAAAGTCCCTGGCGCTGGTCAGGTGCAGATGGGCTTGACTTTGGCATGCCAGCAGCCGCCATTAAGTTGGGAAATGGGAGGGAGCACATCTGGGAGGCGGGAACCAGTAGAAGCAGCAGCGGTGGGAAACAAGGCAAGGGGAGAGTGAAAAAAGGGCACAATATGAGACAAAATAGACACAAAGAGCACAGATAGAAAAAAAGGTAAAAGCACACAGCACAAAAAAGGCAAGAGTACAAAGAACAAAAAAATGCAAAAGCACAAAGACAAAAAGGCAGAAGTGCACGAACGGGCCACAAAAGGCAAAAGGCAGACAGACAAGGCTGACAGAGCGGACCAACAGAAGAGCAAGGCTCTCCCACTGGACCTCCAGGTATGAGGTGCAGGCAGGAGCCTGTGGGTGGAGGAGGGCCTCAAAAACCTACCTGTGACCAGAGCGGTGCTGGGGGCAGCAGTGTAACGACGGAGCTCCTTACTGTTATGAATTCTGGCAGAAATGGGTGGTATATTTGATAGGTTGCTAGGCGCTGAAGGGCAGTACACTAATCGTTATTCCTATATTCTGATACTATTTGTTAACAGTGCTATAGGGTAGAGGAGAACCACCTGCCTCCCAAAACCTCTGATTGGAAACCAACAGAACAAAGTACAATTCATGTACCCTACGACGGAGCTCCTTACTGTTATGAATTCTGGCAGAAATGGGTGGTATATTTGATAGGTTGCTAGGCGCTGAAGGGCAGTACACTAATCGTTATTCCTATATTCTGATACTATTTGTTAACGGTGCTATAGGGTAGAGGAGAACCACCTGCCTCCCAAAACCTCTGATTGGAAACCAACAGAACAAAGTACAATTCATGTACCCTAGCACAACGTAAAGTTAATACAGTCTAATTCAGACAAAATAGATGCAACAAAAAGCGATGAGTCTTATTCTTTTCTCTTCTTTTTAGGTCTCGGCTAGTAACGCGCGAAGCGCGTTCTCGCCAGAGAACTATAGTCGGCGTCTCAGCAGAAAAACGCGCAGAGGGGAGACAAGAGCTGGCCGCGCGCCCAGCATTCCCTATTGCGGCGTCGGAATCCGACCCGCGCCTTCGGATCGGGTCGCACGCGTGAGCTTCTACCGTAGACAGCTCACGTGACGTCGCACGGCCCAATCCGAAGGCGCGCGTCGGAAACGGCTGTCGCAGTCCCGCCCCTTCTCGCCGGACATGTATCTATAGCGCCGAGATCTTGCGCGGGCGTCTGGGCGCTTTACGCACAGATTACGAGTTATGCTTGAGTCGCGCAGTCTATGCTTGCTCTCTCTCACCTTGCACTGCAGCTCCTCGCCCGTGTGCAGCTCCACCGCCCGGCAGACGCTCTCCCGCCCGTCCGGCTGCAGCAGCAGGTAGTTGGCGATGTGGGTGGGCCCCTGGTGGCAGCTCAGCTCGGTGCCCAGTGGGCACGGGGGGCTGGGCGGGGACGAGCCCAGGTAGCCGCTGCTGTCCGACGAGGGGCACTCGGCGAGCCGGGGGCACTTGGCGACGGGCTCGGCGCTCTCCAGCCTCTTGAGGCAGCGGGCCCGGAGGCAGAGGCCCCGCTGCCTCCGCCGTGGGTACTGGAGGGTCACAGACATCGAAGTGGAGGTCTTCCAGCCGCAGGGGAGGCGGGGGCTGTTAGGACTCGGTGGGCATTTACCGATACACCGACCGGCTTCAAGGCACTGCTTCCTTCCACAAAGCAATGCCCAGGATTCACTTTTCCTAAAAGCAGGATCTGGAGAAAGCAAAGTCCTGCTCCCACAGGCAGAGCCAGCCACTCTCCGCCGCAGGGTGAGGAGTCCTGTCCCACAGGCAGAGGCCAGGAGTGTGGGAATCCCTCTCCTTCACAGGCAGCGCTGAGGTCACTTGCAGTGCCAGGCTCCAGGGGGCATGGGCATTCCTCCCACCACAGCCAGAGCCCTCCTACTGCCGGCGTCAGGTGCAGGCACCAGCCCCCTCTGCACAGGATCCTGGTGCGCCCGGGGCAGAGCCGTGCTCTACTTCAAAGATTAGAGATACTAGTCTCATTGAACGTGTATCCAAGACAGATGTTTGCTATGCAACTTGTCCAGATCCTGGTTTCAATTTATAAATCCTCTAAATGCTTTTTTACTGCTCCTTGCGCGGCCAGTTCCAGGTGTTGTGCTGCTCTGGTGATGCACTCCTTTACTGCGGTGAAGACTGCCCGAGAGTGCTGGCAGCGGCGAGAGTGCACGGAGTGCAGCGAGAGCAAAAGCCGGCTTGTGTGCAGCGGAGGCTGGGTCCCCTCGCTCTGCCCGTCATAGGCTTCCACACCAGCCCTCACTGGGGATTACACAGTGCTGGCTCAGCCCTCCTGTGACTCACACTACACTCCTCTTATAACATCCACCGTGCTTTTCACAACACTCAAAGCCAAGGATTGTAGTTCCTATCCACTAACAGCCTTGCCACCCCATAAAATAAGCCCCATGTAATCTTCAAGACCAGAGTTTATATACCAGGCCAGAAGTAAACACTCCTGTACCACCCTCCAAGCCAAAGCTCCTAAAGCATACATGCTGTCAGGGAACCTACACCATCACAAGGCCCAGCAATCCCGGGCTGTCCCAAAGACATTGCTTTTACACCATCCCAAGAGGCAGCACCCCAGACTGTCCCAAAGCCTGCGCTCTCACACTATCACAAGAGCCAGCATCCCAGACCACCCCAAAGCCTGTGTTGTCACACCATCACAAAACATGTGCTCTCACACCATCACAAAACGTGTGCTCTCACACCATCCCAAAGCCTGCACTCTCACACCATCACAAAACCTGTGCTCTCACACCATCACAAGAGCCAGCAAATCCAGACTGTCCCAAAGCCTGCGCTCTCACACTATCACAAGAGCCAGCATCCCAGACCTTCCCAAAGCCTGTGCTGTCACACCATCACAAAACATGTGCTCTCACACCATCACAAAACGTGTGCTCTCACACCATCCCAAAGCCATCACAAAACCTGTGCTCTCACACCATCACAAGAGCCACCAAACGCCTGCACACACACAATCCCAAAGCCCACAAAACCTGCACTCTCACACCATCACAAAAGCCAGCAAGCCCAGACCGCTCCAAAGCCTGCGCTCTCACACCATCACTAGAGCCAGCAATCCCAGACTGTCCCAAAGCCTGCGCTCTCACACCATCACATAACCTGCGCTCTCACACCATCGCAAAATGCATACAAGTACAAAAGTAACTTACAATATTATTATAGTATAATATTATTGCCAACATTGCTTAATATTTTGCAACATCTATCTTGCAAATCATCTTTATACACCAATACACACTTTGCTAAAAATTTAAAGCAACACATTGTCATATACAATGCCAATAACTCAAACTTTAATGCTGCGAGACCTATTGCATTGCAAATGCTTGTTTGTTTAATCCGACATCCCAGAGTTCGGGGTCGATGTATTTTCAAGCCAAGCCAACACGTGTTTCGTCGCCTTCTGTAAACATTAGAACATGCGACTTGTTCACGGCTGAATATGAGGTCTTTGATATATTTCTTTCATGTGGCGATAATTCCAGACCACACGGTCCCGTGGCGTGTAAAAACTAAATCCTTATAGGATGTTGCGATGATAATCACTGGTCAACTGTCAGCATTCCAAAATCTGTTTACGCTCCGACAAACACCAAATCCGCGTTGTCTCTCATCACGCCCGGAAACTCGAGTGCAAGGGGAGAGTGAAAAAAGGGCACAATATGAGACAAAATAGACACAAAGAGCACAGATAGAAAAAAAGGTAAAAGCACGAAGCACAAAAAAGGCAAGAGTACAAAGAACAAAATAATGCAAAAGCACAAAGACAAAAAGGCAGAAGTGCAAGAACGGGCCAGAAAAGGCAAAAGGCAGACAGACAAGGCTGGCAGAGCGGACCAACAGAAGAGCAAGGCTCTCCCACTGGACCTCTAGGTATGAGGTGCAGGCAGGAACCTGCGGGTGGAGGAGGGTCTCAAACACCTACCTGTGACCAGAGCGGTGCTGAGGGCAGCAGTTTAACGACGGAGCTCCTTACTGTTATGTTAATGTTCTATTAACAAATTACTTGAGAGCGGTTACCCGGAGGGGTCACAGCTCTGTGCGACCAAGCCTGAGGGCCTAACAATGCACAAAACATCACTACTTGGGGAAGGTATGGGTGTTGAATCCTTTCCTAAAAGTCAGATGATTGCTTTTCACGCGGAGACTCAAATAAGTCACAGATGTATATACAGATGTATATATTGTTTAAATAACAGCATATTGCCAATTAAAAATCCAAGGTTTTTGACCAAACAGGAAGACAACCAAGTAGTACACCACACATCAGATGGGTCATATAAAACCAGAATTTCTATCTTTATGGAATTGAGCTGGAGCGCATTCACTGGCATACATGATGCCACTATGGACAAACATGATTTGAAGCTTTCATTAGTATTGGTACAGAGTCATCAAGCCAAACGACCATCTCAGTGTCATGACATAAGTCGTAAAGAACCTACAAAAATGCCAGCGGGGTGATACATATATTAGAGTTAGACTTAATGACATCCTGTGTAGAATGCCTTAATTTACTGGATGCAAAGCTCAATGAAAGGACAATAGTAGTCCTTGATTTCTGTCAGTTAAGTAGAAATCAAGTCATTACAGTGAGCTTCCACGGATGCCTGCTTGATGAAATTTAAACCGAACATCAAAGGGTATGGTTTTGAAGGCTCGGGCAGATCTATTAAGATCAAAGCAACTCTGTCACTGAGCTTAGATGAATGTTGGACGAAGGTGACAGACTAAAGTGCTGTTTCGGGGCTATGCAAAGGTCGAAACCCAGACTGAACGTGGTCCAAAAGATCATTTGACTACAGCTAAATCTGATGCCTAAGCGTCATTATGTCAGGTTTCTCTTAAAAATATATGAATATTGTGGTTCAAAAGAAAAATGTAAATTTCAATTCTATGCTTTGCTAGGGAGATCACATTTAAGAGGGTCAGTATCTAGCCTGACATTTGTATGGCCACAACAAGGATTTAATGTAACTGGAATATGAGAATATATGCCCTTGGTTCTGTTGAGGTCAAGCAGCTACTGAATGTGCTCCAAAATGCATGGATTTTTAAACAGGGCTATTCACTAGCACTCTTACTCCTTTGAAACAAACACCTCATAAAACTAAAGAAATCTAGGCAATCTGCATCAATCTATGCACGCGCAGCACGATTAATAAAACCCTTGAGTAATAGCATGCAAGACTTCATCTATTACAGCTAAAAACTACATATCAACCAAATCCATTACACAACAGAATCACATGATGTGTAGACTGTTCATGGAGGTACTGCATTAAAACAAACACTCCTATAGTTCGCACTCATGGCCTTAAAAATAAACCAAATTAGTTTACTACACTGACCAGGCCGCCAACAATTCATTTTTCAATTAGGAGTACAACATTCATTTGTGGTGCTGGTTTCTCAATGTGTTAACGTTATTGTATTAAGTGGGGCTCAGAAAACTTAAGCATCTCCTGCAGTAGTCTGTATATCATAGTCCAATGGCCCGACTCAGTCTTCCATTGTTCAAAGGTTGATAAAATGAGAGCCACTGAGCGGGGGAATAACAAGCATCTCATTTGTCAAAGAGAACAGTCTCCTTAAGGTAACTGCATACTCTACTTTTTTAATCCCTACTTAATTTTCATTGTGTGATACAGCAGTGTTGTGATAGTCACAAAGCAGGAAATAATGGACTCTGGCCTAACTGCATAAGCAAGTCTTTTCAGGTTATCCGGACATGTGTGCCCAGCTCTACTACTCCTTCAGTGACATGTTTTTTAGAAGCAAATCTGTCATGTATTTTAAAACACACCCGTCCCTAGTGTCATTTACAGACACAAGAGACTATTCCTCAGTTCAGCTAAAATCCAGATGCAACTGCTACCACATGGTCAATTCCTCTCCAAGACAGCTCACAGGGCCAGATGTACTACCATTACAATTTGCGATGTCTTACACGCGGTTTGCGATTCCTAATGGGGTCGCAAATTGAATGCCTCATTAATATTCATGAGGCAGATGCAATTTGTGACCCCATTGGGAATGGCTAGCGCTCCCAGGGATGGTGGGCTGCTGGGGTCAGCAGACCACCATGTCTGACTGCTTGCAGCCCATTTTTCTTTTATAAAATGCATCTTGTTTTTCCGTGGGACCACTGCCTGCTCTTAATATTTGGGCATCGTTTCACAAAGGGGAAGGGATCCACTGAGGACACTTTCCCCAGTGGCTTACCACCTACTTCAAGTACTGCAAGTGTTTTGCAACCAAAATTGAGATGGCAAAACAATCGTACATTGAAGTGCGAGTAGCTACTAGGAAGGGACGTATGCACAAGACGGAAAAACAAAAAATCTTGTATCAACAAGCACTCGAATAAATAAATAGAATTAAAACAGCATGCATCCGATCGCAAGGAAACTTTGGAAAGTTGTCGAGTACACTCCTGCGAAGGTTTCTGGCATACATTTTTTTAAAATATCGGCCCCCCAGGGCCCTCATAATCTTTCGAATACTGTTGTATGCACAAGACGGAAAAATAAAAAATCGTGTATTCACAAGCAGTCTAATAAATAAAAAGAATTAAAACACTTTGAAATGTTTTCAATATTAAAATGAATACGTTTCAATAAAAATGACACAATGTAAATTGAATGTTATCATAACGAGTTTCCATGAAATTCCTTTCTTCGGAGATCGCAGCAACGCGCAACGGGTAAGCTAGTAACATATAAATTAGGTTATTTCCACAAGTCAGATAAGTATTGATTAGGTAAACATAAAAATTACTAAGAATATTTGCACATGGAAACGGAGCATGGCATTTCCATTCTAGATATATGGAGTGTTTTGGATACTTGCCAGCACATGAAAAGCAAAGACACAATAAAGTTGTTAGACTCACAGTACTTGTAACTGGCTCAGAAAGTTTCCTAATCGACTTAAAGGGATGTTGGCACTGGCAATATTATTGTTCACACATGCGGAGATAGTAATTAAAAATGAAGAGACCATTATTGGAAACACTTGTGGTCATTTGAATCAATTACACTATACTTAAAACATTATACAATTAAGGATAGAGTTGCATTATCTGGTTCATCTTTGGAATAGAATCTATTGCACCTTCTTTCCCCACAGTATAAACATTTTTGTCATGTAGCCTTTTCTGCTATCTAATTGAATTTAGAGATGCTTACCTTCCTGGCAGTCATTGTGACAGAACACAACGGGCGATGAGGTGGCTGCCAGCAGAGATCTGAAAAACATGAGGAAATTGGCAATTTTTTAGGAAAGCGTGAAAGTCATTTCATTATTTCATTTGAAAGCGTCTTCAAAAAGAAGTTAGAACAAGGTACTGAACCAGTAACAGAACTACACATAATGGATAATTCCACGGTTTCACAATCTTTTGTGAAATATCTAATAAGCATGGTTTTAAAAATACAAGTTGAAAAAAACAATACGATGTGTAAGCCTCAAAGAGTCCGATGTTACTTGTATGAAGGCAAGTGACTTTGTAAGAATATGCGAACGGATTCCAGGTCAAGGTTAAGAATATGGTCTTCATCATGACCTTGTAACTTAGTCTTAGCTCTTCCTGCTTCCAAAATGGTTATGAATTGCCTGCAAACACTCTGGATAACAGATTCTAAAAGATGTAGCTATTCTTTTAAAAATATTTGATGGCCCAAGAGTGTATTATTTTATCCCACAAGGTAAGATTGAAGCTTGCCAAATGGTTCAAGCACATAAACAAGGACACTTATCAAGATGAAGCTCGAACTGTGCCAGAATCTGCATTAAGGAAATTGTTCCATACACCACTCATTTCACAATCCATAAATGTTGTAAATGGAAGACGGCACACATTAAACCTGTCTTTAGTAAAAAGCCTGGACAGAAATCTACATCTTTTCTGGAAGATGCATCATTAATAATGCTTAAAAACTCAAAAGGATCATGTTGCTGCCCCACTGATCTGGTGTGGTCACCTTGAAGGAAACCATCCCTCTGGCAATGGTATCTCTTCCTACGTGGCAAGTGCACACTAAACTGGAAAGGGCAAATTCCTTGGGTGTTTCTCACCATTTGCAAACAGTATTTAGGAGCAGGGTTAGCATCTAGACTATATAAAATCTCCTAGGCCAGTCCGACCTGAAGGTTGATGCTAAAATATTTACCAGTGTACTCGCCGAAAGACTAGCCCCCTATGTACAAGGACTAATAGACCCCAATCAGGCTGGGGCTTTTCAGAGTGGGGGTGTAGTGATAACTCAAAGCGATTGGGCCATCTGTTCGACAAGGTGCCGTGCACTCACACACCAGCAGATCTCCTTTCTGATGATGCCAAAATGGCCTTTGATCAGGTGCACTAGCCCTTTCTGCACAGTTTTCTGCGGAAAGTAGGCATTGTCTCCTGGTTATGTAATGGGTCTGGTCGTGCTACCATGTTCCTCGAAATAGTGTAAAAAAGTAAATGGGGGTGAAATCCACCCAGTTCCTCATTACACGGGACAGGGCTGCGACCTCTCTCCCTTGTTTTTTTTACTCTATATGGAGCATCTGTTTGAGCATATAAGGAATTGCAGGCTTATGGATGGCTGGGAGGGGGCACAAGATCATGCTCTACACAGACGATGTCCTTCTGACCCTTACAGACCCCGATCATTCTTTAACAGCTGTAGTGAGTGAGCTAACTGAATTCAGTGCCACCTCTGGATTTAAGACTAACCTGAAAAAGTGATTAACTCTTAGTGTAGCCATCCCAGTGACAGAGAAGGCTCGATTGGCGCCACTCATGCCCTTTCAGTGGGAGGAGAACGGGATCCCATATCTGAGGCTTCAGATCCACTCTACACTCCTGCCTACAGTGGCTCAAAATGATGGCCTCCTCCTAGCCAATAAATGCTCTACTCTCACCACTCCCATAACCTATCCTGGCTCGGGCGCATAGCAGCCATTAAAATGACAATATTAACTAAGCTACTCTATGTGATTCAAACTCTCCCTGAGAGAAGTTGGCCTGATATATGATGCTCACTAGTTCTAGTGATCACCTTGTATCAGTCCAAACAACCCTTATGGTGATTGGTTGTAAGTCAACCTTATAGACCAGCTATCCTAATGGTAGCATGGACAAAGCAGTCTTAGACTAAACTCTTTTGGCATGTGAAGCCAGCTGTTTTACCACAATATAACCCCTTGAATACCAGATGAAAGGACACCACACAGGTTGTTATGAAAATAAACAATATTTTTATTAATAACAAACACCTCTGAACTCTTTGAGGTCAGAGGGCTAAGCACATGTCAATCTCTTAGGAAAAATACGATAAGTTGCACAAAATTACACTGGTGCCCTAGGGGCACGACAAACCATATACTAAGTAAATGGTATAAGGAATTCGATAGAAGGAATGGAGCTGTCCAGAGGCTATAGGATCGCTGGGACTACGCTACCCTAACTTTAGGTAAGTACTAGGAGGCCCACGGAACGCGTGTGCAGAGTGTGAACTCACACACGAGATGCGTAACAACGTCTATGGACAGTATAGTTCAAGAAAAAGGTGAGTATGGACAATCCTGACTAGTTAGGACTAAAACGACTGTGGAACTGGACACTAGGAGAGTCAATCTACCCTTGAGCACCGAAATGCTCTGGTTACCTCACCCACGGGCTGCGGGTGCATAGGTGCGAAATCGTGTCGGGTTTCTGCGTTGAAGTCAATGGAGCCTGGAAGAAAAGATGCTGCAGGCGACCAGGAGGAAGATGTCCGGTGCGATCCACGGGTGGATCGAGGAAGAAGAGGACCTGAAAGCAGAGGGGACAGTGTTCAAAGTCACTAGCCAGTGACCGGTGTGGAAGCAGGAGGGAACCAGATGCTGTCGTCACGATCAGGTGAAGAGTGGACGCTTGATTCTGCAGCCACGTGGACCAGGAGGTGTCTTCGACGACCAGGATGGAGGCACAAGCTGTCCCACGCAGGCTCTCGCTGTCGGCGGTGTCTGTTCCGGATTCGGCGTCAACAGGCCTTGGCAAAGGCAACCAACGCGGTGAGTGAAAAAGGCGTCTGGTGCGGACTAGGAGAGTCCGGGGTGCCCCTCTTTTGGAAGGGAGCAAGGGCCAGTCTGGAGCAACCAGACCAGCAGTGAAGGTTTCAAGGTTCGTCGCCTAGGAGGCCACTAGCCAGCCGGCAAGTGACCAGACTGCACGTCGAGCAGCAAACAAGCAGAAGGGCCCCACGCAGATCTCGTGGAAGCTGGAGGGCTGATCTTCGGTGCAGGAGCTTCTCAATCCCCAAAGCACTTGGTCGAGTTTACCTCGGGAGTCGTGCTGGAAGCGAAGTGCAGTTTCTTTCAAGATGGCCGGTCCCACGCGTCTCGTCGCACCCACGGGTCTCAGCTGTGCTGCAGATGTGAGTTGAAGTCGGAGAGGTCTGGGAATCCGGGTCTCGTCGGGCTCTGAAGTCTGGATCCTCGAGGGAAGGCGACAAAGTGAAGCCGCTGGACGCTTGATGGTGTCTGCAGCTGCAGGGTGGACACTACTTGCCCACAAGGGAGATTTCTTCAGTATTAATCTAATTTGGAATGGGACCAGCTCCTACCTTTATCCTGCTAAAGGGGGCTGTACTGGTGACTAGGTACCTCCCCTGGGTGGGACCAGGAAGGGGGTGGTGGTCCGGTTTCGCGCCAGAGCTGGGGCAGGGATGCCCCAGCAACTGGTTTGAACCGGTGTATGCACAGGACACATTGTGTGCCCCAGGCATGTCTCATTCCTTTCAGGCCTATCCTACCCAATACACAAAATCCTGTCTGGGGTGGTGCTAGCACCTCCCAAGGCAGGAAACCCTTTGTCCAAGCCTCCCTCGCTGGAAGGACTCCCAGCAGCAGGAGGTCAGACTTGTGTCTGTGGTGGCAGCATCCATTTTGTGATGCCAAGGCTCGAGTTAACTTTAACCGGGGTTCACAGTTACATACATGTCATGTCCCTTTAGAAGGGTGGAATGCTACCCCCGTCGCCAGAATTGGCGAGGGGGTAGTATTCCAATTCGTATGACAAGTTACTCGACATGTTTTGATAATGTTATACCAGAGTTAGCATTTAACCGCGAGGTTGATAATGCACTTAAGAGTATATGGTATAGCGTTATCATGGAACAGCTATTAGGACTTGGTTCCGCAAGCTGCAGACGGGCTCAGCTCATGCCAGAGCACCATCTCACATAATTCCAAGGCGTCTGCCTTCAGGATTGATAAGGCCTGCCATAGGAGTGACTGATAGGAGTATATGTGTCCATTTTAAGGTTAGATATAGGTATACTATATCTACAGCAAAGGGTGATTACACCACCTTGCCCCAGCTGTCTAAGCAGCCAGTTGTGTCAGTTTTAGATGGCCAGCCAGGGGTGGCATAATACATGCTTCAGCCCCTCGTAGGCCCTGGGTACACTTATGCCCTGGATACCTAAGGTACACTGTACAGGGACTGATAAGATGACCCAGTATCCAATTAGATATGTACCTAAGGTAGATGGAGTCCATTTTAACAGAGAGAGCAGGAAGCCTGGGGCCCTGAATAGCAGGATCCCAGGCCAACTAAGTCAAAAACCAGCAAAACACTAGGCAAAAAGTTGGGGGTAACCATAGTCAGATATCCACCTTCCTACACTCCCCTTCAAACCCACTCCCCCTGTCCCCTACAACACTCTTGGACAAACTGCAGACCCTGATCTGGAACTTTATCTGGGTAGGCAAACACGCCAAGACTCATGCCTATTTGCCATTACAAGGAGGTGGCTTTGGGATCCCGAAACCTTACTGCTACTATCAAGCAGCACAATTGCGCTACATGGTGGAGTGGCACGGAACATTAACTGAGAAGCATTGGTGTTTTGTGGACCAGGCGATTGCGGGCATGCACATTTGAAAAATTCGCTGGCTTCCAAAAACTCAGCCTGCCTAGTGTCGAAGTCTTACTGGTGATCCAAGACACTATTGGGGTCTTGGACAGCATTCAGCTGCGACATAGGCTCTGTACGCCAATATCCCCTCTGACTCCACTGATAGGCAGTCCACATTTCCCACCAGCGGCCACGGTGTGGCATATAGCCTGGAAGGATGCCAACTGCAAATGTATTGGGGATTTGACTCAGATGGTCTCATGGACTTCCCCAAGCTCCAAGCCTCTTATGGCCTCCCTGAGGACACATGCTGGCAATAAGTGGAGGTAGCTCACTGGATGACAACCGTGGATCCGACTGCACGCCGCAGTGTTGACACCCTTTGAAAAAAACGGCTGTTCATGAGACACACAGTTAAGAAAATACTCTGATATCTACACCTTTCTAAATGTACCGTAGTCCCTACTAAAATCACCAGGGCGCGCCAGATGGTAAAAGAAATGTGAGAGACTCTTCACTGACAAGGAGTGGGAAGACATACTACACCGGGCCAGGCATCTGCCTTAAACACCACCGGTGAAGAAATGCTCCTAAAAATTACACACTATTAGTACCTCACACCGGTTAAAATGGCTGCATGGGTTTCGGATGGGGATGACTGCTGCTGCAGATACTGTTGCCAACAGGGAACACTCACTCACCTTTTATGGCAATGCCACAAGCTACAACCTTTCTGGGAAGGGGTCCTAGAAGCGATAAATACCATGTATACAACAGATATTCAAAGGTTCCCATGCTATGTATTATTGTGCCTCCCAAACCGTTTGCTGTCCCCTATGGGTAAAGCCATCACTCTCGCACTTCCTCCTCCGCAAATGGGGCACCAAAACTATCCCAACACATTTAAATTGGCTACACAAATTATGGGACATAATAGGAATGGAGAAGCTAAGGGCATTGGCAATGCAGCGTCCTCCCCTTTTTGATAAAATGGGGCAATCCTGCCTTACATACCAGACTGCTGAGTTTCAGGAGCTGTCATGCCCCTGCTGCCTACAGGTTCTGCGTTTAATACCAGCAGTTTCACCCAACTAATATCACATTACCTGATTGCACCCCCTAGACTTTACTTCCAATGAGTAACGGCCCCCCATCTCTCTTCTTAACTGACTCAACAATGTCTACACCTATAATGTTCCCATAGTCTGATACTTACACCACCACCAGCCAATGGAGGTAGGTGGGCAGTATTGTATGGAGTCTAATTTGAAATAATAAAAACAGATCTAAATCCTAAAAGCCTACTTAAGTGGGTGGTAAAAGGTTTGCTGTGGATCCAACTGAAGTATGTAATTTACAGGCCCTGACTACATTAAGTACCACTTAACTAAGGATAAGGACTTACAAATAATTAGGATTTGCTAATTGGCTGCAAGCCCATTTTACCATATTTAAAGGAGAGCACATGCACTTTACAACTGGTTAGCAGTAGTAAAGGGTACAGAGTCCTAGAGGCCAACACACACTGGTTCAGAAAACAGGAGGGTGAATGCAAAAAACGTTTGGCCAGGATCCTGCAAAGAGGGTCACGACAAACACGTTTTCTTTTTTTTTTCTTTTTTACACTGCTTCATCTGCAGGCTGATGGGTGTCCCATCTACGGGTGTGCTGAAAATCACTAGAGATAGTGAGCTTGTCTGCAAATAAACAGGGGTGCTGACTAATGGCTTTGTAAATAATGTAGCGTTTTTGTGAAGGTGCTGTGGGCTGACAAAGGAGCCAATAGAGTTCCTTCAGGGTATAGGTGATGTAATCAGGTTTTTAAGGCCCTGGATAAGACATTCTGCAGATGCCCCCAAGTGGTGCCAGTGAAGTCTGGAAGGCCCTAGATTTTGGCATTAGCACCATCCATATGAGACAGTACAAGGGCTTGAACAGTAGTTCTGAAGCAATGGTTAGGCTGGTACCAGGTCACTTTATTTTTTGGCACTGTGTTTCTTAAAGGAGAGATTGGTGTTTGGTGTGAATCCAAGTGATTTGGTATTCGGTGAGAGTTTGGATTCCAAGCCATCAAGCTTCATGTCATTGGGCCAGATTTGTACTGCATCTGATTTGTTGCTCTTGGCATATAATAGAAATTCTATCTTGGCTGGATGGAGCTTCAGGTAGGTGCTGGACAACCAGGTCTGAATGATATGTAAGCAGTGTTTGAGGCACTGGGAGTCTGAAGCAGTACATCTTGATATGGTTATCTACGAGTAGAGCACCAGGCGGTTGAAGAGGAGAGGAAATAGTATGGAACACTGAGGGACTGGATATATGGGATAGGGATCTTTTGTGACCTGGAGGTGTCCATGTAAGCTAACTGATATTGGCTGAAATGGTAGGAGTATCACCAGGAGCACGGTTGGTGAATCCCATTCGCAACTCTGAGTGCGTACGGGAGTAGGATGGTTGACTGTCAAAGGCAGCTTGAATGTCCAGCAACATCAGTAGGATAGGGTAATCTTCATCTATGGTCAAGAGGGCATTTTCTACAAAGTGTAAGTTGGCGATCTCCATGCTGCAGCTTGATCCGAAGACAGCCACGTAGTAGTATAAGTGATGGATAGCATCAATGTGATCTTAGAGTTGAACATAGACTGCTTTTTTAATGACCTTGCAGATGAAAGGCAGGTCAGCGACGAGGTGTCATTTATCGAGGTCATCAAGGTCTAGTGTAGGTTTTTTTCGGAGAGGGAGGATCTTGCAGTATTGAGTTTAAGAAAATGCATGGAGTACAGGAGACATTAACAATGGTAAGCAAGATTAAGAGAGTGTCCCTGGAGAGCTTTGATGAAGGACAGTGGTTTTTGAGTGGCTTTGAAGAACTGGAGAACATCAGTCAGATTTAGGTGAGCTAGGGCTTTCAATGCTGAGCAGTGTTGAAATGGGCTGGATGTGAGAGATTAAGCAGGCTTTGTATCGTCAATACACAAGTGGTTTTTTTTCATTTTTTCACTGAAAAGATTGAGGTATTGCACTTTTCTATGAAGCGAGAACAGGCGGGTCTGGCTGGGGTGGATGCAATGCTTGATTGTTTTGAATAATTTTCTGCTTCTGTTGGTGGCTTTATTTATGGTGTTGTTAGAGTACTGTGCTTAGGCAGATGCAAGGAGCTGTCTGTTGCACGGAGGAACTTTGGTATCAAAAAGTCCTTGAAAGTTCGTTTTTTTCCTGTCTGCAGATTGCCCATTTGTCAGCAAGGTCTTCAGTATACCAGGGCGCTGAAGGCCTTGACGTGCACTTACATGATGTAATTGCAGTGTAGACCTTCACATAGCTTTCCAAGAAAATGTTGAACTTTTATATAGGGGTGTTTGCATTGGAGTTGATGGAGGTGGGTGATGGGTTCAAGAATGTGGTTGTCTATGGAGAAGTCTTTGAAGGATCAGAAGGGTTGGACTTGTGTTGACCTTGGTTTCTTGGTAGCACGCTGAGAAAGGACATTGGGATGGCAGAGTGGGGGAAAACAGGGTTTACAACGCGGTTTACAAAACGCTGTGCTATTACAACGCAGTCATTACAACGACTGCGTGGTTAGTACGCAATACCTTTACATCACAAGTCATTACAACGATTTGCTGTGGCGGCGCAAATGTATTGGATAAAAAATCCAACACTTTCCCTGCAGTTGCACAAACTGGAGTAGAAATAGTAAATACTATTCCCAAGTCCAGCACGCCCCTACAGCAAGTTGTTGTAATGATTTGTGATGTAAAGGTATTGCGTACTAAGAACGCAGTCGTAACAACTGCTTTCTAATAGCATGCAATATATTTGCATGCATTATAACATGCTATATTCGGCAGAGTGGTCAAAGGGTGTAGATAGGAGGATGTGGCCTTTGGAGACTGTTGGTTGTTTCACATGCTGTACCAATCTGAGTGTACTGATGATTGACCAGGGTGCCTTGTGGTTTTTTGGGGGGCTTCCACTGTTTGGCAGGTTAAGTGCACCCAAAGGTGTGCTATGGGCATGTCAGATGGACTAGGTGGTGAGGAGATCTGAGAATGTATCAATGAAATCCTTATTCTGCTCACAAGGCGTGCATGGAAGGTGGCAGGCTGAGTTGAAGAGAGGGAAATGGCATGTCAGAGGCTCTATGGAGTTGTGTTACCTGCTTGCCTAGTGTGCAGGACCAGGAGAACTTATTGATCACAGTTGTGCCTCCTCCATTCTCATGTGCGCAGTCCGCACAATGGATGCTGTAGCATGTGGGAAGAACATCCAGGATGTGCGAAGATATGGGGGTGAGCCAGGTTTGTTAAGAAGACGTCAAGGTTTTCATAGCGGATTAGGTTTGAATTGTCTGGTATGTGGAGTACTGCAGAAGGAGCACTAGTGATTGAGATTTCTTTTTGAGGGTGTGTGGTAGTTAGTGGGATATGTATGAGGTTGGGTCTATGTGTTGTGCACATGCTATGTGAATACCTAAGGAATATGCTACTTACCAGTATGCATCTGTTCTTGGCATGTAGGGCTGCTGACATTCATATCTGTGCATAGATCGCCGCCTAGTGTTAGGTCCGGATGATTGCACGTTGTTGTCCTGGAAGAGTCTTCGAAGTATCACGAGATAGGTGGCTCCTCCCTCGGACTACAGTGCGTATGGGCATCCTCTCCATCCTCAGATTGTTTTTCGCCTTTGTGGCAGAGATGGCGTATGGTACAGTAAAGGGTGTCCATGCAAGAAAGTAAGAAATAGATATGGAATGCTACAGCTGCGACAGGCACCGGGGAGGAGGGTGGGCGATATGAATGTCAGCAGCCCTACATGCCAAGAACAGATGCATACTGGTAAGTAGCATATTCCGTTCGAGGCATGTGGGCTGCTGAATTCATATCTGTGCATAGAATGTATAGCAGTTTCTCCCTTAGCGGTGGCTACCTGTGCCAGCTGCAGCAGTCTGAAAAAGAGTTTTTCGAACAGCCTGTCCTACAGCTGCTTGTTGTTTGGAATGTACATCTACACAATAGTGTTTTGTGAATGTATGTATGGTAGACCATGTGGCTGCTCTACATATTTCCTCTAGAGGAATATTTCCTAGGAAAGCCATGGATGCCCCAAGTTTGCGTGTAGAATGCGCCCTTGGGGGAACTGTTAAAGTGCGTTTTGCTTTGAGATAACATATTTGGATGCACTTAACGATCCATCTGGCTAACCCAGGTTTTGAAATGGGGTTGCCTTGTGTTGTGGTGAGAAGGCAACAAACAACTGTTTAGTTTTTCGAAAATCCTTAGTTCTATCAATGTAGTATAGAAGTGCTCTTTTGACATCTAGTGTGTGTAGAGCCCTTTCAGGTACTGACTGTGGATTTGGGAAGAACACTGGCAGTTCTATTGTTTGATTGATATGAAACTGGGATACCACCTTGGGCATGAACTTAGGGTTTGTTCTAAGAACTACCCTATTGGCATGTATTTGGATGAATGGCTCTTGAATAGTTAGGGCTTGTAGCTCACTAACTCTTCTAAGTGAAGCAATTGCCACTAGGAATGCCACTTTCCATGTTAAAAATTGTAATTCGCAGGAATGCAATGGTTCAAATGGTGGTCCCATCAGTCTGGTTAAAACGATGTTAAGGTTCCAGACAGGGGAAGGTGGGTGTTTTGAGGGGATTATTCTTTTGAGTCCCTCCATGAATGCCTTAATCGCAGGTACTCTGAATAGCGAAAGATGCTGCCTGTTTTGAAGATAAGCTGCAATGTCAGCCAAGTGCATTCTAATAGATGAATAAGCTAGATTGCAACGATGTAGGTGCAAAAGATAGCAAATGATATTTTGCGTTGAAGCATCTAGTGAGTTTACGTCATTGTAGTAAATGACAAAACGCTTCCATTTCGCGGCATAACAAGCTGTGGTTGTAGGTTTTTTTGCCTCCTTGATAATGTTCATACAGTCAGGAGGTAAGTTTAGGTACCCAAACTCTAAGACTTCAGGAGCCAGATTGCAAGGTTCAGCTGTTGCGGATTTGGGTGCTGTATGTCTCCATGGCTCTGAGTGAGTAGAGTGGGCGTTAGCCGCAGTCTTTGATGAGGTACCACGGAAAGTTCTAGGAACGTTGTGTACCATGGTTGCCTCGCCCATGTTGGAGCAACCAGGATGTTCTAGGAACGTTGTGTACCATGGTTGCCTCGCCCATGTTGGAGCAACCAGGATTAGTGTCAGTGAATGCTGGCGGTTTGCTTGCCACTAGCGGTAGTAACGGTGCTGGGGGAAAAGCGTACGCAAATCTGCCTGACCAGTTCATCCATATCGCATTGCCCTGCGACTGCGGATGTAGAAACCTGGTGGCAAAGTACCGTCATTTTGCGTTTTCCTTTGAGGCGAACAGGTCTATCTCTGGTTGTCCCCACTGTTGGAAGTATGGTTGGAGCACCGTGGGATGAATCTCACACTCGTGCATCTGTTGGCTGTGTCTGCTGAGCAGATCCGCTACTTGGTTGTGTTTGCCTGGGAGGTGTTCCGCCATGAGAAAAAAATGTCTTTGGATGGCCCACTTCCACATGCTTTGTGCTAGATGTGATAGCTGTGGAGAGTGTGTTCCTCCCTGTTTCTGTATGTAGTACATTGCTGTCATGTTGTCCGTCCGGATCAACACAGCTTTGTTGCATAAATGTACTTTGAACGCTTTCATTGCCAGAAAAATTGCCATCATTTCCAGCAAGTTGATGTGCATTTTCTTTTGTTGTGCTGTCCATAGGCCCTGCACTGTGTACTGAAGGACACATCCTATGAGAGATGCGTCCGTTGTCAGCACTATTTGTGGTACAGGCTCCTGGAACAGTCGTCCCTTGCAAAGGTTTTGTGGATTCCACGGATGTACGTCGTTACAACGCGATGTTTTACATCGCAGTACTTTACGACGCATGTTTTACAACGCAAGTCGTTACCACGACTTACGTTGTTGAGGGCTGGATAGTGAATAGTTTAATTTACTATTCCAACTCCAGTCTCCATGGATAGTAGGGAAGGAGTTGGATAGTAAATTAAACTATTTATTATCCTGGAGCACCCCCCAGCGCAATTCGTTGTTACAACTTGCGTTGTAAAAGTTGCGTCGTAAGGGAACTGCGGTGTAACATCCGCGTTGAAAAGGATGTTCCCCGGATTCCACCAATGCAGAGAGTTGTATGCACGACTGGTCACCAACACTAGGTCTTTCAATTGTCCTTGAGCCTGGTTCCACTGCCGTGCTAAGCACTCCTGTAGCAGGCGCATGTGTAGTCTGGCGTGAGGGACTATGAAGATGCACGAGGCCATCATGCCTATGAGTTGCATAAACACTCGGGCAGAGAGCGAGTGTTGGGACTTGAACTTTTGGATTAGTAGCTGCATACTGTTTATTCTTGCAGTGTTTGGGTATGCTTTTGCTGTCAAGGTATCCACTGTTGCTCCTAGGTACTGCTGTACATGGGATGGCTGAAGGTGAGATTTTTGGTAGTTTAGGGTGAAGCCTAGGCTGTGCAGCAGGTGAATTGTTTTTGACATGTGGCTGGCACACTGCTGGGCTGACTTTGCTTGTATAAGCCAGTCGTCCAGGTATGGATAGATGTGAATATGTTGTCTCCTTAAATGTGCAGCCACTGTCGCTAGGCATTTTGTGAACATTCTTGGAGCTGTTGTTACTCCAAATGGAAGCACTTTGAATTGGTAATGTTGATTTAGTAGCATAAACCTGAGATACTTCCTGTGAGCAGGATGTATCGGGATATGGAAATATGCGTCTTTGAGGTCCAAGGTTGCGAGGAAGTCTCCTTGCCGCAACAGTGGTAACACTTGTTGTAGAGTGAGCATATGAAAATGCTCGGATAAGATGTATTGATTTAGGGGCCTGAGGTCCAATATTGGTCTGAGAGACCCGTCCTTTTTGGGGATGAGGAAGTATAGCGAATATACTCCTGTACCTTAATGTTCTAATGGTACAAGTTCTATGGCCCCTTTTTTGCAGCATGCTGATAACTTCTTGTTGCAATAAGTTGAGGTGCTCTGCGGACATAGGCCGGTGTTTTGGAGGTATGTTGGGTGGTGTGGAGTTTAGCTCTAGGCAATAGCCATGTTGGATAATTTGCCTTACCCACTTGTCTGTAGTGATGTTTTTCCAGACTGGTAGGAATTGTTGTAAACGTCCCCCGACCGGTGTTATGTGGTCTGGGGGTAGCGCTAAGGAGTCACTGTTTTGTATTTGCAGAGGATCGGGTGGTGTTGTTCCCTCGTCCTCTGCCTTTGTTATTATTGCCGCGGTATCCACCTGTATTGTTTTTATTGGAGGTGGTTTGTGTGTTTCCTTTATAGTTTGTGGTCTGCTGTGATGAGGTACCTCTTGCAGCCCCTCTGTAGCCTGAGCGACGAAAGGAGCCTCTATGTTGTTGTGACTGTAGGGCTCCCATTGACTTAGCCGTCTCAGTGTCTTTTTTCATTTTGTCCAGTATTGTATCTACATCTGGACCAAACAAGAAGTCAGGATTAATGGGCTGGTTTAACAAAGTGGACTGAACTTTGTTCTTAAAACCAGAAATGCGTAGCCACGCATGTCTCCTGATCATAACACTAGTGTTAATAGATCTAGCAGCTGTATCCGCCACATCTAAGGCACATTTAATGGAAGCGTTTGTGATTAGCTTTCCCTCTTGTATTAGTTGTTCAGCTTGTTCTTTGTAAGCGTCAGGTAGATGCTGTAAAAGCGTTTCTAAGGTATCATAGTGTGCCCTGTCATACCTGGCTTGTGTGTTTGATATTCTCCATATATTAGCCGCCTGTGCGGCTACCCTTTTCCCCGATGCCTCAAAAATCTTTGATTGTTTGTCGGGGGTGCAGCTTCCCCAGTTGTTTGAGAGTTTGCACGTTTACATGCATTTGCCACCACCAAAGAATCTAGAGGCAGTTGTCCCTTAATGTATGTAGGGTCTACTGGCGCTGGCCTGCATTTCCTTTCTATCCTTGGGTTGATGACCCTGGCCCTAGTGGTATCCTTAAATATGTCCCCTGCATGTTTAAGTACCCCTTTTAACATGGGCAGTGTTTTAACTGTCCTTTCTGATGTTGCAAAAGTGTCAAAGAGGAAATCTTCCTCTACAGGATCTGCATGTATGTCCACATTGTGATGGCTTGCTGCTCTTTCTATTAATGAATTAAAAGCAGCTGTGTCTTCTGTAGGAGAAGGCCTAGCAGGGTATGCCGGTGTATCAGGGATGGGTTGCGAATCACCTGGTTGTGTTGGGTCAACCCATGGCTGTGTGTGACTGTCTGGGTCAACATCCACTGGATAGTTGTATTCTTGATCATATTCCTCATCCACTTCCTCATCTGAGTGTGTGGGTGTATATGAATATGTGTGTGGCCTATGTGGCTGAATTGGCTTAAAAAGAATAGGTGAGGTAGAACAGTCCCTTTTCTTTTTAAGTGTAATAGTGTAGATGTCCCTTTCAGTTTCTGGCCTAATATTCCTCTTGTAGAGAGTGAGTTTGCCAGAGCTAGGATCAATATAGAGTTTTGATTGTTCAACGGATTCAGGGTCTGGATGTAAGACTTCCTGTTCAGCAGTTTTTTGTGGTTTTGCTAAAGTCTTTTGTTTTATTAGCTTTGGTTCGACGCCGGCTTTAGGGTCGACCCCCTTTGAGGTAGGCGGGAGGCCAAATTTAATCGGTCCGATTGTCTTTTGTGGTACTACGGTTTGTTTTTGTAGTGCCG
Organism: Lissotriton helveticus; assembly: GCF_964261635.1. Classification (NCBI taxonomy): domain Eukaryota; kingdom Metazoa; phylum Chordata; class Amphibia; order Caudata; family Salamandridae; genus Lissotriton; species Lissotriton helveticus. The sequence continues at coordinate 1,869,885,152 of NC_136061.1, forward strand.
GTTTCTTTGGTGCCGAAGTTTTGTCGACAGTCTTTTTTGGATCGAGTACTACTTTTTGTACTTGTGCTGATTTTGGAACCGATGGTCCTGGATCGACGCCCTTTGATGTAGGTTCGATTCTCTTTTTCGGTTCGATTTTGTTCGGCTCGATGCTTTTCTCTTGGATAGCAATTGATTTGTCGGCCTTTTGTTTGTGTTCGACAACCTTCTTTGGATCGAGTCCCTTGTTTGTCTTTTCAGCACTCGGCGCCGATGTTTTCGGTTCGACGCCCTTTTGTTTTGGCGCAGGCACCGGGGCGCTGCTTTTCGGCTCGATGACTTTTATGTTCGACGCCGATGGTTCAACATAGTTAGGCCCGAAGACAGTGTTGTCTACAAGCTTCTTCGGTCTCGACTCCGATGGATCGACGTAATACGGTCCGAAGACCGTGTAGTCGATCAGTTTCAGTTTCGGTTTCTGTTCTACCACCTTTGGTTTCGACATCACCAATCTTGGAGGTTGTTGATTCGAGGGCTCTTTAGTAATATTCTTAGCCGGGCTGTATTGCGGGGCTGTAGAATGTCTTTCGAGATCTTGGCTAAGGCCTTGTGGCGATGCCTCGACCTGAGCCTGTTCAACCATGGAGGTGAATGTATAGGCCGCCGTAGTTACGGTTGGGCCCGTTTCGTCACTGGAGTCGTCCTCTACGGCTCAAATCCCTTGCTAGTCGTCCCCTACCTCGACGATGTCTTCTTCCTCGTCGATGTAGTAGTCGGAGTCATGCTCCGATCCTTGATCCGACTGTTCTTCATAGTCTTCTGCCTCGACACGACAAGATCGTCTTCGTCGCCGAAGATATTCTCTGGCTCTGGCGCATGTCTCTGCATGGTGAGTCTAGCTGCCCGTCGAGTTCAAAGTGTCTTTTTTGAATGAAACTGGGCACAGGCTAGGCAGTCGGATTCATCATGTTCTGGAGATAAACACTTGTTACATACAGGGTGTTTATCGATATGTGGGTACTTGGAGTTACATTGAGGGCATCTCTTGAACGGGCTCCGTTCCATCAACGAGTGGTCGCGTGGCGTCGAGAAGGCCCGCAGCCCGATTCGACGTCCCAAGTAGTATAAAGTTTGTAAAGAAGTTTTCGGCACCGATACGAGACAATACCAACGAAAGCGGAGGCCTTTTGGCCTCTAGAAAGAGTAGTTTCGATTCCGAACTTCGAGTAAAGGAAGATACATCCGAACCCAATGGCGGAAAAAAACAATCTGAGGATGGAGAGGATGCCCATACGCACTGTAGTCCGAGGGAGGAGCCACCTATCTCGGGATACTTCGAAGACTCTTCCAGGACAACAACGTGCAATCATCCGGACCCAACACTAGGCGGCGATCTATGCACAGATATGAATTCAGCAGCCCACATGCCTCGAACATAAATGTTCATTAGGAAGGAGAGCAAAAAACCCTTTGTAAAGGGCTATATTAATTCCAATCAAGCTTTGGTGTGCGCTACACAGGTCAAAATGTTTTATCAAAGATATTAGTGTTGCATGCCAAGGATTACGGTCTTGGCTACCCCAGGCTAAAATTCCTATGTCTCTCAGACCAAAGTGAATAGTCTTGTAGTTCTGAATAGTTGAGAAAACAGGTAGGCATCTCATCACATTGTGCAGATAATTAAAGAGGTTGCTTCAGAACCTGCCAAGACTTGCAGGGTTATTTGTACTCAGGAATTTTATCACTTAAACACTGAAAAGCAAAGTATTACCAAAAGTGAACACAAAAGTAGTAATATACACACCATTATCATTATAACCTACCTCTATATAGATGCAAAATAAATACACAATTGTTTAACTGGAATTTTCCCCTCTTTTTTTTAAATGCAACAAACAAATTCAAAATAATATTGGCAAAGATTGTACTAACACTAAACTATACCACTATTGAGAAATACAGCCTAACTCAGAATACCTCTCCTCTTCAATAATGAAGAGTGCCTTCTTAGCAAGACAGTCTGTCCATTATTGGAGATGTTCTTATTCACTCAACAATACCCAATATCAAGACACTTCATAAAGCACAAAAGCAGTAGTGTGCAAAAAAAAACACAAAAAACCCCACAAAATGGTTACAAAGTACTACTTCGATCAGGAACGTTTTACTGGCTCTGTCACTGTATTGTTGCAAGTAACTTATCTACATCTAGCACTAATTGAGACTAATTGAAACTGGTTTGCTGATTAAATAAAATTACTGTTATGACGATCTACACTGCATCTGTGCTTCACTGTTAAGTTATTATGAATTGTATCTAGATTACCTATTGTCCTCTGAATACCCTAGAAAACATTTGTTCTACATTCTATCCCATTACCCTGGTTCCTGATAGGTCTAATAGGTAGCCTTCTTCTGTTACAAGTACATTAGTAGGGCATTCTCCCAATCAGCGCTGATTTCTCTTACATCAAATGACCTCTCAAACGTTTAAAACCCTGAATTTATATACACAGTTTGAAGAAAGCACGAAGTAGCTTTCCTACTTCCAAAGCTGATCATGTGTACATAATGTGAAGAATTCAAAAGCAGTAAAGGGCTGCATGTGTTGAATGAAGGCAATAAAAATGCCCACTACGGCAACGCCCTTTATGCAGGTATCCCTGCATACAGCTTACGGCGTCTGCAGCAGATACAAAACCAGGCGGCCCGCCTGGTATTCAATCTTCCTAAATTTTACCGTTCCTCCCCCCTCCTGAAAACCCTACACTGGCTCCCTGTGCGAGCCCGGATCCAATTCAAGCTCGCCTCCATCACCTTTTTGGCCCGATTGGGCCTGGCACCAGCATTCATCTCCTCCGAGATCACCCACTATGTACCCACCAGGGAACTTCGTTCGTCCTCTCAGTCCCTCCTCACCATCCCACGCTACCGGACAAGAAGTGGGGAGGTTCGAAATTTGCCACCCTTGCCCCTACACTCTGGAATTCCCTCCCCCTAGAACTCCGCACCATCACCCTCTACTCTCAATTTCGTAAACATCTCAAGACCCATCTGTTCGCTAAGTCTTTTGACTAAATCCTCATCAGCTCTCCCCGTCTTTTTAGCCCTGGACCCTGTTAGTTCTAGCGCCAAGAAACCGCAGGTGTATGAGCGCTCTATAAATATTTTAAAACTCAAACACACACTTATTTAAATTCCAAATATTATCGCAACCGTATCATCGCTAAAATAGACTTTTATAACACCCCACTGCAATGATTTTATATTATGTGTTATAGTGCACTTGGACAAACAAAGGTTATCTATACTCAACTCTTACAACCTAAATGGGTCAATTAATGCTGCAATGGCCCTATGTTCCTAAATAAATCTTGGGCGAAAGCTCTTAGCCCCTTACTTGGTGATCTTTACTCTTTATTGAAATGCCCACTGCTATAATTTTGCCCTCTGATTGTACCACCACTCATTAAAACGAAGGATAATTTTTAACTTTGAAAGTAGTGTTAGGCGGTCTATGCAGCCCTCTGTCAAATAGCAAGCCATTTTTATTGGCAGCCAGAACAAGTTTAAGCGCCCCTCTGTCATAAAACATTCTTTAACATTATATCAAAGGAACTCGAGATTGAACAATAATTACAGGTGCAACAGAGCCCTCTACAGAAATGGGCTTGCGTGGCAAGAGACTAGGTGGAGAGCATGAATGAAGGTTACAGTCAAAAGACAATGTCAGACAAATGTGGAGGGGTGGGGGACATGAGGACTTGCTGCAGGTGTAGCCTGCTGTACGCTTACGGCTGAGGTAGTGGAAAATTCCAACAACAAACTCCAGAATTTCACAGAAAAATCAACTTTTAACGCATGTTGGATTTCAACCTGCATTGATGGCAGTTCTATTGTCATATGCAAGAGAATGCAGAAATCATGCTCAAAGTTAAATATAGCTTTTACAGAGAAACATCTGCTACCTACCTTAGGTTTTCCATTTCCATTGGCAAATTGTAACTCAGAAGTCTGTCCAGCTTTCGTATATGAGATTCTCTAGTGAATTTAAGTTTCAGCACTTGATTTAGATACCTGTAAGGAAAATGCATACTTGCTTCAAGAATATGCATATACAAACACATTTGCAACTATTTCAATAACTTATTTTTCTTGTTTAAGTCATCACTATTGAGGCACTGAAAGACGAAAACGGTATTTACAAGTTACCATGATTCTCAATCATGAGCAGAAAGCTATTCCAAAAGAAACAAACACTAAAGGCAAGGTTTCCTTCAATAAACTTGCTTAACCACTTGCATGCTAATGACAAGGTGAACTAGTCATGAGGCACACTGGATCTGTGCTCATGACAAGGTCAACTCGTCATGTATAATGGGATTCATAAATCTGCAGCACGGGAGGGGAAAACCCCTTAGCAGCCAAGTGGTTAATGTCAATGAAAAAAGTTCACAGTAAGTGACATTATGGTTGATAAACTATGAATCAGTGAAATTTGCTGCTCTCTGCATCAACCTAAAGCTACTGGTCCCTAAATATATGCTGTGAGCTCCACCACAGACATTCATTTAATGTGACTTTTGGTGCACAAGCAGGTTTTTTTGGTCCATATGCGACAACCTATAAAGATTAAAATAGTTCATAAACCAGTTCAAGGTGTTTGTTAATCAACACAGACTTCTTTTTCCATTTATGAAATGTTAAAATGGTCTTCTCTTAAAAAAAACACCTTTCACCATGTCTTTCTTTTCCGCTTCCGATTATACCTCCTTAAATTAGAAATGGCTTGGTTCACAAGTTGCCCTAGGGTTCACAAACAGATTCAAACTTGTAAAGAGTCAAAAAACTGAATTGAAGAGAAAAACTGAATTTGTTATGGCATCTAAGACATACAGTAGGGGTTTGCAGGTGGATGGTACTGTAAACATTTGATTTTTTTGACTCACTAGAAAATGGCTTGTGTAAAATGTATTGTTTACCATTTTAAGTGACCATAGTCATTTTTGCTCTCCTGTTACAGCAAAAGATGCTGAAAGAGTTACAAACTTGACATTAAGACAGAAAAAATAATGTTCCTGTAACTCCAGTTCTCTTGTGGGGGAATTTTCATTACAGTCTTAAGGACTGAATAGTCACACCCACGTGCGGGGACCCCAGGGCACTTCAATATACATCTTATTAAATGTTGATTTTCGCCTCTCTTTGGAAAGGCCTGCAGAGATACTTAAGAAAGAAAACAGATAATGCAGTCTATAGACATAGGCTACAATGGCCCACTTATTCATAATGAGCTAAAAAAAGGAGGCACAAGGAAGCATATATATATCAATTAATGATGCCTTAGGAAACAGTTTAAATCTCCCCTTTTTATGGTCGAGTAGACCAGGACAGTGTAGCCTCATAGGCTAATATTAGATGGTTAAAATTGTAACAATCTTTAAGAATCCAGAGACCACCAGTATCCCATCTTGTTCAGCAGATGACAGTTGCTTCAGTTCCTTACAAAGGCAATGCATGATAATACGTAGCTAATAAGGTTACCTCTATTCACTCCACTGTGCTTCCACCTATAATGAGAATTCCCCTACGAGAGAACTGGAGTTACAGGTTACAAAACTATTCCTTCTCTCGTAGGGGATTTCTGTTTATAGTCATAGCACTGAATAGAGTAGCAAACCCATCTGACTAATAGCGGCGGGGAAGACAGAGAATCCACTATGGTAGTCTAAGAGAATACATTTCTGAGGGAAGCCTGTCCGACATAAGCATTTGCTCTAGTGTCAGTCTAGGCAATATTGTGCTTGGTGAATTAATAAACTGATGTCCACGCGGATGCTTGCAAATATCTGGAATTGGAATATTCCTTAATAAAGCAGCAGTAGCCGCTTTACCTCTAGTGGAGTGTGCTCTGGGTTTAGCAGACAAAGATTTGTTAACTTTTTGATAGCACAATAGGATCCACCTGGAAATGAATTGTTTGGAAGTGGTCCACCCAGTGCTGACCAGATCATAGTTGATGAACAATTGGTCTGATTTACAAATTTCCTTTGAGATAAAGCTTTAGAACTCTCCTCACATCTAGGGAGTGAAGAGAACTGTCAGCTAGAGAGATTCTGAAAAAAAGTAAGCAAAGATGGTCTGGTGGACATGGAAGTCTGAAATAACCTTAGGGAGGAACTTTGGATGAGTTCTCATGAACACTTTGTTATGGTGAAAAACCGTTGGTTCATGAGAACATAAGGCTTGGATCTCGCTAACCCTGCAAGCAGATGTAATATCTACAAGGAAAGCTGTCCTCCAAAAAAGGTGTTGCAGGGAGGTTTTGTGGATCAGTTCAAAGGGATCCTGCATAAGACGTGAAAGTACCACATTAAGGGGCCGATTAGGATGGCGGACGGATTGCCCCCGCCGGGCTGGCGGTATCCACCGCCATCCTCACTGAAATGACCCCCCGCCACATTAGGATGGCTGGGGGGTCCGCGGCGGACGGGTAGACCGTCCGCCGCTTTACCGCCGCTGTTGCCTTGAGACCGTGGCGGAAAAGGTCTAATATGGTGGGGGTGTCTATCAGACACCGCCAGCCATATTAGAATGGGCTTTGGGGAATGCCTTTCCGTGGCGACAATGACGCCACGGAAAGGGATACGGTCTTTGCTTTGGGGGCCCCGTTGCAGGCCCCCAGGGTGAAGGGGGAGTGGGGGGTGCACATGGGGGTACCTATGGTACCCCCCTGCGTTTCAAAGTACAACATGGCAGGCACCGCGCGGTGTCTGTCATGTTGTGCTTTGAAACGCACAACATGCATTTTTAGCATTGCGGCGGGCGGTGCTGAAATGCGGGATCCACCCGCCACTGTGGCAGGTGCATCCTAATTCGACGCACTGGACCTCCGCCATTATGGTGGACGATCCCTTGCCATGCTTGACAGGATGGCGGACAGACAAAGTCAAGCTGCCATCCTAATCAGCCCCTGAGTTCCCATGGTGGAGTGGGATGGATGCCTAATGGTAGGCAAAACCTTCTTCAACCCTTCTAAACAATCCTTAATGACAGGGAGTTTCGAAAGAGGTTTGTGAGGGATATTTTCTGTAGGCAATAAGAGCTGCCTGGTGAACCTTTATAAAAAGAGAATTGCAGCCATTTTTCTCTAGGTGCAATAGGTATCGAAGAATAACATTTTCTTAGCAAGTAGTAGGGTTCACGTTCTTGGAGGAACACCATATACAAAATCTCTTGAAGGCATAAGCGGAACGATTGGAAGATCTCCTTACAGTCGTATGGCAGGTTCAAATGTCTATACTGTACTAGCTGAGGAGCCATGCAGTCAAATTCAAGCAGGAGAGATTAGGATGACCCATCTGGACTCTGAACTGTTAGGAGGTCTGGCCTGCATGGTAGCTTGAGACGTGGACACAAGGACTGGTTAAGCAGGTCTGTGAACCACCACGGATGTGGCCACTCTGGAGCTATGAGAATCATCTTGGCTTTTGAGTGGGATAGCTTGATTAGGACAGCTTGATTAGGACTGCCTGGATCAGGGGAACTGGTGGAAAGGCGTAAAGAAATTTGCCAGACAAGTTGATCCATAGGGCATTCCCCAGAGTCTCTGGCTGGTTGTACTCTAGGTGAAGCCGTGGCATTTTGTTTTCAGTGGCCAAGAAGCCGATAGTTGGAGTGCCCCACATGTGGAAGATACTTTGTACGATGGCATTGTGCAAGACCCACTTGTAGTTTTCTTTAAGCGCTCTGCTTAGTGCATCTGCTTGAACATTTTTAAACCTGGGAGGTGAGTTGCATTGATCTGTGGGTTCCTGGCCAAGAGCCACTTTCAGATGGCCTGGGCCTCAAGTGACAGGGCTCTGAACCTCGTTCCCCCCTGCTTGCTAGGTAGTACATTGTGGTGGTATGGCCTGTCTGAAAAGGAATATGCTACTTACCAGTATGCATCTGTTCTTGGCATGTAGGGCTGCTGACATTCATATCTGTGCATAGATCGCCGCCTAGTGTTGGGTCCGGATGATTGCACATTGTTGTCCTGGAAGAGTGTTCGAAGTATCACGAGATAGGTGGCTCCTCCCTCGGACTACAGTGCGCATGGGCATCCTCTCCATCCTCAGATTGTTTTTCGCCATTGTGGCAGAGATGGAGTATAGTACAGTAAGAGATGTCCATGCAAAAAGTGAATGCTACAGCTGCGACAGGCACCGAGGAGGTGGGTGGGCGATATGAATGTCAGCAACCCTACATGCCAAGAACAGATGCATACTGGTAAGTAGCATATTCCGTTCGATGCATGTGGGCTGCTGAATTCATATCTGTGCATAGAATGTATAGCAGTATCTCCCCTAGCGGTGGCTGCCTGTGTCAGCTGCAGCAGTCTGAAACAGAGTTTTGAGAACAGCGTGTCCTACAGGAGCTTGCTGTTTGGAATGTACATCTACACAATAGTGTTTGGTAAATGTATGTATGGTTGCCCATGTGGCTGCTCTACAAATTTCGTATAAAGGAATATTTCCTAGGAAAGCCATGGATGCCCCTAGTTTGCGTGTGGAATGCGCCCTAGGGGGAACTGTTAAAGTGTGTTTTGCCTTTAAATAACATATCTGAATGCACTTAACGATCCATCTGGCTATACCCAACTTTGAAATAGGGTTGCCTTTGTGTTGTGGTGAGAAAGCAACAAACAACTGTTTTGTCTTTCGAAATGCATTAGTTCTATCTATATAGTATAGCTCTTTTAACATCTAGTATGCAAGGCCCTTTCAGCTACTGTCTGTGGATTTTGAAAGAACACTGGCAGTTCTATTGTTTGATGGATATGAAAATGGGATACCACTTTTGGCATGAATTTAGGGTTTGTTCTGAGAACTAATCTATTTGTATGTACTTGAATGAATGGCTCTTGAATAGTTAGGGCTTGGAGCTCACTAACTCTTCGAAGTGAAGTTATGGCAATAA